>NC_134712.1:48665721-48968479 GCF_049634645.1 Pelodiscus sinensis | reverse complement strand
TTAAAAATAAACTGTTTATCAGAGTGTGTAAGTAAGGGCTGGCGATAGCAAGTGATGGACAGGAGGAGAATAGAGAGTGCGGGGCTTCAATGAAGGGGCGGGGCTTCAAGGAAGGGGAGGGGCAGTAGATCTTCGCCTGTTCTGAGATTTGAAAAGTGATCTTGGGTGTAAAAAGGTTGGAGACCACTGATGTATCACATGACTCCAGAAGCAGGGCCTTCACAAAACACACACCAAACAAGAGAGCTACCAATATAGAGGCAGGGGACAAAGGAAGGAGGTGGAAGCATGGTGCTGGCAATGTTCAGGCCTGTGTTCCAAATCCGTAGAAGGCGGTAAATAGAAGGGGGAGAAAATCTCTTCTGGAGCAAAACTTGCTAGGCACAGGCAGCCGAGCCTTCAACATTTATTCTACTTGCTCACTTATTCTGTTTGCTCACTTGCCCTTAGCTAGGGGAGTCTGCAGAGCTATTTTACAGGATTTATACAGCACAACTTGATTTTGTACTAAATTATTCAAATGCAGCTATATGTATGTTTCTTCATGGCACGGGCACACACACACACACACACACCCCTTATAAAAATGCTACTTAAAGCAGAGGGTGCTACTGCCCAACTGTATCAGTGAAGGAGCTGCCTCATTCTTTCATTTCATTATTACCCTTATTCTCCCTGAGTCTTCTCCCACTGTTGGTTACCCTGCCTGCCGCTTTCTTGCCTTGAATTATACTGGAAGCCATCCTGGTCAAGTGCCACGTTATTTCATGGTTCTGTACAACACCAAGCACATTGAGGCCACCACTTTACAAACTGAGTGCTCAACAAATTCCTATTCCCAGTCCATGCTGGAGATAAGAGATCCTACACTTATAACCAAAGGTACATTTTTAGGTGGGTCTAAAAGAGTTGAGACCCACAATCCTCCAATTTTAAGTAGATTCTATCCACTTTGATTAGACTATGGTACACTGGGCTGGTTTGGTATTTTCGGCAGGAGACAGGCCTGGCCTTTGGGCAAGGCGGCTGCCTTGGGCCCCATGCAGCCCAGCCCCTGGCCCCGCCCACTCACTCACTGCTCAGCCAACCACAGAGTGCTACCTTGGGCCTTGTGAACTGTTTGGCCAGGCCTGCCAGGAGAAGAGAAATTATTATTTGTCCCTCCATTTCTGAAAGCTTAATTGACCTAGAAACTAGTCCATTGGGAATAAATGTATATTGACAGCTGGTTGTGCTAGATGAAAAAGTCAGTCAGTCTTTTCTTTTGACCAAATCTTAGAGTCAGTTATGCTCAGGCAAAAAGCTACCTATAACACCAACAGAATTTTTGCTTGAATAAGAACTAAGGGCTTCAAGATTTTCCCGTGTGATTCTGCAGTACTAGAAAGATGCCAGAAAGATCATTAATGAGTCCCTCTGATATTTTCATTGATATAAAAAATCCACCATGATAGCAAGATTTTTCAGTTTGCCCAGAAGCAATTAGGAAGAACAATAAATAATGAGAAATAGAATACTAAAGTTATTTGTGCCTGAACTAATTAATTGCAAGTATCTTGGTGTAGGGCTATGATTATTTATTGAGCATTGACTGTGTAACCCAGGCTATAGAAACAGAAGACTACAGTCTGTAAATTAAACACCAGAATATCTCCAATGGCTTGTAACAGTGATCAAGGAAGAGCTTTGAAGACCATTGTAGGAAAACTTCTATACCTTCTTTCTTAACAGGGTACATTGCTAAAGCAAATGATTAGGGTTCAAAACACTCTCTCAGTGGAGGATTGAGGTGGACTGTCTCACAGTGGAGCAAAAATAATTAGCTGTTATCTGCACAGGTCACAGACACCTTTTCACGAATACATGACCTCATAGAGAAATGCAGAAGTGCTCTTTTTGGGAGCACAGCATGGAGGTCAAAAATCTGTCACTTTTACTGCACTTTATAGTTACACCAAGCTTAGGTGCCTTGAGACTTTAAATTCCTTTGATATCACTGTATACTAGTTGGTTCACAACTAGAAAGTTAAAAGTGTTTTTCACACTGAATAAAAAGGTTTTGGGGAGGGAAAAGAAGGGGAAGGAAGCCAACTCTCCACTCCCGTTAGAGGCCCCAGTCCAATCCAACTGAGGAGTGCTTCATGTGGCTCGCACCTGCTGATCATTGCTATTCCTTGCAGGGGTCACTACTGGAAAGCAAAATGGCATCTTTTCCTTCTGCATTTGCACATCATCCATACAATGACTCAGGCCTGTAGGTGCTTTGGTCATACAAATAAATAATGTGCCGAAAAGAAGCACGACACTGAACCCTTGGTGGTTGTAGCACTTCCAAAAGGGAGGGCCAGAAAGTGAAAGAGATCTGATCAGATTTAAACAGTGAGAATTAGGGAGACAGTACAATTGATTCAGCAGGAGCACGGACACCTCACTGCAATGATGCAATATGAGCAGTTGCACGATCAGCTACATGCCAATTGGAACTAAATGAAAGCCCCACTTCTTCCATGTCTTAAATGGTGAGCTGGTCTACAATTCCTGCTAGCATTGAAACCGGGGGTGAAAATATCTTAAGTTTCTTACAGGTACTGACTTGATCATCTGGAGCCAGCTGTCAATACACACTTAAAGTTTCTTAATGGTACTGTTGCTCAGGACAGGGGCTGGGGGAATTGTCATAGGATAGTACCTGTAAGAAATGTAAATGTGGGGGAGCCAGGGAAATGTGTGCACGCGGGGGGAGGGGAGGTGCAGAACTCAGGGTAGGGGCTAGAGGTGAGGGGGCCTTCCCCACACTGCTCCTGGCCAAATGGGAACTGTGGGGGAAGCAGCACCCAGAGGCACAGGAAGGGAACTAGAAGTGCCGGGGGTGCGGTAGCATCCCCAGGCTCCCAGCCTACTGCCAAGGATCCCTCCTGTGTGTTACAAGGAGCTCAGCTGCTGGCCTTAACTGGGGAGAGGGAAAGGACAGGGATAAGGGGGCTGGATCAGAGCCTCACTCCCAGCCCGCTACTTTCTTAACAATAAGCTGGTGTGCCCTGGTGTGGTGTACTTTCACCTTTGATTGAACCCCTCTCACAGACACCAGTGGCAGGGAACAGCCACTGCCGGCAGTTAGGGCCTTCTTTACATTTCAACGGAAAGAGGGATGGATTTACCGTATAACTATGGTGACACACTCTTCAGTGTGCAGGACTCAGAAAATCGTTAGAGAATAAATGTGGGAAATACAGCATAAAAAGAGGAAGACGAACATTCAGCATGCGGGTCTGGTTCGGATCATGACATAAGTAGCAGCATTGATGGGGACATCAGGCAATACGTAAACAAACAGCTCTGCAATAACAACTGAAACTGGGAGGGGTGCACTGTCCTGCTCCTTTCCCCAAAATGGAGCAGCAACCGAGTTTGCTTCTGTGCCAGATATTCACCAGCTGTGCTCCTCTTAAGATCCTTTAATGTTTTGCCAGGCATGGCTGAGGTTAGTTTAAATAAAGATGCCACCTGTGTTAAATAAGCACAGCACTACTTAGTGGCTAAACAGTATAATACCATTTAGCATGCCATTATAGTCTTCACAGCGGATTTAAGCTAGAGATTACATACAATGGGTTACAAAGAATGCAGACTTGTACTCCTTATTTAGTATTTTATACCACTTGGTATACTTCCATGATAAAGAGGGATATTGATCAGTACTCAGTAGATGTTACAGCTGTTTTCTGAGTAGTGCTCACCCTGCTTCTGAACAGCTAAAGAAACCACAGTGCAATTATTAGTTCTTACTGACTTTTGAATCACAGCAGATCTTAGACTAACATCTAGGACCTAATTCTTGTCCCACTTGGACCTGATCTCTACTGCATGACCTTGCACAGAGGATGCATGTTAGGTCACATTATTACAGAGGCCACCTTTTGTAAAGTGTCTTCCATGCTGTACATGTGGGTCATGCTGTGCACAAAATGGCATCTTCCAGGGCATGCATGTGTGTGTGGGGCTGGGGCAAATAGCCATTTACTTTGAAATACTGCAAAATTACAAAAGGCTTAGGTTACAAAAGGCTTAGGTTTCCAACAATCCTGCAGTGCAGAACTTACATGGTTCAACCAGGCATAAACGGCAGCCACAAGATCTTGTATGCGTTTGGCATGAATACAAAACATGTCTTTTTATCATCATTAGTAATGAGATATTAAATACATATTCTGAAAGCAAACCAATTCTGAACCCACACTCCTCTTCAACCACAATTTGTTCCCTTCTCCATATACTGCTGCACAGTGAGCAGTGCCACAGATAAATAGCTATGGTACTGTCCACATGTCATTTGAAAGGAGATTGTCCAAGATGTGTAACCTGTACACTTACTAGGAGCAGCTCATTGTCCCATGGTGTATTGGCACTTAGATCACTTACAGATTGAATAAGGATTCTGCTCTACAGCCTTAGCTGAGGGCCAGATGGCTTTTAGCTCAAGTGGCAGAGACTCATGCTCTAAGTTCCAGAGGCCCTAGGTTCCATTCTCTCTGTCAGCATTACAAGTGGGGGCTCATCCAGAACTTCAGTTGGGTCTCTGAAGCTTGGGACATGCTTTCTTTGCTAGAGGGTGGCTAAGTAGAGAGGGATATAGCTCTGCAGGGGCATATAAGGGAAAGACATGCATGTTAGAGACACTAGGGCTCTGTGGGGGAGGGGGGAAAAGGGAGGTGTAATGGTCTGAATTCTCCAGCTGGAGATGTTTGGTTTGTAATTTTAAGAGACCCTTAGATATTGAACTCAGCCCCTCTTGCTGCACACAACACCTGGCAGAAGGGTTACAAATAAAGACTGTTCTAAATACATTCACAAAGTGATTCATCTAAGGTTGCACAGGCATTTCCTAATTTGAGTGCATGGCTTTGTAACTTTCATAGTGTTTATGTTGCTAATCTGTATAGCTTATATACATACATGCCCATCTGAGATTTCTCTCAATAAAGGTTTCATTTCCCAAATAGTACAGTGCTACTTTGGAATTAAATATTAAGTTTGCCACGCTCGGGACTCATTGGTCCAGTGCACTGTTGAAAACTTCTGACTTCATCGCTTGTGGTCTGGCTGATGGATTGGAGTTGCCAAACCTTGGGATGGAGCTGGTTGAGAAGATATCTGAATTATATACTTCAGAGGGGTAGCCAAGTTAGTCTGTAACAGGAAAAACTTAACACCACATAGACGAGTAGCACCTTAAAGACTAACAAAACATGTAGATGGTATCATGAGCTTTTGTGGGCACAGCCCACTTCTTCAGATGACATGAGAGCTAGAAGTCCAGGCCCAAGACTAAATAAGGAAAAAAAGAGAAAGAAAAGAGACAATGAGTAGATAAACTTCAGAGGGGTAGCGGAGTTTGTTGTTTTTAAAGTTTTTCCTGTTACAGACTAATAGTCTAGTAGCACCTTAACGACTAAATAGTTACAAGAGGCCGATAAGAACTATTAGCACCTCCGTTGATTGGTTGGTAGGTTAAGTCTTAGGATGTGGAAGGTAGTGTGTGAGCCAGTCCATGTCTTTGCTCATATCATTTGGATAAGAATTAAACTCATTAGTGAAGTTCCAACCCTTCTCTGTATATTTGGCTTGTGGAATTTGCCTGAAACAAAATGGTGACTTGGAGATCCATTAATGAGCGTCCAGGTAGATTAAAGTGTTCAACAGGTTTGTGTGTATTGCCTTTTTGGCTGATTTGTGTCCATTAATTCTTTCCAGTTGAGACTGTCCAGTTTGGCCAATATACATGGCAGTGGGGCACTGCTGGCATAAATCACATTAGTGGATGTGCAGTTAAATGAGCCGATTGGTGGCTGATGTGGTTGGGTCCAGTGTTGAAATCACTGCTGTAGATGTGTGGGCAGAGTTGGCACCGGGGCTGGTTGCAGGGGCAGGTTCCTGGATGATTATGATGGAAGTATGTTGTGTAGTTATTGGAAAGAATTTGTTTGAGGTTACGGGATTGTAACTCGGCTACCCCTCTGAAGCTTATCTACTCACTGGCTCTCTTTTTTTCTTCCTCCTCTTTCTCCCCCCCCCCCCACCTCCTTCCCTTATTTATTCTTGGATCTAGACTTCTAACAATCTTGTCATCTGAAGAAGTGGGCCGTGTCCACAAAAGCTCATGATGCCATCTACATGTTTTGTTAGTCTTTAAGGTGCTACTGGTCTATTTGGGCTTTTTAAAAGTTTTTTTTTTCTGAATTACATATCAGCCCGAGAACAAAAGAGTGTAAGTCAAGTCCATGAGAACCCAGCAGACTAGGCTAGTCTATAAGTCACACGCTGTTGCCAAGGGGAGCTACTGCTTTTCATATTAAGGCTGTTGAAGAAACAATCTTTAAAACAGGTACGTTGAGTACAGTGGATTTTGTCTCTTCTGTTTCCTATTTCCTTAGCTATTACATGGGCTGACAAGGATGTCATGTTACCTACGTTTCCTCCTGGGAGCCTCTTTTTAAATAGAGAATGACCAGAAGGCAGTGAATATCGACTTTGAATATCACAATAGGAAAAATCTGTTGGTATGTACACAAAGCAGAGTCCTTCGTAGTATGTCCATACACCTGAAACCAGCAGCAAAGCTCTACTGTACAGGCTGTTGCTCCACAAAGAAACCCATCACACCATTGTCTGTAACTACAGGACTGCTAGAGGCCATTGGCCACAGGCTCCATATATTTACCACTTTTCACAGCAGCATTGTTCTCCAGCATGAAAGCTTTAATTTTGAAAATAGTTAGACATTAGGCCTCCTTGTTGTGGAGGTAATTCAGAAAGGAAGCAGTGTTTCAACTCCCAAGTAATCTGCTTTCTCCCAATCCCTACACTCCTGAAACCAAATGCCAAAACCTCTGACAGCTTTGAGGATGGGTTTAATGGAAAACATTCCCTTTCTGTTTTCTTTCCCTTCTAGTGGGAAATGTTTTGGAAAGTGTTTTGATGTATTGTAAACCCTGTCCCCCCAATGTTTATTTAAATCTAATAGTCAGCTAGTGTCCAGTTTGAGGGGTCTGAGGCACAAGTGTGAAGTGTATCACTCTACTATATATTTGAGAGAGTTTGTCTGTTGTGCCTGTCTGCTCAAGAACTCCAGCAAGAGCTTGGACCATGACATTCGGTATACAGCTTCCTCTTATCATAGCAAAGCAAAGCAAAGCAAAGGTTTGGTTGTGCCAGAGAAGTGGGATGTGCCTGGAATGGAACTGCTTCTCATAAAACCATACAGAAGAGAGAGAGAGAATCACCAGACAGGTGCAAAGGGCTGGCTGGGGTCACCCTCCCATCTGAGATCACCCCAGCCCCAAACCTCCCGCTTTCCAGGCGGGGGGGGGGGGGGGGGGGAGAATGAAGCTCTCCCTACCAATTCATACAGGAACATTACTGGCTGTTCCCCTTCATCAGGGAAGGGGGGGGGGGGGGAAACGTGCACAGTTTGCTACTTTCCTCACTCTGGCTGGGGAAATCAAGCGGGCAGACTAATCTGGACATGGTCCAGCCAGAGGACATGCACCCCTCCCTCAGCTGTGCCTGCCGGCGCTGCAGCAGCCATGGATAGGTGCTTCTCACCTGGCTCAAGCTGCTGTGGTGAGCTAGGGCTGGGGTTGTCCTCTCTCCCTGGGGCAGCCTGTGTGCCAAGCCCTTCATCTCCTATCCCCCCCACAGATCAATCATTTAAATGAAGAAAAACAAAAATTAGAGTTAAGGATGCAAGCAACACCAGGTAAACAATATATGAATGCCCATTCTGCTGCTGTTCAATGTTTTAAGACAAATTCTGCTTCCAGGATTGTCGAGCCAGCACTTTTCACACACTATTTATATCGCGGGTTTCTAAAAGTGACCTGCCGTTTGAGACCCAGGGACAAAAACCTTGGCAAAGCCAGGGAAATCTTTGTAAACAACTGTAGCAAGCATTCTTGTCTCTCATCAATGGACATACGATAACCAAAAAATAGCAGTGTGGCAGGAAAAAAAAAAAAAATGTACCAGGGAATTTTAACTGATTTTAGAAATCCTGGAACAACTGTTTTCAGTTATGGGTTAAACCAATTTGAAAGAAACTTTTGTTAATGTTTAAGCCAGGCCTGCAGATGGAATGCAAAAGTCAATAATTATCCCCTTACTATAAACCACCACACGCACAAACCACAGGCGAGGAGACGTGTGAAAATCCCAAGTGAAGAGCCCCTCCCCTGCTAATCTCCTCCCACACCCACAATCCTCTTTCTACTCATGTTTCCAAATACATAAGCAGCCATCTTCATGTAAATGTTCAGAATACCCATTCCCAGAGATTTTGGCAAGATTCCCCATCTTTCTCTTCCTGTGATCCTTAACAGTAGCCATGTCTGTTCTCTTAACATTTGCCAGTTGCAGTTATGAAGCTTGAGTAGCACAAGAATTATTAGCCCCTCAGCCCTACCTCAGCTCAGCAGAGCCCAAAGCAGCTCTGGTCAGTGGAGCCCCAGAAAAACTCCCTCCCTCCCTCCCAAGCACCAGCAAGATTGACTCAGTTAACCTGGCCCCTGGGTCAGCCTGAGCTGCCCCAGGCACTGCCAGCTTGCTTCCCCTGACCTATTATACCCATCACACATGCACTCAAGTCAGGGTTTTGAAGTTAAAGTCTCCAGGAACACAGCTAGCATGCCTGCTTCCCTGTATGTATGCTCCATGCACAACTCTATTGGGATTTTAATAATATATTTAACTTCAGAGCCTCAGAGATGGAAAAGAACTTTGCCCTCTCTCCGCCTGTTCTCTTTTTCAATCTCTGATCCTCTCCTTGCCATTTTTCCTGCACTCCAGAAAGCAGCCTTTTGCCCCCAATGGCACCCACACCTCCTCCCCTAGGGACTGCAGTCCAGTGAAGGCTTCCAGGATGGCTCCTCTGCTGAAGTGTTGCCTTTGAGTCAGATCCCTCGTCTGCAGGGCAGAGAGGAGTATAAGTCACCTGCAGCAGCAGTGGAGGAGCATGAATACTGCCTACAACGAAATGGGAGTATCAAGAGTCGGTAACAAGGGGTAACTACCAAGCACAACCATCAGACACAGAGAGAGAGAGAGAGAGAGAGAGAGAGAGAGGGGCGTATGTGCACGTGGTGCAGTTAACCCTGAAACTGTGACAGCTGGTTCCTTGCCAGACTCATTTTAAGGCATGTATTCAGAGAATCTACTGTTTCTCTCTCTAAGGTGCTTGCTGAATGTCAAATTGGGAACAAAAGAACTGGTGGCATTAACATTTATTTTGAAATTAGACTTTTATTTTATAAACAAACTGGGTCCAGACTCTTTAGTGGCAACAAGAGGCTTAAGGAACTAGTGCCTGGGGCTGCAAGATCGTGCTCCTGTGAATCATAACATAGGAAGATGACATTCAAGCATGTATCACCAACAAGTGTCTAAATTTGTATAGCTCCTAGCAAGACTTCATACTACATTTTGAATCTTTATCCAAAAGGGTTTAAGATACTGCTTGTCAAGGCCCAATGCTGCCCTCTGTAGTCACCACCACAGTGCTGCTGGCTTCAGATAGATTGGTCCTGTGACTGAGACCTGGGATTAGTGATAGAAATGTAGCCGTGTTAGTCTGGGGTAGTTGAAGCAAAATGCAGGACAATGTAGCACTTTAAAGACTAACAAGATGGTTTATTAGATGATGAGCTTTCGTGGGCCAGACCCACTTCCTCAGATCAAATAGTGGAAGAAAGTAGTCACAACCATATATGGTTTGGTATATATGGTTGTGACTACTTTCTTCCACTATTTGATCTGAGGAAGTGGGTCTGGCCCACGAAAGCTCATCATCTAATAAACCATCTTGTTAGTCTTTAAAGTGCTACATTGTCCTGCATTTTGCTTCACCTGGGATTAGGCCCTCAAATGTCAAAATCAGATCACATCAGAACTTTTTTACCCCTGGACTTCTGTGGCTGCAAAACTCCCACACTTCTAATCCATATGGTGCACTGCTGACTACCTCCAGCGAGAACCATTCCTTGCTTCCATGCTAAGAATTTGACATTGGATCACTAGATGGGCAAATGGGACCCAACCACAACTAGCCAGCCAAAAGTCTTTCGCTCAGACTGCGTTCTCTACTGGCTTTCACTCCACCATCAGTTTTGAAATGTCTAAGTCTGCATAGAGTATATTTGGCACATACTTCAACTTCAAGATCATTATTTGGACTGCACAAGGGAAAAGGCAGAGTGGATTTAAGAGACATTTTCTAAATTAGGAAAGGGAAATTGCATGAAAACAACCCTTTGGTCTTTTATCAGCTGCCTTCCACCTCAAGTTTAATTAAAAAGGTAACAACCCTCCCCTCAGACACCTACAAGCCATGCTTGATGTCATCATTTAGTTACACTGCCCTGTCTCCTTAGGGGGCATGCTGCGTCAGAGTCTGAGCCCATGGCATTTACGTAGTCCAGTGGAGCTTGTAGCAGAGGTTTGGGTACTGTGCTTCAGAGCCACCAATGCTGTTGGCAGACACGGACCATTGAGCTGGGAAACGCCCTTGTCTATTCAGGGACTGTGGTTGCGGGGAACCTGCTGGGTTTCTTCTGTGCCTCAACCCTCTAGGGCTGGCACTGGAGCCCTCTGATGGCTGAAGTGCCTTCTGTGTCAGGAGGGGTTTTATCTTCAGCTCCGGGTTCTTGTGAGACCTCAGCTTTAGGTGCTGGCATCCCCCTGGGTATAGAGGTGACGTGTGTGTGTGCGCGCGCGAGAGAGGGGGCGCATGCTGCCACCTCCTCAGCCAAGCTCTCTTGAGCACGCCTGCACTCAGGGCTGGCTTTAGGAAGTGCGGGGACCAATTCGAACAATTTCAACGGGGCCCTGCAGCAATTTTGGTTGAGGGGAAGAAAAAAAGTTTCAACGAGGGGGTGGGGCTAGGAATTTTTTAATTGAGGAAAAAACCCCACAAAAAAATCCCCCACCAACACACCCCCCCCCCCCCCCTCCTGTGACACAGGAATACCCTGTGCTAAATTCACACCTCCAGTGGCGCAGGCCACCGACATATAAATCTGCGGGCCCCAAAGGAGTGTAATTTTTGGTGGTGCCCCATTAGTCACACCCCCTGACCTCTGTTAACCATGCCCCAACCCCAGTTAGCCACAGCCCCTAGCCCCCATTAACCAGGCCTCTGGAGGTAACACACTTGGGGCAAGATGGACGCATGACCAGAAGTAAAAGGTGTCATGTCACCCCTCTCAAAGGACTTTTCCCACCATCCTCCTACCAACAGGGATTAGTTTGTGCCCCCACCAAGCCCCCCATCACGTAACTATCCTGCAATTGCATTAACTCAATGTGTGAGACATTAACTCAGAGGCAGAGAGGCTGGGGGAGTGTTACCTCTAAGGCTATGTCTATACTCGCAGCTTCTTGAGCAAGAACCCACAGAGCAGCCACACTGCCTGCCTGCTCTTGTGCAAGGAATATACAGAATGGCGTGGTAAGAGAGGGCGTCTTGCGCAAGAGCTATGCTCTTTTCTAACAGATGTAAGCTCTCTTGCGCAAGAGGGCAGTGTGGATGCTCGGCAGGGATTTATTGCGCAAGAAACCCCTATGGTTAAAATGGCCACGGGAGCTTTCTTGCTCAAGAGAGCGTCCACACTGCCATGGATACTCTTGCGCAAAAGCACAGCGTGCAGATGGCAGTGTGGACTTGTTCTTACACAAGACTTTTTGCACAAGAACCCTTGCGCAAGATGTTCTTGCACGAGAAGCCGCCAGTGTAGACATAGCCTAAGAGTTTCCTCCCATGAGCAGGATGGATTTTGTGTCGTGCACCTGTACTGAGTTCATGTGGCTTGTTTGGATGTGCCACTGTGGCACCCAAGTTATTAATAAATATTTTATAAACCTCTACCTTTTCTCTCTGCTGCCATGTCTCCTCCCTTCTCACTGCCATGACTCATGCCCTTCTCACTGCCCTTAGCCCTCCTGCGACTTGCCCGCCTCCACCAGCCCTTCTCTCCCCCCTGTGCGCGCTCCTCCAGTAGCCCCACTCTGATCATGTGAGCTACCCCTCCTCATCCCCTCTTCTAACACCTCCCTCTACACACCTACCCTGCTTCTTTCCTCTGGTGCTGGTCCCTCCCCTGCAGATGTCTGCCCTTCTGCTTCACTCCCAAAATCCCCTGGCACCTGCACCTTCCCTTAGCCCTGCAACCTCCTGGTGCCTCCCCCTTCCCTTACTGCCCCACCCCCTTTTTCCCTGATGCCTACCCCCTCACCACTCTCTGCCCATTCCCCTCCTGTCCCTCTATGCCCTCACACATGCCTTGCTCTATCCCCACCTCTCTCATGCCCACCCCTTCTTTCAAGCCTTCTCCCAGCACTGCCCCCTCCCCTCTTTAGCCCCCAATGCCCTTCCCCTCCTCTCCCAGCATCACCCTGTCCCCCCTCCCACTGACATCTCCCCTCCTGCCCTGTTCCTCATTGTCTGCGCTTGGCCCCCTGGCATTTGTCTCTCCACCCTGTCTCTTGGTGCCTTCCTCTCCCCTCCTCTCCTACCTTCCACTTTGCGGGGCCGGAGTCTGCGCTTAGGCCCCAGACTCCAAACCCAGAGCTGCTAGGCCACGCCGCGCCGAGCACTTTTAAATTCCCAGGCCATGATGTCATGTCACGGCCGGGCATCCTCCCCGCCCTCCTGAGAATGCCACACATGGCAGCAGCAGCAGCCGGCAAGAGGGAGCCGCAAGGCAGGGACGGGACGGGGCTGAGGAGAACGCTCTGGGGCAGGGTGGGAGGACGAGCAGGGAAGGGGGGGGGAGAAAGAGTGGGGCAGCAGGTGGGGAGCTGTGGCCTGCTCCAGACAGAGCCGGGGGAGAGACTTAACTCCACATATTGCTGGAGCAGGGCCCCGGCTCTGAATAGTAACTCACCGCCCATGGCGCCCAGCACACTTCTGGGTTCAGGGCACGGGGCCCCTTTAGGCATGGGGCCCAATTTGGGAGAAATTGGTTGAATCGGCCAAAGGCCAGCCCTGCCTGCACTGCACTGCACAGAGCAGCAGCAATCTGGAGAGGCCAGCTTGAGTGGGGAGAAGTGACTCCGTCCTGCTCCTCTCCTGGGCCTGGCTGTCAGGGAGAGTGGCTGAATGTGCCACTGGTGGGATGAGATGATGCAACAGAAGAACATAGCTCTCCCACATATAATGGAGGGTAGTGGAAGCATGGTGGCTCCAGGCTGGGCGTAGTACTGAGAGAGGGGGTGGTGCCACATGGTCACATGTCCCTATATATGGCTAATGTTCGCTCCAATATATTTAACAGTGGCATAGTACATCAGGGATTCCTGACTCACTGCATGAAATAGCTGCAATCCAAACCATAGAAACTATAGTACTGCCAAGAAGACTAATAGTTTCTAATTCCTGTTCTGCCTATCAGCCCTTTAGCAGAGGATGCATTTAAGTTATGCTCATATAATTACTCCAAGAGTTAATAATAGTTTACATGCTTGGTTGGCTAATAACTAATGGAAACGTAATAATAGAAATAATTTGAATTTGAGGCTAGTAAGTATAACTTGTGTAGAATATAAAATCTCAGTTAGGTTGCCTTTATTTGTATATAACGAGTCTAACAGTTTTGTTCTGCTGACAGTCATATTCATTATCATATTTCCTATGAAATATACAAAAGGCTCAACTGAGTTTAATGCAGATTTATGAAACTGCGACAGCACTTTATGCAGTAGCCTACTCATTAATACCTATAAGAGAATGTTAATCATGAAAATAACAAGACTTTTGAGCAGGGAGGTTCAACACCGAGAAGCAATGGACTCTTTTTCAGTAGCATTAACTTTCACCGATTTAACAAGCTTAAAGGAAAGAACCAATTCTCCCCCATTTTAAAGAGCATAGAGAATGTTTGCTCTACCTCAGTCACATTTCTTCTAAAGCAAAAGAGATTCAGCTCTGTTTATGTAACAATAGCACCTTTTTACTTCCCTTAGCACTGCAGAGCTAATAGAGCTCTCAGCTAGCTATTGTGGTATTTAATTGATTGCCTCTATAGTTTTTGGAGCTCTGCAGGTGGAAGGCATTCTAACCATTATGCAACAAATTGTATCAGATAATCAACAGTCTTGTTAGTGAAGGCATCCCCATAACCTGCAATAGCAGCAGTTTTTCTTCACTATATAACTCTGTCTGTGGCAATAAAATGCATATATATATATATATATATATATATATATTTCATAATACAAAGCAATAGGTTTCAATAGTGCATCACTGGCATTTCAGATAATAGCTTTCTATTTAGCAATTTACCGATGCTTACCAAAACAGACAGGGTCTCATAAGGGAACATGCTGCCTCTTCTGCCAAAAGAAATGACATCCTCTCTATTTTTTTTTCCAAGTCCAGGCTGTTCCTCCATATTAGTGTGAGCAGGGCTTCACCCTGTCACTGGACTCTATGCAGTTAACACTGCAGTAAAAGGCTTTGTTCAAATTGGTTTCCATTTAAACTGCACAGTGGAGAAAAGGCCTCTCTCTCACATCCCTGACAACTATTGTAACATCATTTTGCCTGTGATTTGCTTTGATTATACACATGCATATAAACCACCTACCAGTTTCTGTATACATAATACAGGATTATCCCCTCTTCAAAATGAGCAACTAGGAAGAAAAGAACAAAATAAGAAAAACCCTAAACCATCACATGGGCAACACAGGAGGCTGGGAATTTTGCCATTTAGGATATGCTCAAATTAGGTCTTTAACAACATAGCATTTAGACACCATAGTGATAATCTATATAAGGTACCTAAAAGGGAAGATTAGAAAAATCTGTTTATTAAAATTTGACAACATGCATAAGCCTTCATATCATAGAATATATTACATCAGAAATTCAATTCCTCTCCCCTGACAGAGAGAGCTTGATTCTTGGGTTTGTTTAATCTGGAGAAAATTGGAGGGGGGGGACACACATGATAATAGTTTTCAAGTACATAAAGGATTGCAACAAAGAGGCGGATTAAAAGTTGTTCTTGTTAACCCCTGAGGATAGGATGGGAAGAAACGGCTTTACTTGGAACAAGGGAAACTTAAGTTAGACATTTGGGAAAGTTTCCTGTCAGGGCAGTTAAGTACTGGAACAAAATTTCATAGAAAGCTTATTGAATCTCCATCACTGTACATTTTTAAGAGCAGGTTAGACAAACACCTGTCAGGCATGGTCTGGTCTAGGTGACTTCTTGTGGTCCCTTCCAATCCTAGGGTTTTGCAAATGGAAAGTCTGCTTGAAATCAATGCAACAGACTCCAACAAACAATGTGGATTTCAGAGACTTCAAGAGTAGGGTGCAAGAATAACACATGGAAATATTTGTTAAAAAAGACACTTTCAAAATGTGACAAAACTGATTATATTTATTAATTTTGGCTACTACATTTTTATATAGATTTCAATCCACTGAATTTCCCCAGGATTTTTAAAATTTGATTTGTGTTTCATTTCATTTCAACATGAAACATTTCTTGGTTTGACTTAGTTTACGTGGCTCACCAATATATTCAAAAGTGATACGCAAATATCATATGAACCAGAAAAAATTGGCAGAGCCCATCTTAAAAGCTTTTCAGAGAGTACATTAAAGAATATGAACAAATAAAGATTAGGATACTGCTATACATATTTGAAACCTGTATTTAAATTATGGACCTTTGTTCTTACTTTTATATAACTTGCCTCATGTAAGTTACATCAGGGCAAAAAAACGTATTTACATACAACTTGTCTATATTTACAGTAAATAATCACAAATACATACTGTGCTTTCAGCAGCCAAAAGATAAATTGGCTAGAAACATCAAATGAATAATGGTAGAGCTAGATTACAACAGATCACACGTACTATTACAAAAAAATATTGAAAGAACCTTCATGTCATTTATAAGTTTACAAAACCATAACTTAATATTTTGGATCTGAATTACTTCCATAGTGGAACAAACTCAGAATTTACAGCCAACCTACAGTTTATGGAATGTAAATTCTAAAAGCTACTCTGATTGCACCTTCTTACATTACAATCATTCCTTTAAACTTCTCACTGTCCATGCATCTGAACTACATACAGTTTATTTAACACATTCTCTGTATCTAGTTCAAGATATGATAGTTTGATATAACTCTAATCATCTCATTTTAAAATCAAGATGGTTAGACAATATTTTGCAGTGCTGTTTCGATGATGAAAAATCAACTATAGCCCAGAAAACACAATTTGTTCCTTAACAGAACAGTAATAGGATATCATTTTAATAAAAAATGTTTTTCCGTTATAAAACAATAAAAAAAGCAAGTGTCCATAATTACAAATATAAATTCCATATGCTTTAAGAATATGATGTTTCATACATAAATAAAGATATTTGTGCTGAAGCCTACCTATTCTCTATAGCACCTGACTTAAAGCAAATCCTTGGAAAATTACTACCAAGGCATACTCTTTGTAATAGCTATTAACATTTTCCCATAAACATAACTCTATTTCTGTTTGCTGCAATGGAAGTCATGATCTGTTGTTGACCAGGGTCAGAGAAATAAAAAAATAATTTATCACTTTAATTGTAATACATGGAATACTCACAGAAACACGAATTAGCTGCTTTGTTTCTAAGTGTCTGCTCCTGCAACTCTTACTTTTGTAAATAATTTTAATGAAATCAAAGAGGCCAATTCTAATTTCAAACACAGTTCATTAGCATACCATGTAGATGAACACCTTGAAAACAGGGATCAATAAGATTTCCAACACTGCAACATTTATCCAGTTGAGATTTTCCAAAGAGTGCTATATCTAATTAGAAGTTAGGTTTTCATTTAATTTTTGTTGTTTATCTGGGCTCTCAGGAAAAAGCTATCAAGGCACTGCATAGGGTGGAGTGGAGAGAATTCCTGCCATTGCCTCTTTTTGTTCAGGGAAACTTTCAGGAGTAGCACTTCTAAAAAGAGATGCCCCCTTCCTAGGCATTGGGAATGTTCTCCTTTAATTGCAGTCTCTCATGCTAGGGGAATCTTTCTTGGGAGGAATGCATCTTTATGATCTGGCTGAAACACAAATGAAACTTACCTGCCATTCTTTTTCTTACTCCTCTTCCAGTTACAACAGCATTCTACATTTCACCCCAAGAAGACATCATCCTGTACTAGCAATTTAGCCTTTTCTTTAAATTGGAGAACTGGTCTGACTGAGAACTTAGGATTGGCTAGCTTTTCTGGTATGAGTTACTGGGGTAGGTGATTGTGAAGCAACCAACTACTTCCAGGAGTAGACAGGCCCAGATGGAAATCATTAAGGGAGACACAGGTCGCCAGTCAGCAGCTACAAGGAAAATCCAATTGCTTGTGCAATGCTAGAGCAATAGACTAAAGCTGGGTACTTGCAAGAAAACTCTGAGGAAATGAGCTAACTAATGGTTCTGATATAGCCTCAAGGATAAAAGCAAAACGCAAGTGTCCTCAGGTATCTGAGAGATCACACATGTTTGCTTGAGTCCTCTTTGGTGTCTTTTTATAAAATACATTTTTATCATATTGTCTGTTTATGTCTCACCAATCCTTGCTTGTCAGCTGAGCTGCTTGCCAAAGTAACAGCTAATTGCCTGAATAAGATCTGCAGGATCTGATCCTTAAGGCTCTGATTTGCAAAAGGACCTAGGTGACCTAGAAGCACAGTACTCATGTTTTTAAATCAGAAGCTTCAGGGGGTAGCTGAGTTAGTCTGTACAGGATAAACTTAAAAAACAAAAACTGGTCTGGTAGCACTTTATAGACTAACAAAACATGCAGATGGTATAATTTACTTTGGGTCTGCACATCCTAAACTCAAAACTCCAGTCATCTGAAGAAGTGGGTTGTGCCCACGAACGCTCATGATACCATCTACATATTTTGTTAGTCTATAAAGTGCTACCAGACCAGTTTTTGCTTTTAAATCAGCTGCTGTTGAAAATTCCATTCTAAATTCCCAGTCTGGTGCAGTGTGCACACACTCTGACAGCTAAGTTATATTTCAAAAAGGACAAAAGTTTTGTTAAAATGCTGACTGCTGTCAAGGTGACAAAACAGACCAACAACCGATAGCTCAATCAATGATGGATGTTACAAATCCAATCTGTACCAAAATCCAGAAATGAAATATTTTAAGTCTCTTTTAGGTCATTATGAAGTCAGAGCTTCAGCAGTGCCAACTCCCAGTGTTAAAAAAAAAACTATGAATTTATTCTCAGGTAATCACAGGATTCCAGGAGCTGGTTACATCAACATCCTCTCCTCCTCCTGCTCCCCCTTTCCCGCAAACACTAAATATTATGAGGTTCATTACAAAACTCAAGAGGTGGCAGCACTATATTGTACTGAAAGGAAGTCAGCCCATATAAAATAAAGAAATCTTTAAAACAAAATCAACTTTAAGCATCTCCAATCATCTGAACAATCAGTTATTTTTATATTAACAGGAAGAAATAAAACAGCTACCCTTTGAACATAGATACCCTTTAAATCATAGACTCTCCTTTTATCTTTCCTACGTACCCATGCTAGTTAAAATTGGCCAATGGGTTTGTAAATATACAACACTTGTAAGAAATTACTATTAAAAGGATAAAACAAACAAATGAAAGCCATATGTTTAGAAAGTGAAAAGCAGGACACAAGCACATACAGTAGACCAGCCTAATAACTCCTGTGCACAAACAGTGCTCTGTTTATATCTTTAGCTGTAGGCACTTTGTCAGCCTGTGTGTGATGGTTGCCAGCTTGGCAACAGTTTAAACTGGGCCCTCCAGAGCTAAAAGCCTGAGTTGTTATAGCTTGAAAGAGACAGCCCAAAATTGTAGCCAACTCATGTCCTCTGTGGATTGAGGACAGATGCATGTTACACATTGACCAGCGGTTTACATATGCAAGATGTGCAGTTGTTGTTTGTAAATTGATCAATGGGAAACCTCACATCAGAAATCACCACGTATCTTTGCACTAGCCTTCATGAGAAGCGTAATGCCTGGCGCACATGCTACTGAAAAATTGGCACAAAGGCAATACATTTATTGGATGTTTCTAGGTGGAAAGCTAAGAATTATGAGCGTGTGCACAGAGAGGGCAGGCACTGCCAAAGTGCATGTGGTGGGTGGACTGGCCTTCCCTCGATCATGAGGAGGGTGGGCAGCTCCCCAGCCCTAGAAGGGCTGGCAGTGCACAGCCCCAGCCTTAGCAGGGCTGAAGCCCAGGCAGCCTCAAGAGACTGGAGGGTCTGTACTGAATGGGGAAGGTGGAAGGGCAGAGTGTGGGCAGAGCCAGCCAGGCAGTTTAGGAAAGCATTGCCTTCCCCTGCCTCTTATACCCACTACTCATACTGGTTTATCTCTATCCTTTATTGCCATAAGCTGTGCTGTTCTTTGGCTAGCTGGAAGGGATGCTGAAATATATCTTCCTGCTGTTCCTCCAAGAGTCCCCTTCACGATGTCCTCCATCACTATCATGCTACAGAAAGAGACACTAGGGACCAACTTCTGCATTGGTGTAAACAGTTACAATGCCCATTCAAGAGTACGTCTACACAGCGGGGCTAAAGTTGAATTAAACTACATAACTTCAGCTACGTCAATTACGTAGCTTAAGTCGAAATAACTTAATTCAACTTTTGGCGCTGTCTACACAGTAGGAAGTCAAAGGAAGAACACTCTTCCTTTGACTTCCCTTACTCCTTGTGAAATGAGGGTTACCATGAGTCGGTGTAAGACGACCTCCAGTTGACATTATTTCAAAATAAAGGTTTGTAGTGTAAACGCGCCCTATGTTATTTTGGAATAGCGTCGGTTATTCTGAAATAACACTGCTGTGTCGATGTACCCCAAATTAATAAAAGTTGTAATTTTTTCCCTCTGAACAGTGTTCAGTTCAAGTTCTGTAGCAGCACAAGAAACCATTGTCAGAGATACTGAATAATTTTTTCTGAATTCTTGTATTTTGCAAGAAGCTAAATCCCAAGTTTTTCATTTGGGCAAAGTCCAATAACCTTACTCAAGCTCCAATTGAATTTGGTGATTCAAATCTGAATTAAATAGGAGCTTGCCAGTTTAAGGCAAAAGGAAGGATCTCTGAATTTGACTCCAATTAGATTTATGTTTCAGAATTATATTTCATTAGATAGATTACAAGCTAAATGTATATACAGAATGTGGAGTGGGAGGTAAGTCCCTCTTTATATATCATTCCAACCCCATAATGTACAAATCACAGCTTGAATTTATCCTAAGCCTCTGGCTCTGATTGGCTGATTTTAAACTCTGACTAGTCTAGGTGTGTGAGGTTTCCATTTTGAACCTGTGTGAGCTAATGAGAAAAAAGGAAGCCAAGTTAGTGAGCTTTGAAATATGAATAACACTGCTGAAGCTAAGTTCATGGTCCAACAGAGAATGATGTATGTCACAGCTTTATATTTCAGCTTAGCAAAAACACATTTATCCAGCATCTTAGAAAAGCACCATTGAAAGGTTTGACAACAGAAACACCACGTATACAGAATTTTGAGCAAGACTATCAGCAGGAGGTCTGCAGGGATCCAGGGAAAAATATACACCCCAGAAGAATTCTTGAAAGATGAGTTCCTAAAGGCACAATATGCAATGTCCTGAAGGATGCAGCAGTTGACATCTAGTCAACTGCTACTGGGGAAGATTCCAGCGTGACAACAAGAGTTTGAATCATAGTAATTATTTCCCTCCTGCAATTTTTTTCTAATTCTATGAACCATGGATATATGAGTGAGTTTACAAGTGATTTTAATGTAAAATACCATGAGCAACTATTAATCCTAGGCAGATGTAGACTAAGAACACCCCTGACCTGAAAGCTCACTGGAATTCTAAGAATGAAAAAAAATATAAATAATTTTCATTGCAAGCAGGTCCCTAGAAGTTTTGGTGCCCTAGGTAGCCCCCCCACCCCAGGGTTCCATGGCGGTGGGGCAGCCTGCAAGTGTGGGGACAGGAGCTGTGAGGTGCAGGCCCAGAACTGCGGGGAGCAGGTGCTGGGGAGGGAGGCAGCAACGATTGGTCCTGCCCCCGCATTCACCAGCAGAGATGGGAAGCACAGTGACCCGGCCCCAGCCCACTCTGCTCCCCCAGCTCCAAGCTGTATCACTTGGGGGTGGGTTGGGGACAACCCCCCCCCACACTCACCACTGGCCACAGGAAGTAGAGCAGAGTGGAGTGGGCTAGGGCTCGGCCACTCCGCTTGCCACCATGTGGGAGGGGCGCGACCCCTGCTGCCAGCCCCAGATCCCCTACTAGTTTCCTGGATCATTAAGTTCAGGGAAGGGGGTTTGGGGAAGGGGTAGAATGGGGGCAGGGAAGGGCCTAGTGTGGGGGAGGGGATGTCCCGGGCCCCACACCCTCCAGGGACAGCCCAGCTAGGTGCCGCCCATGCAGGGGCTGGTTGGTGGATGAGGCTTGCCAAATGGAGCTAATGCCACCCCACACATAGCACATAGCTGACTAGGGCACCACATTTATGGCAATTTGGTGCCCCATATTTTGCGGTGCTCTACACAACTGCATATTTTGCATATTGGGAAGGGCAGCTTTGTTTGTGATGCTTTGTTGTAACATCTACCTTTCCGGAAAGATTGTCATGTAACTATTCCCATCTTGAGACTATCCACTCTTGATTTCCAAGACATTTAGCCTGTGTTGCTCTCTTCCTACAAATTGCAGAGTCAAATCTGACTTGTCCAAGAGGCTTCAGAGGCTGACCACATCCTCTCTACTAAATGAAAATTTATAGAGCAGGTGACACTGAATACTAATCAGTAGATCAGATTATGAATAGATTGGATTATTTTGCTAACAAGGAACATGGGCCTCAATAAGGATGTGCTCTAGATATTTTGTGGCTGGAAGAGATCTGTCTTAGGCCTTATCTACATTAGAACAATTTGCTGGTATAACTAAATCAGTAAATGCCCTAGTGGAGACACAGTTGATATCGTGAGATTATAGTTTTTACTGACAAAGAGAGTTAGCTTGCTGGCATAGTTTCCACTAGTTCCCTGAAAAAAAAAGTGATTCCAGCCAAAGGACATTTTTGTGCGCATCTCCACTAGGGCTTTTACTGATGCAGCTATTCTGATTAGGGTGTGATCTTTTTCACACCACTGACCAGGTAAACGTTAAGGTGTAGAGCAGGCCCCAAAAAAGAAAATAATCAGGTAGCACATTTTTTGTTTTGGATACTGGCCTCGTTCCTAATATGAGACATTTGGGATATAGTGAGCATGGAGGAATTAATGGAAGGGGAGAGAGAAATAAGGCCAGGCAAAGTATGTTCCTTTGCTTAACAAATACTAATATTAATCTGTTTCGTGGCCCTGGTTTGAAACATAAGGCAAAGGATGCTGCTGAGTTCTGGTGTATCCCCTCATCCAATGTATAGGCTGAAGAGGCAGCATCACCAAGAATCCAGATCTTACTCTTGGAAAGGGGTGAGAAGAGATGCCAGATTCCTTAGTGAATGATAAAATTATCCAGGTAAGATCTTGGGAAGAGACTCTAGCATATTTCTGCTCTTTAAAGGTGGACTGGAGCTGGAGGCTGAATTGGAATTTTGGATTTTCCCCTGAAAAGTCCATCATGGAGGACTGTTCTGTTTGCAGGCTTTCGACAGCTAAATAGCACTGATCCACAAAGGAATTACAGCTGAAATTAGGGGTAATACCCAAAATAGCCACTCACATTCTCGGTTGGGTAGGGAATAGTCTTGGCAGGTCTTCCCAACAGTGGCTCCTGAGACGATCTCAGTGTAAATGCTTGATCTTTGGCCTGTTCTGCCACAATGGGGTTCGGAATAGGCAAAGAAGGAGCTCAACATGGGCTCTTTTTTCAGGAACCACCCCAACATTTTTGAGGAAAAGAAATGGGAAAATAGGGGGGAAGATTTTGTTTGCTGCTCCCCCATAATCAGTTCTGAAAGTTGGAAGAGGCAGAAGCAATGAATTGGAGGCAAAGAATCTGGTACAAGGATAAAAGTAAGAGAGGACTTTGAGCAGGGCCTAACATACTTCTGGCTTAGTCTGAACTGCCTCTTCATGTGCAAGAAAAGAGTCACAGCCCAAAAGTCCAGGACTGAGTGGGAGGTCAGGATCCAAAATTTTTTCATTGCTCTGATACTGCAAGATTCCACTGAAAAGTATCACTGCTTTACAAAATAATTTCTGTGTATTGTGTGGCAGTGAATAAATTTACTGTTTAAAAAATCGGTTTTCTAATTATGTGTTATTAAATAAAGTCATGTTTGGTCTGTAGTGCTTTATGGGGCCAAGTAATTACTGTGCCCATGAGTTACAAAAACACCCTATTAGATTTAATACAGCCCGGGGAAAACCTACCAGTGTTTCCTAATACCAATTGAAACAGAGATAGACTACTATACAACTAAGTTGACCAGTGTCAAAATATGTTCTCCTCACTTGCTTAGAAATCAGATAAAGCCTAGTAACAACTAAAGTATTCATTTATGTGCTTATATTACAACTAATAGATTTTTTTTTAAAAAAAACCAGGATAATTTTTGTTACATAAAATGACAAATTCATATACAATATTTTTGAACATGGCAATCTCTTAGAACTAAACACAACGCTTAAAATATCCCCATGTACCATACCCAGTAAACACAGCCTCATTATAATTTTTTTTTACATTTTGACCTGATTAAATTTAAGTTGATTTAAGTTGAGTAACTTAAAAGAAGAAGATTTTTTTAAAGATGAGCTCAGTTCCGTTAACATGGACCAGACATTCATTTGCACAGTCCTTGAGATGTAACATGACAGCTGCTCAAACACTGTGTGTGTGAATCTGAATGTGAGAGAGACACAGAACCTAAATGTTAAGGCTATAGTTTTAAAGCAATGTATTCCCAGATAGTTTTTAAAAAAGTAACAAACAACCCCTACAAATACCGGTGTTTAAATACTGACAGGTTCTAAAGCTTGACTTAAAACAAACCAACCAACCAACCAACCATGGACTCTACAAAATGAATTCAAGTACTATTGGTGTAAGTCACTTGTGAACTGAAGTACCTTTTGTTGAGACCCTGGCAGTTTTGAAAATGGAATGGAACACATTAAATAATTCTATCTTCATCTCTGGTCTCATCTTGCTGCAAGATTTCACAGCCCAAATACACTGAAATGCAGAGTTCCCCCTTTGTAGAGAAGTAAAACTCATTCTTACTGGCCTTACAAAGAAAGTCTGAGTTGAAGCATGAAGCTAAAATAATCTGAGATTTGCACTTTGAAGAGAAGGGCTGAACTTGAAGGAAAATGATCCTTGAGAAGTATTTTGAAGCAAATGATAAGGATAATATTTAAAAATGAAAAGCTGGTTTTCTTTAAGGGCAGTATTTTTAAGAAGTGATCACTTTGAGGTGACAAATGTACTTTCAGGTCTCAAATACTGGTTGACTTGAAACTCTAACAATAAAGAATCCTTTAAACTAGTATGATCTCAATTCTGACCTGATGTAACTGTTCTAGTGAGGTTCATACCACCAGCAAGATAGAGCATCTTAGATAAAAAATGTTTTGCTTCTTTGACTTTTGTTCAGTATTTATACTCTGACTTTCTGTTGTTTAAAAGGAGAAATATTCCTGTTCTTGTTTCACATGAATCTGTTGAAAATACCTGCTGATAATATCTGCCATTATCTTGTTGCTAGGGCAATTAAAGTCTGGTGATATCCCTGGAGTTTTGCTGCAAGTCTCCTATACTCTCATAGTCATTCTCCCCTTGGAGAGCAACTTGGCTGGTGTTAGGCACTGATAAGCTCTTGTCTTCCTCTTGGATTACTGACTGGACCACTTCATAGTCCGGCTCTAACTCGCCATTTTGCCTGTCTGCTGACTGAGGCACAGTGGTAATATTTGAGGTGTTTTCAAAGTCCTTTACACTAGCATAGAGGCCACTGCAAATAGATGGGGATCTTTGAGGTACAACGTCTTGAATACTGGTGTAAGTAGAATCCAGTTCTCTGATGGCCTGTCCTGGCTTACTCACAGAAGAGTACATAGCTGAAATCTAGGTAAGAGAGAGAGAAAGAATTTTTAAGCATAGCAAAGAACTTTTATGTCTATTTTGAAGTTAGACACTGAATCTGTTTTGAAGTTAGACACTGAAAAGTATGTTTCTGTATCAGTTTTTCTTTATGGAGAAAACATTATATATTAGAAACATTCATGGAACATAAGCCCTTGTAGCCAATTCATATACTAAAGATAGCCAGCCCTGGGGGCAAGTTGATAGAGTTACACTACGTTCTATCTCAAGATTCTCAGTGCTCTGGCTGACTGTGGGTGTGAGAAGGAGATGATGAGTTTCAGCTTCTGGAAAGCCGTCCCCATGTGAGGAGGTGTAATGTAATTTGTACCTAATTTTAAATCCTCTGATATAACAGCTACTCTTTTACCCTTGGGTAGAGGCTGCAATGTAAACTGTAGTAGGTACTATGAGGGTGTGAAGAGAAAATAAAAATGGAAGAGAAAATTTACTCAGGAAAAGTGATATTTAATAAAACTAGAAGGAATTACAGAATCATAGGGCTGGAAGTGACCTCAAGAGGTCATCAAGTCCAGTCCCCTGAATGCTGAGCCTATTCATTTGGTTCCAGTGGGATTGCTTCCACAAGTCCCTATGGAGTTGAGCATTGCAAACCCATATCAGCATGCCTTTAAGGAGGCTCAAAGGAAGAGGGAACATCCAGAGTTACACTAGTCAATTCCCAATATGTCTATTAATATTCTGTTGTTTTTTTAATCGATTTAACAGAATTATCACTTTACAAGTTGTGATACATCTCTTATTTCCTGCAAACAACAGGAAATACAAAAAGTTTGCCTACTAATATATTTCTCTGGAATAAAACGTCTAGGCATACAGTGATTCCCAGGACTAAATTAAAGGAACCCAAGTTCAAGGAAGACTGCCTGTCAATGCTTTCTTAAAAGAATACATTGGCTCTTGTGGTGCACTGTAAAGTTTGTATTAGCTTTTTAGTGTAGGCAACACATATTTGTATATTTCATGGGGTTACTGGAGGTGACCACGCACAGACTTTTAAAAAACAAAACAAAACAACCCTTTTCCTTTAAGAACATAATAATGGCCATGGGGGTTCAGATCAAAGATCCATCTAAGCTGAAAATCTCAGTCTTTTTAAACTCTCTACCTTCCCTATATGTATCCCCTTTGTTTGTTCTATTTGTACATATTTTTAGAGAATGGCTTTATAATCCATGTGGTTTTATTATGTTTTAAAACTATTTTACACTCCCCCAACATTTTGAAGGGGGAAATGCTTAAAAAAAGATCATATATGATTACTGATTTATTTTAAGCAATTGAAATCAATTGGGCTATTTATGGCCTCAAATTATTTATTGTCTTTAATTCTTTACTAGGCCATATCTCTCTAATAATAGAGATGAAAAACAAAATGCAACATTCTACTTTAAAACACCTCAGCTTTTTCTGACTTTGGCTTTATACACTGAAAGTAATTCATAGCTGTAGTGTCCCTCCTGAGACTTTTCACCTCTCTCAAACTCCACTTAATCATGCAGAACTCATGCTGATCTCAGTCTGAAAAATGTATCTTCTGGTTAGTTATTAAATTTCATGCAAGAAACCTACATCATCCTCTGTAAGAGATGGGTCTTCCTCTCGAGACTTGTAAGACAGCGAACTAAGCCTCTGTAAGAGAAAAAAACTCTCATTAACAGTGAACATTGTGAAAACTGTAATACGGCATTCCCCTTAGAATCAATATATATTATGAAGGGGTAATGTGAGGAGGTAGCATGAGTTCCCAAATACCAGAGGCAGAAGGGGCAAGGTGCTGGGCAGCACCCAGGGCCAAATGTTCCCTCTAATTTTTTTCATCCATGGGTGGAATAAATTTTGTTATGTGCACCACCAATAGAAACACATGCTGCCGGCTTTGGGAGGCAATGGGTACTCTGCTAATCAGTTGGCAGTACCTGAATCTCTCCTAGGCTTACAGGGAACACTGGTCCGGCCTCCCCGCCCCCCCCCACCATACTCACCAGCAGTACTGGGGGAAGCAAAGCTATGTGGCCCCAGCTTGCTCTGCTTCTCCAGTCATGTTGCTCTGAAAGCGGGGGGAGAGAGTGGAACCACCCCCGCACTCACCAGCAGGAAGCAGAGTGATGCGGCAAAGGGAGCAGAGTGAACTGAGACCATGCTGCCCCTCTTCTCTTTCCTGCTGCCGGTGAGTGCAGGGACCAGCCCCCCTGAGCTGTATTGCTCAGGGGGAAAGGATGGGAGAAAAGGCAGGATGGGGGTGAAGCAAGAGTGGGGAAGAGGAGAGGATGGAGCATCAAATGGCTGGTGGCCCCCTATGTGCCTCCTCACCAGTTGCCTCTGATATAACATGGGCATTTTTTCACACCATTCTATTTTATATCGACTGATATCCATGCTACTGCTTTTGAGACAAACAGCCTTGAAGGCAGTCTGGCTTTTTAATGTACCAGCATTGTTCTGAACCTAACTTTCATAAAGAAAGGGAAAAACAATAGCTAAATGGACTCTGGTTCTACACAGGATTCCTGCAGTTAGACTTTATAGTGAAATGAGAATGAGTCTGCAAAAGGTTATAAAAGTGAGCAATCAACACCTGGTTGTTATGTAAGGCTTACCACATCACACTATTTAGATCACAATTTCTACATACTTTACCTAAGAAAGGAGCTTTGAACACCGTTTTAATGATACTCAAAAACCTTACTAAATTCCATGACTACCAACCAGTGTTCCCTCTAAGCTGTGCAGCAGCACTGCTTCACAGGTGATTCATCAGCCCCCCCACTGTGCACACTCAGTCAACTCCCTGCATGAGCCCCGAGTCTCTGACTGAGCAGGGCTATTAAATACAGTCACAGTTGAGGTGAAATGTGGCAATGAATAGTGCACTGCACTACTAACCATCAACAATTTAGCACAGGAAATAAAATAACTGCCCTAACTGTAAGGGGCATTTTAGGTACAGATGAGCCTCAGCCCAAAAGTTCAGATCTGATCCCAAGTTCATCATAGTTTTGATTGTGGGGAGCAGATTTGGGGTTTAGTTTAGCTCTCACACTAATTTTAGCAAGGTAGAATCTTGACTGGAATGTAGAGAGGGCACTAGAATGAACCCTTCTGCCCTTATGTGAAGTACCACAGGATCTTAAAAGATAGCCAGCACTTCTGTGGGTATGTCTACACTACAATATAAGCCAGGGTTCAGACTCGAACCCAAACCTTGTTTCCACAATTTTGTTTGACTCAGGCCAGAGTTGCAGGAACCTTCAGAGGTGCAGTGGGGAGGGGTGCAGGAGGGAGTGCAGGGATTTTGGCTATATGGAACAACGGTTTACCAGGGAGGTAAGAGAGTTGGGAGAAGGAATGGGTGGGATGCTAAAGGCAGGCTCTGTCCGGGAGGTGCTTATTTGGGTATCTCCTGGCCAGCAGCCCAGCAGGTCCCTCAGGTAGACTCCCTGCTTTCCATGGCCTTGCGCACCGCTCAGAGCAGCCAGCTTTTGGGGCTATGTGCTTCTCTGAATGCTGCCAGCTTGGGGGTACGGGGAAGGGATACTTTGCATGCTACCTGTTCTGCAAACAGTCAGCTCCCATTAGCTGGAAACTGATCAATTGAAACTGCAGGATAATGTGGGAGGTGGGTCAGCACATGAAAACTCCTTCCCCTTGGGCTTGCAGTGTTCAGAGACACTCATGGCGGGGGGGGGGGGGGGGCATGGGAAGCAGGGAGTCTGCCCAAGGCTCCTGCTGGGCCACGGACCAGATCCAGCTGCTTCATGGGTTGGATGAAGCTTGTGATCACCACTGTTCTAGGAGGTTAGTGAAAAATGAATCCACATATGGAATATCTAAAACATTTCATGGCAAACATTCTATTTTCCCTTTATTGCTAACAATAAAATTAACACCCTGCTCTTGGCATCCCCCCAAGCCTGGCACCTCAGGCAGATGCCTGGGCCACCTGCCCCTAACTGCAGTCCTGGTTAAAAGAACAGTCTCGGAAAAAAAAATCACACCAGAAAATTATGTCGTTAACATTGTTATAAATTGTACCTAAGATTACTATAGCAGAAAGGTTTGAAATGTTAAAATAAGAACTCCTTTTTGGCGTGTTTGTTTTCTTTATGCTATTAGGAACACTTTGATTTTTGTTATTTTGCTGAGTATCAGCTGCACTTCCTGTCTCATACTTTAGCAAGAGGACATCACTCTCATGCACTGCTTCATTGGGGAGTTCTCAGCACACATACTTTCCCTCAGGCCCTGTACTGAAACTGAAGAGGTAGCTGGCAGGCATGTGAATTAACAGAAAGGGACCTCAGCGTATCTGCTGTTAGGACTGCCTACTCTGCCTGTCTTAGCAGCAGCAGACAGCACAGCCCCCTTGCTCCTCATTATTTTTTTAATAATAAGGAATTTAAACAATTTTACACATGATGTTTAAAGAGTGATCTAAGAATTATTTCTAATTAAAATAATTAGTTTTCAACACACCCAAGGGAATAAATTTCTTTGAAAGAGATGTTCTTTGTTAAAATGTCCATGGAACCGTTGCAACATGTTTGTGGCTGGTATCTTAGTGTTGGGTACAAAGCTTTGGATCTAGGTGGCATGTTGGCCAAGGAAGACAAGTAGTATCACAACTGAGGAAATGAAGGTGTTACCAATGAAGCTGGTTTAACAAAAACAAAACAAAAAAAATCAAAGATGTATTTACATAAACATTCCCTTTGCTGTTGCTACAGCAGAATCAGCAGATGCTGCTGTGTATTGATAGTGAAAGCTAAATAGGGAAATGGGTTATTAAAATGAACCCAACCCCCTTACAACAACCCCCATCTACAAAACCTGAAATAAATACATTTATATAGTCAATCAGTTCCTATTTTCAACTGTGCTGCAGCTGTAGTTCTCAAGGACAGAACAGGCCTGTACTTCAATGCATTATGCATGTACATGGCAAAAAACATGTGATGCTGCCAGAGGTCTAACTTAGGATGGCTATTACGCTGAATAAATTTTAATTAGACAAACACCTTTTCCCTGGCACTTAGGGAACTGTATGTGTCATCTCCTGATTAATTCTTCAAAGCATGAACCATTTTAATCAATTCCAGTCCCTGCAGAGCCTGACATTGTATTTTTCTGGGTTGGGGAGCTATAGAGCAGCGAATACATTTCTTTGTATCAATGACTATGAATTAAAATAAGATTTTTCACACCTGATGGAAATAAAGTCATTAACACTGACAAATTTCCCTCCTAAATAACAGGGTTGGTGCAAATATTAATTACATTTAATATTTATTTGTGTATATATTTAGATCTTTGTAGTTTATTAGCAAAGCAATCTTATTTTTTGTTTAATATCCTTTTTATTTGTAAGTATTTCTTGAACAGTCTTGATGAATTAATTTCAGATTATGGGGTATATGTACATAGTACATTTTCTCTTATGCTCTAATATTCACACTTATATATGGTACTGTTCTGCTCCGTGACTGAAGGATTGAAACATGTTAAGTAGGAGACAAACAGCAAACAATGTATATCCAATACACATTTCAGACACAATCATTTACATTAAAACTTGTGAAATTTTGGAGATTTGTTAATATTTTAATAAATACTCGTATAATTCAAATCCTCTAAACTAACAAATATGGTCTTGTATCATAAGGGTGTGGTTGTGCCATAGCACATCCTTTTGGTAAAACACTGTGTGGATGGCACTGCCTGCCTCAGTTTTCTTCATCAAAATTGGTATCGTCCAGCACAAACTAATGTCTGGGAAGCAGAGATGTGGCTTAACTCTCCAGCCAGGTGGCAACATACATAAACCCAGAGCATCAAGTTTCCAAATTTAAAAGTCCCAAACAAAGAAAAGGTTTCTTTACCCTTCAGGGTATCTCTTCAGCCCACTCTCAGCTCTATGCCTTGTGTCCTTTATGGTGCTGGTATAAAGCTTTGGGTCCCTAGGCTGGTTCTCCAGCAATACCCTTTTCCTTGCAAATGCTGACTCAAGGCCTTTCATGGGAACCTGCCTTCCTGTTCCATGTGGGTCCAACCCCTGAATGATCTCACTCTCAGTCCTTTTATGAGGTCTAGTTTTCCATTAATCTAACCCTTTTTAGTCCTGCATGCACTGGAAAGCAACTAATTTATTATGGAACAAGTATAACTATCTCCTCTTAAAGGGGACAATCACCTTAGGACACCTCACAAATCACAGCAAATAAAACTCAGTGTTTTTATTCACAATTTAAACAAACAAGCAAACAAACAAACAAACAAACAAAAAACCTAGTTAAACTATTGGGCCAATTCTGATAAATACCAAGATCAATTATTAGAGTGAGATGAAATACACTGACATAATATATATTAAGTCTAGTGAAGCAAACTAAAGATGGTTATGTGAGCTTTTTCCTTTTCAAAGAGATTCACTATTGAATATGTCCTCCAGTCTGTAGTGAGGAATAATTTGACAGAGTAAACTTAATTTTGGCTGTATCATTTCACACAATTCTTATTTTAGGATTTGACCATTGTACAAGAACTAGAATATGGCAAAGTGATGAACTACTCACACACATTATTGCCCTACTACTGGAAAAAGCTAACTACTAGGCCGGGGTGGCCAACCCATTACAGACGAAGAGCCAAAATAGTGGTAGATACAGCACAAAGAACCAAGGGAAAGAAGTTGTTGAGAAAAAAAAGGGGGGCTGCCTCTTTAAGAGCCATGTGTGGCCCAAGCAGGCTTCTGTTGACCGCAGCGTCAGCTCTCACTGCACCAAGTGGCCCTCTGCCCAGACAAGGAAAAAAAGGTCAGAGCAGGGGACCATGAGAACAGCTGCGGGTGTGGGAGCCGCAATTTTTCCTTTGCAGAGGCGTGTGTGTAACCACCACAAAGCAAATTTGAACCTGGGACCTCTGAAGTGGAGTATAGGAACTTCTACCCTCTGAGCTAAAAGCCAGCTGGTTCCCAGCCTGTGCTGTAGAGGTCAATTGATCTTAACTGTTGCTGTGGCCTAGGTACCTCTTGCATTGCTCAGTAACCACACTTGGCGTGTGAGTTACATATTTCCCCTAGGTGAGGAAGCATGTCCCGAGCTTCCAAGACCCAGTTGAGATCCCAGACAAGCCCCTACTTGTCGTCACCACCACCAAGTGGATTTGAACCTGGACTCTCTGAAGCAGAGTACAGAAGCCTCTACCCTCTGAGCTAAAAGCCAGATGGCTCCTAGCCCATGCTGTAGGGGTCTCCTGATCTTAACTGTTGCTGTGGTCTAGATACTGGGAGCTTGAGAACCAAAAACTCCCACAGAGTTTTAGTAAGGGCCTAACAGTCCCCTTAAACATGCAGCTCGTGAGTCGCAGGTTGGCCACCCCTGTACTAGGCTAACTTTTTTGCCATTGTGATCATGCATCTCAGAAGTTGCCTATCAGCAGTGACTAGACCATAGACAATAGCTCAGTAACCACACTAGGTGTGTGGGTTACACATGTGTATGTGGGGGAATGGTCCCGCTATTGTGGGGAACTTTCCTGAGTTCTATACTACCCCAGTGAAATGGACCAACAAAAGGATCTGAGTCCCCGCTCACACTTCCTTTACTCTACGGCCTCCCTGATCCTGAGGGCTCCCCCTCCACTCTCCTGAGTAGCAGAGTCCTCGAAACCCCAACAAGGCTGGGCCCAGATTTCCTGGGGCTTAATCCTTGACCTTGTAGTCACTTGGGATAGGGGCTAGGGTGTCCCCACTCCGGGGTTCTCTCTTTACACTGCATGCTTTCTTGGCCCAGTGATCATTCCATAAAGTTCAAAGCAAACACAATTTATTAAACATCAACTGATTAGAGAGAAAAGAATAAGAAAAAATGAGAATGGTTAAATGAGAACACACAGTCCTGCTCTGTAGCACAGGGACATCAAAACAGCAGTCTGCAGAGTGTAAGGACAGTCCACAGTCTCTTCCTTATAGGCCCCTTAGAGGCCCTGGATGTGCTGCAGGGGGGCTGCAGGCTGGACACGCTTGCTCTGGCAGTGACCACACAGCCTCAAGCTCTAAGTGGCCAGACGCCTCTCCCAGTCTGGCCTGCTGGGCCTCTTGGCTGGTGATATCTCCCTGCCCAGAGCCTCTCCCCGCACTTTGCTGGTCCCAACTGCTCACCACACCAGCTGCAGGCTGTGCTGCTTTGCCAGTCTCCAGCTCCTTGCGTTGCTTCTCTGTCCCTTTTGGCTCTCTGAGCACTGCCAGTCTGCTGCTCAACACAGGGTCTGCGCTCCTTGGACTGTGTGTGCCTGGCTCTTTTGCTGCAAAATTGCCCCTCAGCACAGCTTGCACTCCTTGGGCTGTGTGTGCCTGGCTCAGTTGCTATAGGACTGCCTCTCCACACAGCTTGCTCCTCTTAGCTGTCTCTCAGCTCTCTCTCCTTGCTCAGAGAGACCCAGAAAAATCCCAGCTCACAAGGAGGACGGGGCCTGGCCTCTTACTTTCCTCACTGGCCTGTCCAACCTGTCAATCAGGCTGAGCTGGAGTGTTGGCTGCTTTCCATTGTCTCTGGGGTCTGTCAGTGTCAGGGCCCTGATTTCTCATGGACCCTTCCCCTTTTGATACTGGGAGCTGGCGAACCAAAAACTCCCACAGAGTTTTAGTAAGGGGCTAACAGTCCCCTTACACATGCTGCTCGCGAGTCGCGGGTTGGCCACCCCTGTACTAGGCTAACTTTTTTGCCAATGTGATCATGCATCTCGGAAATTGCCTATCAGCAGTGACTAGACCATAGAAAATCATATCTTTCAGGAATCTGTATTTACAAGTAAAAAAACCCAAGGAAGTTCTTCTCTTACTAAAATCCCCAAATTCATTCTGCTATTAGCTACCTCAGCAAATGTAACTAATGAGAGAAAGCTCACTACTACTTCATTTGAGCCATTTGTGAACCTTGTTCTAGCGTAGCACTTTAAAACTCTATGGCCATTCTATGCCACAGAGCAGCTTAATGATAGCCAGAGGAAGATGCTTAAAGTAGCTCCTAGAGCACATATAACTCACAGCAGGGGGCTGTCCCAGCCACAGTTGCAAGTGGAATCTTGGTGACAAAAAGGTGGCTTAAAGTCACCTTCGTTCCTTCCTATGTTGTGTCTTAGGCACAGCAGAGAACCTGGCCTCTTTACCAGGGGTTCTCAAACTGGGGGTTGGGACATTACAACATGAGGGGTTGTGAGCTGTCAACCGCTACCCTAAACCCCGGTTTGCTTCCAGCATTAATAATGGTGTTAAAAATATAAAAATGTTTTTAATTTGTAAGGGGAAGAAGTCGCACTCAAAGGCTTACTATGTGAAAGGGGTCACCTGTACAAAAGTTCGAAAACTACTGCTCTAGACTGTATGCACTTCAGGACTGGGGCTCATCATATCTAGCTGCAAACTTTAGTTGGACTGTTGGTAAATCAACAGGGGAAGTGAGTGCATGGTAAGAATGGCCTCTACCAAGAATGTCTTGCTCTCCATTATTTAATCTATGTATTATTTGCATATGCTATTTGCAAAAAATGAAAGGAAAAAGACTCTGAGACACAAAAATAAATAGGTTGCCCAGTGCAATCTTTAGAGAACTAGTGTAAACATACAATTAGATAAGTAGGCAGAAGCAATTTGTGCTACCTGCTATTTCTGAGTAGTCTTTAAAAATGACCCTAAGTAAAGCACACTGGAGGAATCCAATCTGGTTACCCATCCTCACCAAGAGACTGGAACATATGCTGTATACCTCCACTATTTAACAGACATGCATGACCTTCATTTAAATGTTTGGTTTTTTTAAATAAAGGATAATTAAAAACATCAGCTATATGACCACCGTCTACATATATAGGGTCTTTTTTCTGTCATTATACAATTGTCAGTGTAGGCATGTAATATAGTATGTTGATCTTAATGGGGTTTACCTTATCAAGTTCACCAGCCCCATCAATCCCCTTTTCTTCCTCCTGTTCTCCCTTTTCCTGAACATTCTCATTTTCATCAAGAAATTTCATAGGTACTGGAGGTGGAGCCTCATCTTCCATGTCTGGAGTATTGCCAAGAGGACTCTCTGAATTAGCACTTTGCCGACTCTTTTTATTTCGGTCAACAGAGGCATATTCTGCTGATTCAGTCCTGCGCTCAGGAGTCTGCTCGTGACCTTCAGCAGCTGTCTGTGTAGCCTTTGGTTTGCTGCCACAGCTTCTCTCAGTGTTGGCTGCTACTCCCACCTCCTTAATTTCTTTCACTGTTTCATATAAGCAGTCTTCAACTATGTTTTCTTGGGAGGAGCTATCTTTCAAGACCTCATAAGGACCTTCCATTCCAAGACTCTGATAGTTTTCTACATTTCTTGGGGAGAGTATGGTTTCCATAGCACTGTTTGGAGGAATTCTGGGTAGCTCCCTGCTCTGGTGACATTTTATTGACTTTCCCAGAGAGTCCTGCTGGTCTAACAGATCAGAAACAGAAGTTTGTACTTCTTCATAAGGCTGGATGCAGGCAGTTGTGCTGTCTTCTGAGAGAACTATGAAAAAATAAAACAGAATAATTTACTAACTCTTCTTGACTACAGGAAGGTTAGATTTGACAAGCGTATGACCTATTTTATTTCTGCATTGCTATTTATTATTTACAGTGAGAAAAAATAACATGGAATACATTGGCATTCACCATACTCTCAGGTTTTAAATAAAAAGACATTGCTGTAAGGATAAGAGAGTTTGGTTTCACATAGTGCATTATTTATGCAATGAATCTCAAAACACTTCACATAGTAGCAATGCTCATAGTGAGCCCAGGGAATGGGAGAGTAGACACAACAGATGAAATGTTCTATAAATTGCCTGTGATTCATTCTTGCATATTAGAAACTGTGGGGCTTAAGAGTGAGGATATTAGTGAGGATCCTGGAGTCAGCTACTGTTGATTTTGAAAAGTCCTGTTGGATCTTTGATTTCTGTGATCTCATTTCTCCGACAAATAGGTCCTCAATTTAACAGCATGGCCTATTTCTGACCTGATTCAGACCTTGTGCAGCCCTATTGAAGTCAGATGCATTGCTCAGCACATTCATTACTCCACAAGTTCCTTATCGAAGTGCAATGCAGTACTTTTCTTAATATTGGAATGAATAATATGAACTGACAACATTTAGTCCTATAAATGAGAAATTACTATTAACTGAGCCACATATAAAATAGAACATCTTAGATTTGGGGAAAAAAGAAAAGAAAAAAAGAGGAAGCTCTTTTATTAATCAGAACACGTAATTCACATCTGAGAATATGAGAATAACATATAGTTTTCAGAGATGATCATGATACTCCTGGAATAGAATTTACAGATCTCGTTATCGGGTTGTGCACATGTGAGTATTCAGTTTGCTTGCAGTCAGATGTCCATGTCCATGCAAACACTTTCCAGATTTTATCATGTGCTTTTATAAGAGACATCATCTATTTGAAAATAATTTATCTATAAATATATTTTATTTAATGGTTTCTAATAACTTTGCACTGACCAAAGCTTTAAAAAGAAGGGATAGAAAGTGGTATTTTCCCTCCAGTTTTTCAGTCTGATGTGTGAATTTGACAGCACTTCGTATGTAATCAGTGTCACTAATTTTGGTGGTTGTCAGCTCTATTTCCTATGCAGCACATAAACACAGTGACACCCTGCTTTGGGCATACACTTTTGCCCTAGTTCAACAAGAGGGTGTTTAATTTAATGTGGATAAATGTAAAGTAAAGCACATTGGGAAAAATAACCCCAACTATACATATAATATGATTGTGACGGATCTGGCAGGGTCCGCACTAGCCGAAGGAGGGAGGCCCCCCCCCCCCGACCAGGGAAGCCGCGGCCGTAGGAGGCGGCGGTGCTGAATCCGACCGGCGGGGACTCAGGCGCCGGGCAGCGCGGGCGAACGCGCACCGCGGGAGGCGGGGCCAAGCCGCAGAGCAGCGTCCAGCCAGGGCGCCACGGCTCGCCCAGAGGGGTGGAGTCCTGTGGGGGCCGCCAGGGAGGCGCGGTCAGGAAGGCGCCGGGGGGGGTGGGACTACAGCCCCTGACATCACTCCCTTGGGACTTCAAAAGCGGTGGCCAGACGCCTAGAGAGGGGAAGCCCAACGGAGTCCACCCTGGCGTCCAGGGGTACCCAGCCGCCGGGCCCCCGCACCAATAGGAAGGACAGTGTCGGCAGCTGGAGGGCCGCGTTGGGACGGACCCGACGCCTCCAACGGGGTGAGTGACCGGGGACACGATCGGCCAAGGGAGTGGAAGCAGCTCCGGGCGGGGCCGTTCTGGCGCCCGTGGGCAGATGAGTTTAGGGCACCGGCCCCGTCTGCCGTGGAGGGCTGCCCTTAGGCGCCGCACTCCACTTAGGGCCCCGGGCTGGGACCTGGAGGAGAGCATGGGCCCAGGTCCCCCACTCCTCTTGCACCCAACCCCGAAGCAAATTTCCCCCCCCCCCCCCCCGCAACCACCAAACCTACACACCGAGGGCACTGCAAGGCCAGAGCCGTAGCCCCACCCTGTGGACGCACGCCCGGCAAGGGCGAGACCAGGGGGCAGAGACCCCAGGGCCCACGTTTGGGCCAGACCTCTCCCAGCCACCTGGAAAAGGTGCGGGCCATGGTGGTGGGTCCACTGAGCCCCCCCCCCCCGCTGCCTGGGGTGGGAGGGTGATCGCACCCCGCTTGTGCACCACGTACAGACCCGGATAGGGATGATTAGGTCGGACTTGAGGCGGAGGGTTCGCGGAGCTCCCCTTTCCCCCGGGACGGGGGCAGAGGGGAGCGGAGCCCCTCCCCGGGACCCCGCCACAATGATGGGGGCTAATTTAGCTACAACTAATCAGGAAAGAGATCTTGGAGTCATCGTGGATAGTTCTCTGAAGATGTCCACGCAGTGTGCAGTGGCAGTCAAAAAAGCAAACAGGATGTTAGGAATCATTAAAAAAGGGATAGAGAATAAGACGGAGAATATCTTATTGCCCTTATATAAATCCATGGTATGCCCATATCTTGAATACTGCGTAAGATGTGGTCTCCTCATCTCAAAAAAGATATACTGGCATTAGAAAAGGTTCAGAGAAGGGCAACTAAAATGTTTAGGGGTTTGGAACGGGTCCCATATGAGGAGAGATTAAAGAGACTGGAACTTTTCATCTTGGAAAAGAGGAGACTAAGGGAGGATATGACAGAGATCTATAAAATCATGAGTGGTGTGGAGAAAGTGAATAAGGAAAAGTTATTTACTTGTTCCCATAATATAAGAACTAGGGGCCACCAAATGAAATTAATGGGCAGCAGGTTTAAAACAAATAAAAGGAAGTTCTTCTTCACATAGTGCATAGTCAATCTGTGGAACTTCTTGCCTGAGGAGGCTGTGAAGGCTAGAACTATAACAGGGTTTAAAAGAGAACTAGATAAATTCATGGAGGTTAAGTCCATATATGGCTATTAGCCTGTATGGTAAGGAATGGTGTCCCCAGCCTCCATTTGTCAGAGGGTGGAGATGGATGGCAGGAGAGAGATCGCTTGATCATTACCTGTTCGATTCACTCCCTCTGGGGCACCTGGCTTTGGCCACTGTCAGCAGACAGGATACTGGGCTAAATGCATCTTTGGTCTGACCCAGTATCACCATTCTTATGTTCTTATGAGTTTCAGGCTGGCAGCGATGGATTCAGAAAGTCTACTCTCCACCCTGGGGTCCCTGGACAAATCCAGGGAACAACAAGAATTGGAGAAATGGCAGAAGTGGAACCTCCTCTGCTTTCAACCCAGCCCTGTGCAGTGGCCAGTGGAAATCTTGGAAAGTGTTTTTCACTATCCAGGATGACCCCACAGCTCCTGGGTAGCACCAGTAACCAGGGGAGGACTGGAAAACGGGTAGGGCAGTTCAGAGGTTAGAGAGCTCATTTCTATGCTGAGGTTGACAAAGCCATTGAAAATGAAGAAGCTGGCAAGTGAGCACAGAATAGAAAACAGAGGCAGGAGAGGAAAGAGGGACAAATCTGAGTCCATTAATTGGAGCTGCTCTCAGGCCTGACCATGCTCATCTCTTGTTGAAAAGATCTACACAAAGATCAGCAGGGCAGCCAAGAAAGATATAACAAATAAGGAACTAAAACAAATTTGTGCATGATATTTATAAAAATTGTGCTGTTTGTGGCAGTTTAAAAAATTAAGACAATTGTGTTTCTTTTATTACACGTTCTAACTGTTACGTGTACTTTGCAAGAGAAGCTAGTAGCTTATAAAAGCACTCGCCTTCTATATGGATTTGCTGGGTCTACTCAGTATACTGACTAACTAGCAAACTATACCTAAATGTGAAACACTAACCAACATGAGGGAATGGGGATCAGCCACAAAATAGGTTGGATTTCAACATTCCTTTTGTTAATCTCACTGTGAGTCCATAAACTAATCTGTTAAACCTTTAGCACTCAGAAAACAATTAAGGGTTTAACTGTAAACTAGAGAATGCGGCCCAGTGTGTCTAAGTGTCTAACCCAGAGAGAAGAGTAGTTGGCTCTTGGGAGCTCTGTTGACAGCATATTTATTTTTAGTTTCAGCTGAGTATAGTATTTTGAGTGTGAACCATGCTGAGTGTTCAGCAAAGCAAGAGGAATTAAGAAAAAGTTTATTTGTATTTGTTTTCCAAAACATCAAAATACGTTTTATTTTATTTTATTTTATTCAAGCAAAAAAGTAGTTTTATTTTTTCCAAACTATTGACCATTTTGCGTGTTCAGATAACACCGGGAACAGGACAGCTTTGTATATTGTTATTATTTTTCATTTCTTTTCCCATTCTGTTCAAAATGTGCCTGAGCACTGCCCAAACCTAAAAGAAGGGATCATTCCTGCCCTGAAGAGTTTACAGCTGAAGGTGTTGATTGTACGAACAAAAGTGTTTAGCTTAACTCGTGAATACTCCTATTAAAGTCAATGGCAAATGCTCACAAACAAAAGTGAAACATGGGCATAATTGCAGGACTAGATCTTAAGAGACTTCACAAAGCAAAGTAGAGATAAAGGATGCAATAAAAATAAAGTAATTAAAGAGTATGGTTTTTTGTTTCATTTTCAAAGAGCTGCAGTCCTTACCATCCCCATTACTGAGTTCCCCATTCTGGACACTGCTGACAAGAGGATCTGTAGCCAGACTTGTGATGGAATGGCTGAACATCTCCTTATCTGAAGGCTGCAAAACAAAATCTGAAGGGTTACCTAGTATTTAAGTAGAGCAAGAGATAATCTACACTACAAAATAATATTGTGAATGTAGTGCAATTAATTTGAAACAGAACATGGGTGTTTATAAAGATACACATGCATGTTACTAAATATGCATATACATTTCGACAGTCTATAGATTTGATTCTGATCTCACACTGCTCTGTATCAATTGTAAAACTGGTGTAAGATTAGAATCAGGCCTTATATATTAAAACATTCACATATGTGTTACATTAAATAAATAACTGTATCTAATTATACTGCAAAGTTCAGCCCAGAGTAAAATGGGTACTACTCCCATGGAAATCTCTAGTCCAAGCTCACTGATAACATATAAAATGGTAAAAAACCCAAGTGAATGTGCAAAGCAGGTATAACTTACAAATGTAGTGAGGAAAAATGGGCGTTATAGTAACAGGAAAAGCTATGAACACAAAAAGCCAGCCCACCAAGCTGCTAGTCATCCTAGCTGCTTTTACTACTGAATGGCCAGTGTATAAATTATACTTACTTTGCACTCTCAAATCAACAAATTCCTACAAGTACTACTACAATAATTCCTCATTTAACACATGCCTGCTTAACACATTTTCGCGACAGCACAATTTTTTTTTAAGGGAACATTTTTTGAATTACATGATCGTCCCTGGAATAACACGATTTCCCCAGCCGGCCCGTTGCCGGCGGCTGCATGGGGTTTCCATTGCCTCCCTGCAAAGCGGCGGAGGGTTCGCCACTCACCGTGCCGTTCCCCGCTGACTCCCTCTCGCTGGACTCCTTGCCCCCTCTCCTCCGCCCCTACTTGCAGGCCGGAGGCTGGTTTCCCCAGCTGGCCTGTCGCTGGCGGCTGCGCAGGGCTTCCCCCGCCTCCCTGCAAAGCGGCAGAGGGTTCACCGCTCACCGTGCCGTTCCCCGGCAACCCCCCCTCGCCGGACGCAGTGTGGGTCCCAGCAAACCCATCACAGGGGCATACTCCCAACCCAATCCCCCTCCCCTCTCCTCCCCTTCCCTTCCCTAGAGCCAAACACCTCCCCTCCCTGCTGTAACTCAGTCCTCTTTCTCCCTCAACCTTATGTCCCAGTTCCAACAGACACCACTGCTTGAAACACAACCCCCACCTTTTCCATTATTTTCAATGGGAAAATTGATCCCTCATAACACGTTTTCACTTAACACAATCATTTTCTGAAACAGATCTATAGTGTTAAATCAGGAATTACTGTATTGTGTTTTTCTGAATACAGGATACAACTGCGCTCTAAGCTACCATGTGCAAATCAGGAGTAGGTTCACTACTCTTAATGAAGCTAGTCTGTGGAAATGAGATCAGAAACTCTTGCACAGTGGGAAATCAACATTTACCTATAGTTACCACGTTGAAGTATCTTATCTACCACAATATTTCTTTACGGTTAGAATATAAAATGACTGTAGTTTCTTCAATATCCCTATGTGATCGTTTTGAGAAAAGGTTGGTCTTTAAATGGAAACCATTACATACACCTGTTTCCTGACCAATTTATACTCAGTGTGAAACTTGAACCCATCACCCTGCGCAGGGGCAGATGACAGTTTTGCGGGGCCCCGGGCAGCGTAATTCCACGGGGCCCACCCTTTGCCACGGCGCATGTGCAGCGGCGCCACCGCGCATGCGCGGGGCTTTCTGAAGTGCGGGGCCCGGGGCGGCCGCCCCGTTCGCCCTGTCCTATATCCGCCCCTGACCCTGCGCTCCCCAAGCAAATAGCCTATTCTCTAGGACGCTCCAGAACCCACCCCACTGCCCTACCTTCAGGGCATCTTGTATGCTACCTTACTAAGGCAGGAACCAGCTTCATCTCTGGGGCAAAGAGTGTTGCCTCAGTATGAAACAAACACAGTTATTTATGTCATCACTGCATAAGTTGAATGAAGTCTGACTTAAAAATCAATGCAATAAAAATTCAAAGGTAAGCACTGAATGTTAGGACATCACCTTGCCCTTGATTATGCTGGACATGCTAATATCCCAGGACACTGTGTGAAACGGCAAACACTGCTTGACCCTGCATTTCCCGCACACCCAAGCTTTCCACTGAACTCTGTGGTGGCTGTGGCTCATCACATCCCAGTGCTTCTCTCCCTGCATCACATTCCCTAGCAGGATGCAGCCCAGGGAGAGCACAGGGAGAGCTACCATGCTGCTCCGGCATCCGGGCTAGAACTCCTTTCCCTGCTAAAGCTCTGCCCATCCTCCCCTCCCAGTCCATAAGCCCCTTACTTCCTGTCTCCTAGTCCAGGCTGGTTTATTGGGCTGTAGGCCATAGAAGGAAGTGCTGGCATGAGCTGGGCAGCAGCTGCAAGAAGGTTTGTGGGGCTGCAGTCAGAGAAGACACAACTCATCATCTCCTTCCTGGCTCTGACAATAGCCTTGCAAACTTGCCTGCAGGGGATGCTCATTCTGGAACTGCAAGTAGCACCTTTCTTTCAGAGAAAGTTGTTAGCAAGCGGCATGCCATCGCTAATGTTTGAATCCCATCAACGCTGATGTTAATAAGATGGATTGGTTCCCAGCAATCTGTTGCCACTAACTGGAAATTGCTAATATCAGGGTTGCCAACAAGTGAAATCAACTGTACCCACCTCACAAACCTTCCTATTATCTCCCCTAAACCCATTGGTCTATTTTTATCTTTTTACATGCAAATTAAAATATTGCAGGCCCAAGCTCATGCAAAGGCCTAATTACAAACCAATGGAAAGACACAAACTGAAATAAGTAAATAGTATTTACCACATTCATCAGATTTTCATGGTCTCCGTTCTGATGTTTGGGCCTCTTTTCCCTTAAATTAAAAATGCATATTGTTAACATCCTAAAATTATGTTGAGGACTAACAGATGTTAGTTCGAATTAACTTGGATAGGCGCTACACATACAAACCGCTAGTTCGAACTTAATTCGAACTAGCAGAGCGCTTAATTCGAACTAGGTAAACCTCATTTTACGAGGACGAACGCCTAGTTCGAATTAGCTAGTTCGAATCAAGGGCTGTGTAGCCACTTAATTCGAACTAGTGGGAGGCTAGCCCTTCCCAGATTCCCCTGGTGGCCACTCTGGGCACAACCAGGAAAACTCCTCTCCTCTCCCCCAGCCCCAGGCCCTTAAAGGGGTAGACTGTGGCCAGACGGCACTTCACACAGCAGTCTCTGGCCCGAACCAGTGGCCCCAGGATGAGCCAGGCAGCCAGTGGCAGTGACGTGTCCCCCGCCCAGTCCCCTAGCATCCAGGGGCCATCCAGGGGCCGTAGACGGCGTGCAGCCTCCTGGACTAGTGCGGAGGTCATGGACCTCATAGAGGTTTGGGGGCAGGCCCCCAATCTCCATGATCTCCGCACTAGTAGGAGGAACGAGGCTGTCTACGGCCGCATAGCAGCCGCCATAGCCCGAAAGGGACACAGACGCACCCAGGAGCAGGTGCGCCTGAAAGTAAAACAGCTGTGGCAGGTGTATGCCAGGGCCACCAGGGGCGGCGCCACAGCAGGGGCTGCTACCTGCCCCTACTTCCCTGCCCTCAACCAACTCTTGGGGGCGGGGCGGTCTGTGCCAGCCCGGGGGACAGCGAGCTGGGACCGGAGGGCCCTGACCTGGTTGCACTGGAGGGGCCACCGCCAGGTGTTCCAGCAGGGTCGTCCAGGGAGACCGTACCGGGTAAGTAGTTTGAATTAAGTAGTTCGGGGGGGGGGGGGGGGGGGGAGGCGGGAGGGAGACCAGAGACCACGCGCGTGGGCCATGCCTTCCACGGATCACGCAGACACCTATGCACGTGCGAGCACGTGCTATGCCACCGTTGGGCAGGTGGCTCCAGCTGCGTGACACCCAGGGGCCATGGCCCAATAGGCACATGTTTGTGCGAAGAGACCTGACATCTCCCGACCCCGGGGCGGGACCCAGCAGTATGCTTTCCCTTCACATGTCCCCTCTACACGGAGACAGGGGACATCTCCTCCTCCCCCCCGCTGCCCCGGCCACACTATACATGGCACAGGGACATGGGTGTGGTCTTGGGGCAGCTCCCAGTCCCGGGGAGAGCCAGACATCCTGACTATGGCCTCCGTACAAGCACAGTGGCTCTGACGGTGCAGGACATGGTCACCTTCACGTTGCGGGGTGGGGGAGAGGGCTGGGAATCATCCTCTGCGTCCCCACGGAGAACTGACCACTTCTCTTCTTTCTCTACAGCTGCACCAGCTGCTCGTGCATGTCGCACCACCCCACCCGGGACATGCTCCCGCACTCACGGCCTGCTCCGGACCGCCAGCACGGAGCAGGAGTATTGGAACCAGCACCTGGGGGCCCTGCAAGCCGTGCACTGCACACTGGAGGCCTGGATGTGGGCAGACCTCCAGCTCCGCCAGGAGTAGCTGGCTGAGGTCCTGCTGCAGAGCATGGTGCCCCGTGCCGGTCCTGCACCTGCTGCCCCCCCACCTGCTGTCCCTCCTCCCACTCCTGCCTCCCCTCCCACCTCTTCCTCCTCAACCCCCACACCCTCTTCCTCAATGTCCACACCCTCCACTCCACCCCCCCGGGGACGCCGAGGCCCCCTCCCTCGCCGTGCTGGGAGGCGGTTGGCCCAGCGAGACCCCCACCCTTGATCCCTGAGTTTCCCCATCCCTCCTTTCCCTTGCTTCCCCCTTCTAGCTCCCTCCTCCCAGTTTTCCCCCTCCCCTCTCCCACCCTCTCTCTTCCCCTCTCCCACCTCCTTTTCCCAGTCTCCCCGAGTTTTGTTCACTAAAGAGAGTTTCTATTTTTGAACACATGTGTCCTTTATTTTGTACATCAGGAAGGGGGGCTAGGGAGGGGTAAGTGGAAGGAGGTGAGGGAGGAATGGGGTACGAGCCCCTGATGGGGAGGACTGGGGAGGCTCTGCGGGCTCCTCAGGGTGGAAGCTCGCCTGCAGTCCCCCAATTGATCCCCCCCGAATGGCAGCCTGGGGCAAGTGCAGCCAGGCTGATGGCCGAGTGCTGTGATGTTCCAAGTGTGGGCACTCAGGGCACTCCAAGCCAGGACTGCTTTGCAAGCGGGGCACCCCTGAGAACTGTCTGCCCGGGGTGGGGGTTGGGTCCCTTTAAGCACAGCCCTCGGCTAGCCTGAGACAGCAGCTCCACGCTCTAAGTCCTCATCTGATGCCCTGCCGGCACTGCTTCCGGCCATCCTAAACCTCAGTTCAGGGTCCACTCAGTGTAGACATGCTAGTTTGAATTAGCAAAACGCTAATTCGAACTAGTTTTTAAGTCTAGATGCGCTAATTCGAATTAGCTTAGTTCAAATTAGTGCTATAGTGTAGACATACCGTATGTTAGTAGTGATCACTACTGACCAATATTGCTTCACTTCTATTCTTCAGACAAAAGCATGGATTCTTAACCCTGGAGTTGCCACTCTCTAGAAAGGGGTAGCCAACAGGTTTAGATGGTCACTCATATCAGAATTTTTTCCTGGTCTAACATGGATTCACAGAATGGAGAAAGTTCTGAGCTGCCGTGTTAAAATAACAATTTAATCTTTCTATTTGTGTGTCAGATATTTTTGTGACATGCTCTGTAATTTGTGATTCTGACTCTTTCAATGGCCCGGAGAACACCTTTTAATGAAAATTACAGTCTGAAGAATCAGAAGAGGCTTTTTAAAGGTCTAGGGGCCATACAAATCCTACTAACAGCATTGTGATTTCTTAACAATAGTGGATAAAGTGGGCACTTCAAGAAGCAAAACACCTACAATGTACTTTTTAACACTACATATAATGTATAATGTTCTTCATTATGCAATGAATGTGTTGTGCTTTAAAATCTCCAGAGTTTTAGATGGGATTAACTGGGTCCTCAATGGCCCCTTCATGAAAAGGATCAGTTATTTTGAAACACAGCGATGAAGCTGTCAGATGGAAACTTCTCAATTTGGAGGAAAAGGGAAGTAAAAATTGCAGAGGGGAGAGGAAGTACAGGGAGGTGAGGTGGGAGACTAACAATATCTGTCTCTGGCCCTGAGACACATGGCATTTTCCACAACAGAAGTCTGTCTACTACATCTTTAAACTTCTACTTAATTGTGAAACAACCAATTAAATCTCTACCAATATCCATGCCATTCAGAGTTTGATTTATGTTTACAAATGCTTAATTCCTTCCCAAAACTTTTTGACAAACCATTTTAAGTTCAGCAGATTTTTCTCTTTTTTACATCATCAAATATTCCATCAATAATTTTTGAAAAGAGTTTGATGGAGATATTGCATGTAATCGTATTTCTGTGTAAACAACTCACCCCACAAAATAACTCGTAAAAATGACACTGCAAACAGACTAGCAACATGCTGAATTACTGAAGAGCCTCATTAGATAGCTTCTAGCCAAGAATTTGCATAACTTGTTAGAAATCTGTTTATCCAACAGATACATTCTCATAAAATCTTTCTGTTGCTTCTGGTTTCTGGCTATGTCTCAGGGATTCAAGCATTATTAGATACAATACAGAGCTGTATTCACTAAACAGAACTTTGGTTAAGAGCAAGAAGATTTTTAACGCGTATCTATATACAGGCAGTTTTGATGAATATGGGAGTGCTCACAAGATCTTGTAAAGAAGAAAATTAGACGGGTCTGTCTTTTAAGAGCAGAACCAATTAACACATGCTTTTTGGAAACCAAAGGGCTCTTGGGTCTAGCCTGGTCCCAATCTGTCTTCTAGAGAGTTCCCCCCACCTCTCAGGGCACGTCTCCAAACCATCCCCCCTAAGTGGACAGCACATAGCCCCAGCTTTCCTGGCACTGGAGCACAGGGAGGGCGGGCAGCCTCAGCCCTGGTGCAGCTACAGAGAAGGCAGCCATGAGAGACCGGAGGGAGTTGTGCTGAAGTGGAGGGAGCCTGGAGTCAGAGTGTGGGTGGGGCCAGCCAGGCAGTTTGGGACAGCTCTGCCTTCCCCTGCCTCTGATACCCGCCATCCATGCACTTTGACCTATTACATTTCATCCCATTTCTATTATTCCAGTTTTCAAAGTCTTCCAGATCTTTCAGTATGGTATTTGATCCTCCGCTATCTTGTCAATACCTCATTGCTTTGTGTCATCTGTAAATTTTATTAGCACACTCCCACTTTTTGTGCCAAGGTCATTACTGAAAATAGTGAATTAAATTTGTTCCAAGACTGATCCCGGAGGAACTCCATCAGTAACCTCCATCCAGCCTCAGAGTTCACTTTTCAGTATTTAGCCTTCTCAGTTCCTTATCCATCTTTCCATTCTCAATCCCGATTTTGTCCAATTTAACTAATAATTTCCCATGGGAAATTGTATTAAATGCCTTACTGAAATCCAGGTAGATTAAATTTACTGCATTTCCTTTGCCAAAAAATCCATTATTTTCTTGAAGAAAGGGATCAGGTTAATCTGGCATAGTCTATCTGTTGTAAAATCATGTTGTATATTATCCCAATTACTGGTTAGCTTTATTGTCCTGAACTATTTTCTTTCTCTAAATTTGTTCCAAGACGATGCATAAACTTGCGGTCAAACTAACAGGCCTGTAGTTTCCTAGTAATTTTTTTTTCTTTCTCTTTCTCGCTCTTAAAAATAGTTACATTAATAATTCTCTAGTTATAGGACACAGCCCCCAAATTTACAGATTCATATAAAATCCTATTTTTGGTGTTCAGTTTCATGTGCATAAAGATGGGCAATAAACAACTTTGGATATTTTTTTGGATTTTTTTGTAAATTCAGCCATTCTTGCTACTTTGTTATAAATTAAATGACTTCAATCCACATTCTACTTAAAGTGTCAAAAATACTTACCCCAGAACTGAAGAGAACATATTACAATGACAGAAGGGTTTTCCTTTATTTATACCTTGACAAAAAATGCAACAGAACTCCCTAAGCATGTTCCATGCTTTTTCTCTTTATTGCCGCCTGACCCCCGAGTCTTACCTGTCACAGCTGGAGCAGAGAAAGATGAGCAACGTAAGGAAGAAGAGTGTAGTCACAGCAGCCAAACTTCCCCACGCAACAACATGAAGTTGTCCACTGCTTAAGAAACCACCGTCAGGTCCCATTATATTAACATGTGCTGGTGTCACTTAAAGATGACAGACTGATCCTTGGAGAATGCTGGCATCTGTGAAAAGCACCTTCCCTTTCTGCAAAGAGAACAATGTCTTTAGAAATTGCTATAGATTTTGAAGATAATTAGAAGTCAGGTAAAAGAGATCTTCAGGTACAATCTACAAAACTAAAGACTAAACAGGCTCAGCTTTTAAAAAACCTGATCCATGAGAAAAAGTTAAAAAATGTCTATGTTTAATATTAAAAGACTGAAGGGAACTGATAACAGTCTTCAGATATGTTAAGAGCTATAATAACGAGGACAGATCAATTGTTCTCCATCTCCACTGAAGGTAGGACAAGTAATGGGTCTAATATGCAGCAACAGAAATGTATGCTAGATATTAGATAAAACATTATAACTATACAGATTGCTGAAGTCTGGAATAGGCTTCTAAGAGAAGTTATGGAATTGCCATCATTGGAGGTGTTTAAGAACAGGTTGAACAAACACCTGTTAGAGGTGGTCTAGGTTTAGTTGGTCCTACCTCAACGCAGGAGGCTGGATTTGATGACCTCTTGAGGTCCCTTCCAACCCAACATTTCTATTATTCTATCAAATACTATTGCAAGTACAGAAAGACTAACAAAAATAGAAGTAAGATCCTAAAACAAACAGAATAAACCAGTCAAATATTAACAGAAATGATCAAATACCAACAATCTTCACAGAAATAGAAGTAATGTAACATCAGTATTTGTATTTTGGGAAAAATAACCCCAAATGTCAAATTGCCAGATACCAGAGCAATGCCTGTAATTGTTAATGAGGATTTTAGTAAGTGCATTTTTAAAACACATTTAAAAGTTATGCAAATTTAGCAAGACAAAAAATGGTTTATATAGAGTCTCCTCTCTTCCCAGCTCTCAGCATCTGATACCTGAATCTGTTAAACAAGGAGAGCTGTGTGCATAGCTTGTTTGTTTAAGGGCTGAACTGAGAATTAATACAAAAAATTGATTCAGGTCAACCCAAAATTACTTTTTTTAGAGAACTGAGAAATAAAAAAATAAAAAAAATTGTTTCTGCTTGAATGAAACATTTTGTTTGACCTAAAATGAAACATTTAATTTTGCTTGAGGTTTTTAGTTACTTTAAGTTTTTAAAAAATTGTTGTAAAATTTTAAACGAAAACACTTTTGAATCAAAATAAAAACATTTCATTTCAAAATGTCAAAACAAAATGTTTTATCTTTTTTGAAAGTTTTATTTGGTTTCTTTTGTGAAAGAAGACATGTGCAAAATGTTCTGGTCAACCCAAACCTTCGTTTGTCTGAAAAATGATGCTTAACTCTAATAATGTCAAACAAGCAAGGTACATTTTAAAACAGAATAGCATAAAACAACTTTTCTGCAAAGGGATTATAATTAGATTTAATTTTCTCTATGTGAAACATTATTAGTTTTATTAGACTGCCCTGGGCTCAAGAATAATACAATTGAATCCAAAATGACTTTTCAACCGAGTAGAATATTGTCAAGATTAACACAAGAAGAGATGAGATGGCTTTTTCACCCCAACTACCTAAATCAACACAATGACTGTTACACAAAAGCGTATAAATCAAGTTATTTTGTTCACTGCAGCAGCCCTTGAGACATGGTTCAGTCTAATGCCACTCAAATACTATAAAATTTTCCTTTGGTATTCAAAGCAGTGTGGGTTTTTTCTTAGATGGATTATGTTGTGCCACATAAGGTAAAATAAAAGGAAGATAGGTTTTTTTCTCCATTGCGGGATGTATCGTTTTCATCATAATTTTGCAATAGCATATGCAGATTTAATTTATAACCTTGCAATCAGACTTCAAGATCAGGAAACATGCAGTTGAGTTAATGCCCCAGCCCCGCAACTGCAACGTGGAAGGCACAAGGTAGGTAATGGGCTTGTGCGGTGGCAGCGGGGCAGGGGGAAGGGAAGGGGCTTAGGCTTGGGCTTAGGCAGAGGTAGGGGGTGAGGGTGGGGGGGGGGAAGGAGCTTGGGCGGAGGCAGAGGGGTGGAGGGGGAGGGGTGGAAGGAGAAGGGGCTTGGGTGGGGGGAGGGGAAGGCACCAAGAGACAGGGGTGCAGGAGAGACAAATGCCAGGGGGCCAAGGGCAGAAGAGGAGGTGTCAGTGGGAGGGGGGACAGGGTGATGCTGGGAGAGGAGAGAGTAAGGGCATTGGAGAGGGAGGGAAAGGTGCTGGGAGAAGGCTTGAAAGAAGGGGTGGGCATAAGGAAGGTGGGGATGGAGCAAGTCATGTGTGATGGCACAGGGTGTGAGGGGAATGGGGGCAGAGGGTGGTGAGGGGATGGGCATCAGGGAAAAAGAGGGCAAAGGGGGCAGGGGCAGTAAGGGAAGGGGGAGGCACCAGGAGGGTGCAGGGCTTAGGGATGGTGCAGGTGCCAGGGGATTTTGGGGTGAAGCAGAAGGGCAGGCACCTGTAGGGGAGGGACCAGCACCAGAGGAGAGAGGCAAGGAGGTGTTAGAAGAGGGGATGAGGAGGGGTAGCTGACATGGGCAGAGTGGGGCTACTGGAGGAGCGGGCACAGGGGGGAGAGAATGGCTGGTGGAGGGGAGCAGGTCGCAGGAGGGCTGAGGGCAGTGAGAAGGGCAGGAGTCAGGACAGCAGAGGAGGGTGAGGAGTTGGGGGGCAGTAGGCACCAGGGGAGATGATGGAGCAAGGAGAGGAGACATGGCAGCAGAGAGAAAAGGGAAAGGTTTAAAAATATTTATTAATAACTTTTTATGCTGCCCACGGCCAGTTTGTTTGTGCCCCGCGGTGCAGTTTGGGTTTATGTGGGGATCAACATGTGGCCGGGAGCCAAAACAAAAAAGTAGTCAGTGTAATGATCTTCTGTTGATATGTGTTTTAGTAGTTAAATTATTGGACTGTCATTGCTCATGAAAAGTGCTGTCACATGGGTAGAAATCGGGTAAATGTTGCATTTTATTAATATCAGCAGAACTGACTGAAATGGGGCCTGTGTGTTGTGTAGACTTGCCTTAATCTTTGTATTCATGCCTGTCAGTGTGAGAGAAGCTATTTGTATATATTTGCTTGTATATGCAACCACACTTAAGTTGAGGCCCTCAGCATGTTCTGTAAGTATCAGTGTGGCCCCTGGGGCTTCCAAAGTATAGTTGTCCTAGCTCATCCCTGACAGGTGTCTGTCTAACCTGGTCTTAAATATCTCCAGTGATGGAGATTCCACAATCTCACTAGGCAATTTATTCCAGTGTTTAACCACCCTAACAGGCAGGAAGTTTTTCCTAATGTCCAACCTTAGCTCCCTTGCTGAAATTTAAGTCCATTGCTTCTCATCCTAACCTCAGAGGCCAAGCAGAACAATTTTTCTTCCTCTTCCTTATGATACTCTTTTAGATACTTGAAAGCTACTCTCATGTCCCTTTTCAGTCTTCTCTTTTCCAAGGTAAACAAGGCCAATTTCTTCAGCCTTGCCTCATATCTCATGTTCTCTAGACCTTTCATCATTTGTGTTGATGTTCTCTGGACTTTCTCCAGTTTCTCCACATTTCCTGAAATGTGGCACCCAGAACTGGACATGATACTCCAGCTAGAGCCCAATGTAGGCTCATTCCCTGCTTAGGGGACATGAGATTGGGTGGGTTAATTTCCAATCCTCCTGTTTATTCTTTTCCTAAGCCAGGAGGGCACAGTAGTTCTGATGGGGGTTGGAGAGGGGATGGAAGCCAGATCCAAGATCAGTGAGCTCTGGGAAGTGGGCCCATTGAAAGGACCTGTGGATGCCTTGGGGGTCAGCAGCAAGGGCCTTTTTTGGGAAGGTGAATGTGGCAGCATTGAGACACCACCCAGAAGCAGGCGCCACAGACACTAACTGCAGATGCATGGGACGGCTCTCATAGATCTTGCACATGCATAAGATGATAGATCTGCAGGAGGGGGGCAGTGGCATAGTGAGGGGGCCGGAGGGGTCAGTTGCCCCTGGGAGAAAAATAATATAAAATGGATAAAAATTATAGGTGCTTTGTGAATATGCTGACTTGAGAGTGGAAAGTTTTCATATTATCATATATGATTCCTGGTAACCCATCTCAAATATGAAAAGCTAGGTTGATACCTATTCATATCAGGAGCTGTTGAATTCAGTTCACCATTTGCAGTATCTCATTAGGATGTTTAGTGGAGAAGATGTTGTTGTTGTTGTTGTTTTATTTATTTACTGTGGGCAAAGCATGGGCTCACAAGATTTCCTCCATTGTTTTACCATGAGTCTCAAAACATTTGGTGTTTTTCTAAAGGCCTGGAGTCAGTTGATTATGTAGGAATCTCAGCTTTCATTTAAAAAAAGTTCTCTATACTTCTGGGCCTTACAGCTAAGGAGGAAAGCTTTAAAACATGAACCCTAAATACTCAAACAAAAGGCCAATAAAAATCCAACATGTTTTATTTTTAAAATATCTTATGATTTGTCGACCAGTCTCATAACTTTGTGTAGGTGTTCCTTGTGATATTTGGTTTGGCAATACTGCTCTTTGGTGAATTTAGAGAGGTCTCTCCCTTCAGTTTCCCTTTCTACTCTCCTTTTTTGTCACAGGTCATCAGAGAATCATAGAGACAATGGAGAGCAGGATGAGTCCATGACTATGGTTAATGACTGGTCAGGGTGACTAACTATTATCAGCCAGTGGTCTGAATGAGCTATTTACTGCCATCTGTTAATCAACTGTAGGAAAAGGCTACAAGAGCAGACCTTATTTATACAGACAACCTACTTTGCCACAGAGATCAGTAGACACACTTGCGGTGTCATGGTGATCAATTTTGGCTCTTTTGGGTTGATATTCACTTAAGACTTGAAGCTGGGAGAATGAAATGTTGTTATCCATATTGTATGATGAAAAGATCTGAACTTAATATATATTAATGGAGATTAATGGAGAAATTATTGTGGCCCTAAAAGGCCTCACTTTGAAGTGGAGTTAAATGTCTCTAGCTTGGCAATGAGACCTATTGTAGACATAATCTACAAATATTTAAAAGCTGGGAATGCAAAGGATGGGTGAGGAATTAGTGTGATTCACATGAATATAACAGAGTAATGGAATAAAACTGAGACAGGAAAAATTTGGCTAAATGTCAGAAATTAATTATGTGGTAGATAGAGCAAATAGAAAATTTGTATCCATATCTGATACATGACCCTCGAACATGGTCTGTAGATACTATATCTGCTGATTTGCAGGGCTTTACTGATAGTGAGAGGTATTAGGTTGTAAAACAGCTTCAAAAAGCAAGTAGTGGAATACTTATTACCATGCACCTATAAAACACAAGTTAATATACTGAAAGGATTAACAGAACGAGCTCAACATTTTTGCTAGAAACTTTCAATGAAAAATGGATTTTTGGTCAAATCAAAATTTTTCACAATTTTTTATTTGGGAGGTTTTTTTAATAAAATTTGTTTTTATGAATTTTATATTGTTTTTCAGTTTCCCCCTTTCTTCCTTTTTCCTTTACTGGGGAAAACGAGACAAAAATAAAAAATGAGAAAAAAGTGGGACATAAAACATGGAAAACGTCCCAATCTCAACTTTCTTTTTATTTTATTCTGACTCTCCTTCCTTTTCTCCCACTGGATGAGGGAAAAAACAAACAAACTAAAAGGAAAATGCAACATCCTCCCTCTTTGGTATCTTCCCATTTTTATCCACTGAAAAAGTGAGGTGGGAGAGTGAGAGAGAAAAAAATAAACAACTTTTCATTTAATTGCATTTGGACCTTTTCATTTAAAAATCAAATATTTTAAAATTTTTTGAATAAAGCAAAAACTTCATTTTAGTTGACATTTTTCACATAAAAATTAAACAGGATTTTTCAGTCAGCCCCAGGAAACAATCCTGTATGGTCACCAAGAAAATGGATTTGTCTATGTAATATATATGGGCATATACAGCAGGAAAGGTGCCTTTTCTTATTCTATAATTCTCTTCTAAAATTGCTAGTCTTGCTATTTTTAAGTCTTGCTAGTCTTAATATTTGAGTTAAGGAGAGTGATAACAGAGTCTGAGGCATGAAACAAAGAGGACAACAGGACAACAAGAAGATTACAGACTGTAAAGAAATTGGCATAGCACTTGAAAATTATGGAATAAGCAGGAACTAACAGAACTGAGAGCAACAAACAGATTTTTTAAAAAAGAAGAATTAGAGAGAGTTATTCAAGGGAGATATTTATTTGAAAATAACAGCTTTTTAAGAATGAGGGGGTAAGGTTGCAGCTAGAAATGAGAAATTCTACTGAGCATAAGATAAATTAACAAGAGAAGGCAGCTAAGGACAGAAACTAGAGTCACTCCACTGTGGAAGAGACAAACACAGATGTAAAGCTTACACTATGAATAAAAAGCAAGAAGTGACTACTGGAGATTCCAGTTACTTGCTTATGAAGAACAAAGTGATTATGAAGCCCTACAAGACAGAACCCAGCATAGCCAAAAGGTCAGTGCTACATTACAATGTGGCCAGTTATCAATTTAACTTTTTACAACATTGGGGTTTAAGATCACAAGTGAAAAGGCCCTAGAAACCTTTTAATATCTTTACATTATGTATATAAATATTTTAATGGTAGGTTTATTTATAAGAATATTCTAAAATTATTGGCCTTGCTAGCAAAGTTAATACTTGAGTTAAGGAACGTGATAACAGAGGGTGTGTCTAGACTACAGGGTTTTGTCAGCAAAACTATACCTGTGTCTACACTGCCGCTGAGTTCTGTTGACATAATGTAGACAGAACTCAGCAGTTTTGTCGACAGCTGTAAACCTCATTCTACAAGGAATAAGACCTTTTTTCAACAGAGTTCTGTCGATAGAAGGTGTTATTGCATCTATACTGTCCTTTGCATCTACACTGTTATGTTGACAAAGCGGCTTGCTTTGTCAACAGAACTGGATGTAGTCTGGATGCTCTTTGTCAACAGAAGCTTTGTCGACAATATCTGTCGACAAAACTTCTGTCAACAAAAGCCTGTAGTCTAGACGTACCCTGAGTCTGAGGCCTGGAACAGAGAGTACCACATGAGGATTACAGATTTTGAAGAATTCAGAACGGCTCTCAAAAATTATGGAATACGCAGGAACTGAGAGTAACAAAGAGATTTTTAAGAAAGAGTGATCAGAGAGAGTAAGTCAAGGGAGATATTTACATATAAATAAAGCACCATTAAATATACCCAACTTTATATATAAATGCCACATGCTTTTAGTGATACTGATTAACCACTAGAGGGCTGCTCCTACTATCTAAAATGCCACTAAAGCTACTTGACTGAAATATACATTTTTCACTCAACTGTATGTGGTAAGATGAGGTATACTGTACATTGCCTCACATGTTACGGTAATTTAGAGTCTTTAAGAGAATGCAGGTAAGTATGGTGATGAGTGCAGCATAGACATTTAACTCAATAGTCTTAACTCAAAATACTGTATTATAGTCTCATATGCTTAAAGGTCAGAAGGGATCTTTAGATAGTGTAGTCTGACCTCCTGCCCATTGCAGGCTACGGATCATCATCCCCCTAATGCATGTAACAGATTCCTAACCTCTAGCTATGTTATTGGGATCTCAAAAAATAAGGGTTTAAAGATTTCAAGTTACAGAGGATTCACCATTTACACTGGTTGAAATCTGCAAATGGCCCATGTCCCTTGCTGCAGAGGAAGGTAAAACATTCCCAGGCCTCTGTCAATCTAACCTGGGGGGGAGAAATTCCTTGCTGACCCCATCAGTGGTGATCAGGTTAGACCCTGAGCATGTGGGCAAGTCCCGCCAGGCAAATACCTGTTTCTTAAGGAGTAGCTGTTGCTTCTAAAGGAAATGTTTTACTGCACTGCCCTCTGGTGTCTATTTGCTCCATATGGAAGGTATTTTTCTTTTCTGTTCTCATTACCTTTACTCCTGTGACTAGATTCCAGTGCTAAATATAATCAGGGTGGCTAAAAATGGAGGTGAATACACAGCCTTTCAGCTGCTTGGCCTAAAAATACTATTGCTGTCTCTAACAGATCACCAGACTTTATTACTTTGATCTTCGCACAGAAATATCATTGAGATGCTCATAATACATTAAATAGATGTAGATACCTATGGTTAACTCACTGAGCAGATATTATTGAGCTGGACAGTTCTAAAACATCTCTGAAAAGGTTTAGACAGTTAGATTTTTTTAGATTGTACAGGTTGAATGTCTATAATCCAACGACATCCATGGTCCACATTCATGGGTGCTCTGGGGCTGGAACACTGAAGGGGAAAAGCTCAGCAACTCTTCCCCGCCCTCCCAGAGCACTGCAAATAACTGATTTATGGGGTTCCAACCCAGGGAGGGAAGGGCAAGAGCAGAGGTAATCAGGGGAAGATGTGGGGCAACTGAGGAGCCTCGCAGCCAGGGGCACATACAAAATGTTAGAGAAAAAACTGCCCCCCCCCAGTAAAAAGTTTGTCCAGGCCGCTTTTGCTATAGTGGGCTGCAGTACTCCTTGGGAGAAACTGGCCGCACCCTTCCGGCATACCATTGCTTTTAGAAAAAGGGAAGGCGTGAAGAGGGGAAAATAGCCTCAGACTCTCCCACCCGTCACCTGGACGTGAGAACTGCGGGGCTTACCTGGTCGCATGAAACCTGCACAGTTTCGGCCCAACCCCTGGGACACAGACCCCCCACTTGGTGACTATTGGGCCATATATGGTAATATGCAAGCGCGGGAAAGTGATGTGCAGATTTGGGGATAAATACCCATCGCACAGTTCGCTCAAGGAGGTCTTCGCAACACATGTACCACCGTACATGTGCCTTCCCATATACTTCAAATCACTGCCGGCCTGATCAACCGACCAGCCACCTCCCCCAACTCTCGGGCATAACCAAAGCCTTCACAACCAAATGGATATCTTTGAAATGTTCTGTGTGCTGTGTAAGTTGGTATGTATGATTTGATTTTTTCTTGTTGTATAAGCTTAGTGTTGTAGTCGTTCTGGGTAGTACATAGAGTTTGTAGTTATCACTGTTATTTAATTAGTGTATCTGGATATTTTTAGAATAGAGACTAATCCCCTTGCCACTCCCATCTCTGACAATTAACTAGAAATCATAGAATAAATATAATAAATACTGTAAATTCATTATTAACACGTTCTATTAAAAATCTTAGAATAAATACTATAAATTCATCACTGTTATAAATAAATATTTTTTATTTGCTAAAACGGTCCACCTGGTTCTGTCCTTCCCCCACGGGTATGCATCATTGTACCTGTGATTCTCGCGGCATGGCATCATGAACAGGATGCCCGTGGGAAGACAGAACTAACTTAACCCTGGAAGATTTACTTTTCCATGCCCAATATCACCAAATCACCAACACAGGTAACGGCATACTGGGACACCTGAGTATCGCCGCTGGGGATCAAAAATGGGAGGTATGCCTTGACGGCTCATCACTGGGTTGAGTCCTCTGCACACACCCCAGTAGTCGCTTTTTCCCATTGCTGACGAAAAAGCAAGTAAAACTAGCAGGCCTTAAAAAGCCACTAGATCCAGCAGCGACCCCCCGACATGCCCTTAAGGCTATGGAGGCCTGCATTAAAAAGGCAGGAGCCTCTATCTCTCCCTCAACATTCTACCCCGACTTAGAGACTGGGGGCCAAGCACACACCTTGGCTGCCAACGTAGCCGCCACCCTCGTAAACGCGCGAACGTGCCATAAGTTAAAACCTGATACCTATGAACCTCACCACCTTTTAGAAGCACTATATGGCCAGTTCATAACCGCACTGCGCCTAATAGAACAGTATGAAGTTACTGCACGAATAGTCACACAGCAAATGTGCCCCACGAACAGCACTAGAGCTGGTGGCACACAAAAACCCGTTGAGGAACCAAGACCACCTTTACCCGAACCACCTCCCGGTACCCGTCCGCCCCACTCCCGCCCAAAAAATCTCCCGCCCCCGCCGAAGAAGATAACTAGCCCCGGGAGGTTTGCCCCGTGGTGGTCACCAACTACCTGGTGGACCAACAAGGTAACACCATGACCCAATCCGTCTCCCGCACCCGCACTGTGGTGGAAAGGAAGGAACTGGCTGAAGCTACCCGTAGACGCCTTGGAGACCCGGTAGTCATTTGGCTGGGGTGCGTCTCTTTAGAAAATGGTAGCGAAATTGTAGACTCAGAGGAGTGCACCTATTTGGTTCGCAACGCCAGTTAGCATGGCGGGCAGGAAACCCCATCACTGTCCAACGCAATAATGTTTGGCCAATCCCTCTCCCCTCTGTGATCACTCAGCTCATGGGCACCACGCTAGCCTCATTTAACATCCCTCGTGGAGCTGTAAAGGCTCCGCAAGATCTAATGTATGGCGTAGCTGGACTCTCTATAGTTGTTTGGATTCCTGCAAAGCACCCCATCAACCTGACACCGGCCCAACAGACCGGGGGCAGCCACATAGATTTGTCAATGACATCTCACAAATCCCAGTTGCGGGAATAGCAATAGACGCAGTTTGTGAGGCCACAGGGCATCCTGATGCTGGCCAAATAATGTGGTTATGCACCGTTGTTGACCAACCATTAACTAGCTTGTACATCATAATAGATAAGATCCACATTCCAACCCGAACCATCGGCGGGAGCGGTAGCTGCTGTAACTTCAGGACCCCATCCCGGCCCCAAGGGAGAAAAACGTACCCTGAACGCACCCCCCAAGAGAGGGCCGTGTTTGGTTTCCTGCTTAACAGTGGGCTTACCAAAGAGGAGGCTAGGAGACTCTCGACCCCTGAACAACTCCTCTTAGCAAAAGCAAAGGGCTTCAAGCCATGGGGCAGCGAAAGTGAATTCCTGAACACCCAGCCAAAAAACAAGTAGCGGCTGCATCCCATCAGGTGGCCGCCCCAGATGACGATGTAAGGCCATTCACCACCTTACTAGACACCGGTGCACAAGTATTGATAGTCACCCCCTCAACACCACATAAAAAACTAGGGAGGAAGCTGTGGGTTCAAGGCCTAAACCAAGCCGCCCAAGCAGAGCTTGTAGAAATTAAAATCACTCACAAGACTCTGTGGCTGGTGGCGGGACTTGGATCTGGTCCCCAGATGGAGGTCTCTGCAACTGCCCTGCCTCTTTCCCAGAGTGCCCCCCGCCTCTGCTCCTTCAATGCCAGCTCCTCTGCTGCTGCCAGAGCACGGCCCTACAACCAGCAGCCACAGAGGGGCTGGCGTTAACCTCTCATGATCTAGCAAATTTGCTGCTTCGGGACTGGACAAGGAAGGTTCAGCCTGTACTTTCCTCAGAGAAAGAACTATAAGCTGAACTGCATTTAGAAAGCTTGTAGCACACTGTGGATGGTACCAAATTCTAATTAATAATACTACGGATAAAGACAAGGACAAGGCATATGGACAGGAAGGACATTTGCAATTACACTTGGTAGGATAAAATGTTAATGGGTATTTATGCTCACACTTCAAAACCAATAATGAAAAGAAACTGGAAAATAATTATATCCCCACTCTCCCAGCCCTGTCTTTGAATAGCATGGAATACTATGGAAATGTTCATACACTTAAATATCACATATAAGCCACTGAGGGAACCTATATACAACTAACCATAACACAGAATGGGAAGGAGAGTGGGCAGCTATTGGTGGCCAAAAGAAATCTGATGAGGTTCAACATGGACAAGTGTGTAGTCCTGCACTTGGGACGGAAGAATCCCAAGCATTGTTACAGGCTAAGGACTGACTGACTAAGTAGCAATTTGGCAGAAAAGGACCTGGGGATTACAGTGGATGAGAAGTTAGATATGAGTCAACAGTGTGCCCTTATAGCCAAGAAGGCTAAAGGCATATTAGGTTGCATTAGGAGAAGCATTTCCAGCAGATCTAGAGAAGTGATTATTCCCCTTTATTTGGCACCAGTGAGGCCACATCTGGAGTATTGCATCCAATTCTGGGCCCCCCATTACAGAAAGGATGTGGCTGCATTGGAGAAAGTCCAGCAGAGGGCAACAAAATGATTAGGGGGCTGGAGCACAATACTTACAAGGAGATGCTGAGGGATTTGGGCTTATTTAGTCTGCAGAAGAGAAGAGTGAGGGGGGATTTGATAGCAGCCTTAACTACCTGAAGGGAGGTTCCAAGGAGAAAGGAGACTGATGGCTGAACAAGGAGCAATGGTCTGAAGTTACAATGGGGGAGGTCTAAGTTGGATATTAGGCAAAACTATTTCACTCAGAGGGTAGTGAAGCACTGGAATGGGTTACTTAAGGAGGTGGTGGAATCTCCATCCCTAGAGGTTTTTAAGTCCTGGCTTGACACAGCCTTGGCTGAGATGATTTAGTTGGGATTGGTTCTGCTTTGGGCAGGGGGGTTGCACTCTGTTACCTCCTGAGGGCTCTTCCAGCCCTAGGATTCTATAATGTATATAGCCAATTCCTCAAAGATACACTTGAATGGGAAATCTTACCTCCAACATCAGTACAGTTGAGAAATATGGTTAAAGATGCCTTTATCTTCAGAGAGAATAATGTGTTATTTCTAACAAAAATAATTTTGAGATTAGTGGTTAAGTTGCTCATCTGAGCATGATTTAGCAAAGTTGGACGTGTGCAATGTGTATGGTTGTGTGACGAAGGTGAAAAGAAATTTAACTGGGGATACCAGTCCCCCACAGGCCAACAAGGGGTTAGCGAGAGCTTAGGGACTCAATCAACACCAGCCTGCTACACCTGCAGTAGGTGTCAGACCTGGAGGGAGGAGTTACAGCAGCTGAACCTGGCTCCATTAGGGGCTGGTTGGGAAGGAGAGTGGATTTCTGCCTCTCACTCAAGTGAGAGAAACCTGACTAGTGCCAGGGAGCTGAATTGGACTGTTGGAGGGCAGAGCCTCCTGGAAGAAATGTAAGCCTGAAGCAGGTAGCCCAGGTGAATATTCCTTGGAAGAGAGACCCTGAGCTGAAGGGGAGGGTCTGGGCAAAGAGGCAGGGTGGATGACCCTTCTTTCTGAGTTTGTGATATTTGTTTTTCAATTTTGATACCCCAGAAGGGGAGGAACTCTGATGGGATTTAGTCCAACAGCTAAGTCATTGCAGCACCAGGCCCTGTTGGCAGTGGCTGCTGACAACTGAAAAGAGAGAGGCAGGATGAGCAATGTCACTGAGGATACAAAAGGTGCTGTGGTAGCTGTCCCTGCCACTGGGACTTTGTTGTAGAGCTGAAGATTGTAAGTGCTCTGGAGTATTACGAGGCCTGGAGACTAAGACATGAAATAAGATTGGAGAGGGATGCCTTGATTTTTTGTGACTGCATTGACAGCAAATTTCTAACAGTTTACGTGGCAGAAAACTAGAGATGAGCTCAAGCTGTGAAGTTTGGATGCAGATGTTAATTTCACTGAAGTCTAGGAATATCTGGATCTGAAACTTTAATCCAGGTTCCTTTCAACATAAATTCTACAGATCAACTGGTGAGAACCTAACATCTAATTACTGTAGCTATGTTACAGCGATATTCATGTCTGAATTCTGGGAATAAACCAAATCAAACACGCATCAGACATGGCCACAAGGTGTCAGCATAATATCACTTTAGCTGGTGAACACAGTGGCATCCAATATGATTTTGAACATTCCTATCACATTATAATTCAGCCTCTTAGGTCTGGTCTTTTACAATCACTTAATTAAAATCCAATTATAGGCAGTGTTCTCTGTAAGCTGTGTGCTTGGGCAACCTCCCAGGAGAGATTCAAGTGCTGCCTAGCTGATTAGCATTGTGCCTAGAGCCACTCAGAACTGGCAACATTTTCTCTACAGATGACGCATACCAACTCATGCTTTGGAGCACATCACAAAATTATTCTGCACATGGTTGGAAAAAATTAGAAGAAACATTGGTTATCAGCCATCTAGACCAGGGGTTGGCAAATCCAGTCTGCCAGGGTTAGGTCCTGATGGGCCGCACCACTTTATTTACTTGCATGGCCACAGGTAACCAGCGATCACAACTCCCATTGGCTGCAGATCGCCATTCCCAGCCAATGGGAACTGTGTGATGTGGTATCTCGGTCTGCGTCGCTCCCATTGGCCAGAAAAAATGATCTGCAGCCAACGAGAGCTACGATCACTGGTACCTGCAGCCATGCAGGTAAATAGGGGTAATAGAGCACCAGGGGCTAACCCTGGCAAACCGCTGATGAGTTATTGCCCACCCTGATATAGACTAATTCTACAAACCAGTATAAAGAAATATTTCCTTTGTTTGTTTTAAACCTGCTCCCTATTCATTTCATTTGGTGACCCCTAGTTCTTGTGTTATGGGAATAAGTAAATAACTTTTCATTATTTACTTTCTCCACACCAGCCATGATTTTATTGATCTCTATCATATCCCGCCCCCCAGTCTCCTCTTTTTGAAGCTGAAAATTCCATCTTATTAATCTCTCCTCAAATGGCAGTTGTTTCATACCCTTCATCATCTTATTGCCCTTTTCTGAACTTTTTCTAATGCCAACATATCTTTTTTGCAATGAGGTGTCCACATCTGCATGCAATATTAAAGATGTGGGTGTACAATGGATTTATACAGAGGAAATAAGATATTCTCTGCCTTATATTTTAAAGGGGTACCCAGGAAATTATAGACCAGTCAGTCTAAATTCAATACCTGAAAATATTCCCATATGACAGACTCATAAGCAAACTAGGGAAATATGGTCTAGATGAAATTATCATCAGGAAGGTACACAACTGACTTAAAGAGCATACTCAAACAGTAATTATCATAGTTCACTACCAAACTAGGAGAGGATATCAAGTGTGGTTCCACTGGGAGAGATCCTGGGTCTGGTGCTATTCAATATTTTTGTTTGTGACTTGAATACTGGAGTGGAGAGGACACTTATAAAACTTGCAGGTGACACAAAGCTAGGAGAGGTTACAAGAACTCTGGAGGACAGGATTAGAATTCAAACAACCTTAACAAATTACAGAATTAGTCTGAAATTAGTAAAATGAAATTCAATAAAGCCAAGTGCAAAGCATTACACTTAGGCACAAACTATCAAAAGCATGACTACAAAATAGAAAATACCTGGCTAGGGGTTACAGTGAATCAAAAACTGATTATGCATTAATGGTGTGATGCGGTTAAGAGAAAGGCCAATATCATTTTAGGGTACAGGAATGTCGTATGCATGACACAGGAGATAATTGTTCCACTTATACTCAATATACTCAATACTGGTATGGTATCAGTTGGAGTATAGTACTCACTTTTGGGCATCACGCTTCAAGAAAGACATGAACAAATTGAGAGAATCCAGGGGAAAGCAACAAAAATGATGTAGGGTCTAGAAAACCTGATCTATGAGAGAAGGTCAAATAAAATTGAGTATGTTTAGTCTTGAAAAAGAAGGACCTGATCAGTCTTCAACTATGTTAAGGACTGTTATAAAGAGGATGGTGATCAATTGTCCCCCATTTCCACTGAAAGTAAGACAAGAAGGAATTGGCTTAATCTGCAGCAAGGGAGATTTATGTTAGATATTAGAAAAACTTTCTAACTGAAAGGATAATAAAGCTCTGAAATAGACTTCCCAGGGAGATTGTGGAATCCCTGACATCCACAGTTTTTGAGCACAGGATGGTTTCAGTTGGCTTTAACTCAGCATGGGAGGATAGAATAGATGGCCTCTTCAGATTCCTTCCAGGCTTACATTTCTGATTCTAAGTGTGCATTTAAAAAATCTAGCCATTAAAACAGTTTTATGCTTTTTATTTTCTGCATTTGTTTCAACTTCTGTCGATATGTAGGTTCTTATACAGCTGCTATCACACCTTTACAATCGCGGGTAACAAAAAGAACTAGCCAGTTTCATTTTTGCCACTTTCCAATCAATTTTACCTTAAAGTACCTACCTGTGAACACTCTTGCAATATTTGGACATCAAACAATGCAAGAGGGTCTTAATTTTCAAAAAGACAATACAATCCAACTTCCCATTCTGTAAAAACTCAACAGCACCCATCAAACCCTTATTTCCATTTTTTTAAGTCTCACAAAAAACTTTTCATTAGTATTCAGATCCTTGAATTCTTTAATGTCATAGATTCTTGAATTTACAAGATCTAAAGTTTGGTGATATCTATTAATGAAAACAAAGAGAACACAGTTGTTTGTCGAGAATTGCTACATTAACCAGATGTGACCATAATTAATGTCCAGTCCTGCAAGTCTTTCCCACATGACACTGATGGGATTTCTACACGCAAAGGGCTTGCATGACTAGGCCTACTCTGGTACGTGACTAAAACTGATTGAAATGGACTAACATTACCAATGGACTAACATTACCGGCATGAGATTACTAGGTTGCTGGGGCTGCCTTGCTCCACTTCCCCCTGTGCTGCCATTCCTGTGGAAGGAAAAGCACCACAGCAGCCCAACACTGTGACAGTTAATTTCAGAAATGGCAACTACATAAAAGTGAGGAAATTAGTTAAACAGAAATTAAAAGACACGGTGCCAATGGTGAAATCCCTGCAAGCCACATGGAAACTTTTTAAGGACACCATAATAAAGGCTCAACTTAAAGAATACCCCAAATTAAAAAAAAAAAAAAAAAAAAAAACACAGTAAGAGAACTAAAAAGGTGCCACCAAGGCTAAACAAGCAAGTAAAAGAAACAGTGAGAGATAAAAAGGCATAATTTAAAAAGTGGAAATTAAATCCTAGTGAGGAATTAAACTCTAACAAACTCTAACAAATGAAGTATAAAAATATAATTTATAAGGCCAAAAAAGAATTTGAAGAACAGTTACTTTTGATTTTTTGGCTAATAGCAATTTTTCAAAAGTACATCAGAAAGCAGGATGCCTGCTAAACAACCAATGGGGCCACTGTATGATTGAGATGCCCAAGGAACACTCAAAGGACTATAAGGTCATTGCAGAGAAACTAAATGAATTCTTTGCATCAGTCTTCATGACTGAGGACATGAGGGAGATTCTCAAACCTGAACCATTCTTCTTAGGTGACAAATCAGAGGAACTATTCCAGGACTACATGGCATTCACCCAAGAGTTGTGAAAGAACTCAAATGTGAAATTTCAGAATTACTAACTGTGATTTGTAACCTAGCCTTTAAATCAGCTTCTGTACCAAATGACGGAGGATAGCTAATGTGATATGAATTTTTAAAACGGGCTCTAGAGATGATCCTGGCAATTACAGGCTGGTAAATCTAACTTCAGTACAAGGCAGATTGATTAAAACTATAGTAAGAACAAAATTGTCAGACACATAAATTAACATAATTTGTTGGTGAAAACTCAACATGGATTTTGTAAAGGTAAATCATGCCTCAGCAAACTACTACTTGAATTCTTTGAAGCTGTCAACAAGATGTGGAAAAGGGGGGATCCAGTGGATATAGTGTACTTGGATTTCCAGAAAGCCTTTGCCAAGGTTCCTCACCAACGCATAGTTCTCTGAAAACATCCACTCAATGTGCAGTTAGCAGTCAAAAAAGCAAAGACAATATTGGAAATTATTAAGAAAGGAATAGAGAATAAGACAGAAAATATCATATTTCCACTATATAAATCTATGGTATGCCCACATTTGAATACTGCATGTAGATGTGGTTCCTGCATCTCAAAGTTATTTTGGCATTGGAAAAAGTTCAGAAAAGGGCAACAAAAATGATCAGAGGTATGAAACAGCTGTCATAGGAAGAAAGATTAATAAGACTGAGACTTTTCAGCTTGGAATAGAGACAACTGAGGGGGATATGAGAGAGGCCTATAAAATCATGACTGGTGCGGAGAAAGTGAATAAAGAAGAGTTATTTACTCCTTTCCATAATACAAGAACCAGGGGTTACCAAAGAAAATTAATAGGTAGCAGGTTTAAAACAAACAAAAAGGAAGTACATCTTCACACAATGCAATCAACCTGTTGAACTCCTTGCCTGAGGATACGGTGAAGGCTAGAATTTTAACAGGGTTAAAAAAGGAGCTAGATAGATTCATGGGGGTTAGGTCCATTAATGGCTATTAGCCAGGATGGGTAGAAATGGTATCCCTAGCCTCTGTTTCTCTGGAGGTGGGTTGTGATCCCTCCCTCTGGGGCATCTGGTATTGGTCACTGTCAGCAGACAGGATACTGGGCTAGATGAACCTTTGGTCTGACCCAGTATGGCTGTTCTTATGTTCTTGAAGAGACCCAAATTCACTTTGGCTATGGCTACACTATGACTTTTGCTGCAAGAGCCTATGCAAATGAAGCACGGATTATTATTTTCCCGTGCTTCATTTCCATACTCTCTTTTGGTCTGTTTTTGCACTGTTCTTGCCTCTCTAGGACAGGCATAAGGATCTTGTGGAAAAAGGTTTTTTTCCGCAAAACGGCCACAGCCACACTGCCTATTTTTGCGCAAAAACCCCTAGAGCAAAAACAGACCAAAAGAGAGTATGGAAATGAAGTGCAGGAAAATGCTAATCCGCAATTCATTTGCATAGGCTCTTGCAGCAAATCTTGTAGTATAGACAAAGCCTTTGTGATCAACACATCTATGCTTCCCAAAAAATGGAAATCTGGTGGTTACATGGACAAACTATAAAGGAAACATTACAAAAATGAAAACAAAAGATAATTTCTGAGAGCCATGGATAGGTCAGTGGTAGCAAACAGCAATCTACTTGTTTGGATGCAGGAAGCTTATTTCTTTTTACAATTCAAATCATATTTACAATGCTCAAAGAAATGTAAGAACCATCACTGCAAAGGCTATGCAAGTTACATTTTTCCTGTCATCCTGTTCTTTGTCAAAGTAAACAAGGCACACAGGTTACCATAAATTTGAACCTATGCACATCTTTTTCTCTCATTCACTTGCTCACAGATGCACACATGCACACACATAGAGAACTTGAATATATTAGAAACAGCTGTTATATCATGCTGGGTTAATTTCCCCCCACATTCCATCTTTTTTCTCCTTCTCTTTACTCTTTTGTCCTCTGGCCACTTCTCATTCAAACATGAAATTGTAATCCAATATTAGAAAAAACAAATCTTAACAGTCCCACTTGTCTAACTACTGCTTCCTTTCTCTCCTCTCCTTTGCTTTTATGTACCACTGCCTCAAAAAAGTGGCCTCTCATGGCCTAGGTTCCCTGTCTTCCAATATTCTCTTCGCCCCCTATAATCTGGGCTTTCTCCATTGAAATTTCTTGTCCAAAGGCCTTATCTTCTCTGCTAAAAATGGTATTTTTAAAATCTCTGGATAACTAAACATCTGTGACAGTAGCCAACTCACATGAGATGAAAACATTAAATAAGACCAAAAAAATCAAGCCAACGAACTGCAGCCAATGGTAGTTGTGAGGCTCAATGCCAATGGATGTTTAGATAAACAAAGTGTCTCACAGTCGGGCAGTGGCTTACCCATGTGGGCCTGTGACCCAAACGCGAAATCCCCTGCTTTAAGTTATGATAAGAGGAAGTGGCGTACCAAATTTGGTAGTCCTAGCTCTTATCGTTTAGGAATTTTTGAACAAACAGACAGACAGACAAGACACACTCAAAGACAGGAAAACTCTCTAAAATATATAGTAGATTATATTAATCTCAATTGAGTGCCTTGAGTGACATTGCTTAGAATGAGAAGCACACAATTGAGAGCCTGTCTGGTTTTGGCAGCACTGATATACTGGCTTCTTTCATGGATTCTGGTGTACAGCTGCTTATATACATTTTCTGTATACATATTAAAGAAATTTCATTAACCTTCCTGAAAGTCCTGGTGTTTTGCCAGATTTCATATCCCTTACAGTTTTGTTTTCATCTCTTCTCAGCACCTCACAGGATCAAGCCCTCATTTTATTATTTTTCCTTTCTTTTAATCCTCATCTTTAACTCTGGCATAATGTCATCCATTTCATGTTCCTAGAAACCTGGGTGGAGAAAGAAGAAATGGACAAAAAGATGCAACTCTGGACATGTTAAAACATTCTATGAACTACACCTCCAAGCCTGGCTACTTGAGTACTTCAGTACTATTTGGCAAACTGCACTTCTCAATCTAAACAATGCAATGTAAAGTAAGAAAACAAGCTGAACTGTTTGAAATGGTTTCAATTTCCTGGCACTATTTACAGATAACTCTTTAGCCTTCCTCTGTCCCAGTGGTCTAAGGTAGTGAAAGGTAATCTTTAGTTTTGTGGGAATGACTTGCAAGCAGGGTTCACACCCCCAAAAATGCCATACAGCAAACATGATAATAAGATCCAACGAACTGCAAATAAGGAACTTCTGAAAATATTTAATTGGGATTATGATAGGGGGTTGCTTACCGTGGCCTGCAGGGACATGCCCCCCTCCACTGCAGGCCACAGGTGGTGGCCGCAGCAGCTCGGAGGCGCCGGGCCACGCCGAATTTGCAGCACCTGTGTACTAGTGGCCTTGCAAGGTGGCGGGCTTAGGACCTTAGGAGAGGGTCAGCTGATGGCACGCGAGTGACGTGGCACAAGGTGCTGTCACTGAAGCGGGGGAGTTTAAAATGAGGCCAGCCAGCCCTAAGAAGGGGGGGAAGGGTGGACGGTAAGGGATCTGGTTGGCGTAGTGGGCTTCACTCTCCTCGGCAGGTTCCACTGCAGCAAGGGGGAAGCCGGTAAGCGAGGGGCACTCATAGTACCAAACCAGTGACCTCGGGTGATGACGAGTGGCAGCTCCAGGGGGATTGCTCTTGGACTCTGGACGGACTCTAATCTGTTCTGGGGACGTGGACATTTGGGAAGAAAGGGAGATAAAAAGGACTGTAGAGCATAATAAGGCCTTGCCTGAGTGTGGAGATGTGTCTCTGAAAGGCAGGCCCTGTTACAGGGATATTTTGTTTGTATATACACTATAGAAAAAAGACTCTCCATTAGGCAATATATGAAAACTTTGTCATCAATTCTGGTAAACTCAGTAGCACAATTTTTCCCCCAGATCCTTCCTGAGAGGTAGGGGAATGTATGCTTAAGAATCATGCAGTGAACATCTGTATTAAAATTGGATAGGGCTTTCAAGCAATTAAAAAATTAAACAATTATAGTATACTACTTATTTAAATATTTTGGATGTTGTTTTCTACATTTTCAAATGTATTGATTTAAACTACAACAGAATGCAAAGTATAAATATTTGAACTCTAGAAAACAAAAGAAATAGCATTTTTCTATTCCAATATTACAAGTACTTAAGGGTAATCTCTTTATCATGAGAGTTGAACTTAACAAATTTAGAATGATGTACAAATAAATAACTGCATTCAAAAATAAAACAATATTCAACCTTAGCACCTACAAATCCACTCAGTCGTACTTCCTGTTCAGTCAATTGCTCAAACAAACATGTTTGTTTACATTTGAAGGACATAATGCTGCCCACCTCTTATTTACCATATCACCTGAAAAAGAAAACAGACCTGTTTATTATATGGTACTGTTTTTGGCTGGCATCATAAGATATTTATGTGCTAGTTGTGCTAAGAATTCATATGTCCCTTCATGCTTCAACCACCATGCCAGAAGACATGCATCCATGCTGACATGCTCTCCTTGATAATAGTCCAAAGCAGTATGGACCCATGCATGTTCATTTTTATCATTAGAGTCAGATGCCACCAGCAAAAGGTTGATTTTTTTTTCAGGTGGGTCAGGGTCTGTAGTTTCTACATCAGAGTGTTGCAAAACCCCTGAAAGAATGCTCCATAACTCCACCAAGATTTTGGAAAGCACATCAGATTCTTAAATTTGTGTCAAATGCTGTAGCTGTCTGTAGAGATCTTACATTGGTGCCTTTTGGGTTTAGTCAAATTGGTAGTGAAAGTATTTGTAAAACGAATGCATGCTATAACATGAAATATATGGCAACATCTGGATAAAACAGAGCAGGAGACATACAATTCTCCCCCATGGAGTTCAGTCACAAATATAATTAACATTTTTTTAACAACAGTCACCAGCTTTTAAATGTGTCATAGAATCAAAGAATAATAGGACTGGAAGGGACCTCGAGAGGTCATCGAGTCCAGCCCCCCGCCCTCAAGGCAGGACCAAGCTCTGTCTACACCATCCCTGACAGATGTCTATCTAACCTGTTCTTAAATATCTCCAGAGAGGGAGATTCCACCACCTCCCTTGGCAATTTATTCCAATATTTGACCATCCAATATTTGTCCTTTGGAATGGTGCTGAAATATACCAATAATTAGCATATCTAGCATGTAAATACTTTGCAGTGCCGCCTGCAAAAGTGCCATGTGAACACCTGTTCTCAGTTTCATGTGACATTGTAAATAAAAAGTGGGCAGCATTATTTCTCTAAAATGTGAACAAACTTGTTTTTAAGTGATTGGCTGAAAAAGAAGGACTGAGTAGACATGAAGGCTCTATAGTTTTACATTGTTTTGGTTTTGGGTGCAGTTATATGGCAAAAACAAAAAATTTTGTTTTGATGGGGGGAGGCACTCCAAGAATTTGGTATCAAGGGATGCAGTCTTCAGTTATATTAATGGAGGAGGTGCAAGGTCTGGTATGGTTGTTGGGTGCAGAAGGGATTTTAGGGTAGGAGATTGAGATAGAGGAGGGGGTGCAGATTATGGGAGGGGGTTGTGACTTGAGTCAGGCATGCAGGAAAGGGCTCAGGGGGTTGGCTTCTGACCTGGGGCAGGGGACTGTGGTGCAGAGTTTGAGAGGGGGTATAGGTGCAGGAGCAGGGATACAGAAGTTTTGGGTTCTGGCCTGGGATAGGGATGCAGGAGGGAAGTGGTGGGGTGGGGTTCCAGGTGTTGGCTCTGGCCCACAGCCCCTTACCTTAAGCAATTCTCAGTCAGCAGCCCAGTGGTTTCTTCAGGAAGTCTTCCTACCTACTGTGCCCTCCATGCCGCTCAAAGCAGCCAGCTGCAGAGTCCATGTGCTCTCTGTGTGCTGCACACCCATTAAGGGGTGAGGGGTCCTCCACATGCTGCCAGAACCGCAAGTATGGTCCTGGCAGCTTCCATTGGCCACTTTCCAGCCAATGGGAGCTCTGAGATTGAGTTGGGGCACGTGGCCCCCACAACCTGCCGCTTCGAGCAGTGTGCGGGGCAGGCAAGGAGGCTGCATGAAGCTACTGCTGGGACGTGTGCCCAATCTGATAGTTTCTTAGGCCAAATCTGGTGTATGAGCCGAATTTTGCCTGTCCCCTACACAACACAGTACTTGTATGAGGTGAACCGAAAAATACTATTTCTTTTGTTTATGATTTCTACAGTGCAAATATTTGTAATAAAAAGAATATAAAGTGAGCACTGTAAACTAGGTATTCAGTGTTGCAATTGAAATCAATATTGGAAAAATGTAGAAAAATATCCAAAATATTTAATAAATTTCAGTTGACAGTCTATTTTTAAAGTGAGATTAAAACTATGTTTAATCATGATTAATTTTTAAGCACAATTAATTTTTTGAGTTCATTGTTTGATTTAACTGTGATTAATTGACAGCCCTAAAAGTGGACTTCTCAAATAAATTACTTTTACATGTTATTCAAAGATAAGTATGGACTATCATGGACTAGCACTTTATAATATGCAGATAAGTGTAAAAGACATAATTTCCTCAATAGGACCAAATTCTGGTACCATATGATCATATTGTTCCCCGGGACACTAATAAAGGCCAAATGCATTTGCCTAAAGGCAAAAGTTTGCCCACAGTCTGAATTCTTTAACTTGAAAATGAACAGTCTAGTAATTGAAAATGCCAGTTTTCTTCCTTCTGCCTTCAGTCTTTTCAGCAGCTATCACCAGTTATTCTGTCCCAATTTAAGATTATCACAGAATGTCTATGTCTACACTGGCGCAATCTTGCGCCAGAGCTATGCAAATGAGGCTAAACGGGGAATATCGCTGAGCCTCATTTGCATATCTAATGAGCCGCCATTTTTGCGAAAGAGGCTCTTGCGCAAGAAGGAGCTGTCTACATTGCCCCTTCTTGCGCAAGAAAAACCCTCTTGTACAATGCCATTATGCTGATTATTTTCAGGAATAACGGCATTGCGCAAGAGGGCTTTTCTTGCGCAAGAAGGGGCAGTATAGACAACTCCTTCTTGCGCAAGAGCCTCTTCTGCAAAAATGGTGGCTCATTAGATATGCAAATGAGGCTCGGCAATATTCCACGGTTAGCCTCATTTGCATAGCTCTGAGGCAAGATCTTGCCAGTGTAGACATAGCCAAGGTGTCTTATCTGATTGTTTATCACTAAGGAACTGTGCCTGATTGAAAGAGTTCTGCCTCTTTATTCAACCAAGTTATTATCTGCATTTATATAGCTCCCAGACCTCCCAGTATGCGAGCCACTGTATAAACAAAAAGAAATTCTATCCAGGACAGGAAGAGTTCACAATCAAATTAAAATTATCATCTGACAAATGACAGTGAGAAACAACAGAGGGAAGGAGAAAGGAGGACAAGTCAAACATCACATAACTAAATAGGCCAAAGTTCCCCTCGCTTGTTGATACAAAATATTTAGATTTTCTTTGTTTCTGAGCAATCAGGTGTATTGTGTTTTTTTTTTAAGACATCACCACACGGGTGAGTCCGGAGCAGGGATCTGAAAGCGCGCAATTAATTTGATGAAATACTAAATCAGATACAGTGTAACAGTTCTCCAGGGAGAGAAGGAAGAAGCAAAGGAAGAACAGCTGCATGGTTGTTGGAAAGGAGATGTCAGTCAATTTAAAAGCTTTTTATATCTAAATGTCACAATTACTATATATGTATGTTCACACTGGAGGTGATTAGGGATATAATACTCTCACCTGTACAGACAAATATAACAACATCACACACAAACACACACTGTTCGTTCGCTCTACAAAAATAGTTATCTTTGTCTTCAAGATCCTTCAGAAGCAGACCCAGCTAACTTTGTAATCTCGTCTCTCTGAATAAAATTCACTCCTTCCCTCAGCTTCCATTTCTGTGTAACCTTATCCCTCCCACCATCTCCTTCTATACAGTACTAAAAGTCAAACCTTTGCTACCCTTACTCTACAGTTATCTGGAATGGTCTACCAATCTCCTTTTCTCTCACAGATTATTTACACCTTTTTATAAAAAGAACAAACAGTAACTCATCTATGCTACTAGTGCTGAATCAGACCTCCTCCCTTTACGTTTCTGCTACTCTACTGCATTCACCTACTCTTAACATTTTTACTGTAACACTTTTTCAGACTTGTTTATTGTTGTAACTTATGTGCCGAAAGGTATTTGTATGAACACACAAAATCATTAATAGAGATATCAAATCAATTTCTAGGTTTTTCCTTTTCTATTTTATTTATTCTTAATTCTATTTTTAAAAAATATTTCTTTCCTTACTCTCCTGGCTTTGTCTAAGAAAATCTACAAAGAGTAGGAATAAATAGTCAATTTTCAAATGAACAAAAGATAAAAATGGAATTACCACAGTTCTAGGGCTGGTAGCATTTAATAAATTAGGATGTCTACACACAGCACCTTAGCTTGACATAAACTTTACAAATTACGCAATGCAAATTGTGTAGCTTATTTTGAGTACATTTCAAAATAGCTATTTTATAATTTGGCGCTCTCTACACAGTGCCAAATTTGGAAATAACTCCCTATTCCAAAATTCCCCTTACCCCTGAGGGTTTCTGGGACTTTGGAATGAGTTACCTGTTATTTCAAAATCTAGTTGAATAGACTGCTTCAAAAGACGCGGAATAGCTATTTCGGGATACATCCGGTATCCCAAAATAGCTCTGCAGTGCAGACGTATCCTTAGGCTACGTCTACATTGCATATTCTTGTGCAAGAAGATATGCAAATGAGGCATGGTGATGAATATCACCACACCTCATTTGCTTACCCTTGTGCTGGCATTTTTTGCACAAGGGGCTTTTGCATAAGAGCCGTTCTGCTGATTATTTTCAGGCAGAATGGCTCTTGCATAAGAGGGTTTTTTTGCGCAAGAAGGAGCAGTGTAGACTGCTCCTTCTTGCGCAAAAGCGCTTTGTGCAAAAATGCCAGCTCATTAGGTATGCAAATGAGGCACGGCGATATGCATTGCTGCACCTCATTTGCATATCCTCTTGCGCAAAAATGCGCAATGTAGATGTAGCCCCAGTGATTTGGAAAAAGGAAGAGCAATAAGCTGATGCAATCTACTGAGGACACAAATGACATTGGTTAGTTACGACTAAAGAAGACTGTAAGGAATTTACAATGTCTAAACAAGCCAGATGAGTAGGACATTACAATGGGAGATACAATTTGGAGCGGTCAAAAGCAGAGCAATGCACAATAGTGGGAATAATTTGAACTGCTTATACATCTTACTGGGTTCTATATTTACTGTATTGTGAAAAAGAACTGAGCATCACTGAACAACTGAATGAATGTCCACTCAATGCACAGCAGTGGTGAACAAGCCAACAACTTGTTAGGACGTTAAAAGGTGTGGAAGAGAAATATACATACAATATTAATGCCATTATACAAATTAATAGTATCCACCCACCTGGAAATCTTTATTCTGTTCTAGTCACCTCATCTTAGAAAGGATATAGCAGAAAATTAGGGGTATGGGATGGATCACAACAACTAGATACAGGGAAAAACCCCTCTCATATGAAGCAATTTGAAATGACTGGGACTATTTATCTGTTCAAAAAGAGACAAATAAGAAGGGATAATAATAAAATAATGAACTGTAGCTCTTACATAGTGCTTTTAAATGATAGATCTCAAAGATCTTTACAAAAAAAGGCCTGAAGATAGATCAAAAACTTCTATAGACCCTTTTCACAGCAGAAGAACAAGGGGACAATCAATGAAATAGAAAAGTTGGCAAATTAAAAACTGATAATAGTAATTGTGTTTAAAAAACTAACTCATAATCAATCTGTGGAACTCATGGTCACAAAGTATCATTTAATCCAAGAATTGGGCAGTATTCAAAAAAGTTTTTTTTTAAATATATAGGAACAACTAGAATACCCAGAATCTCAGAGAGGTAGCCGTGTTAGTCTGTAACTTTAAAAAAAATGAGGAGTCCTGTACCACCTTAGGGTATGTCTATACTAGCCCCCCCTAGTTTGAACTAGGGAGACTAATGTAGGCAGTCGAACTTGCAAATGAAGCCCGGGATTTAAATATCCTGGGCTTTATTTGCATGTTCCCGTCTGGTCGCCATTTTTAAATGCCACTAGTCAGGACTAACTGCCTGCGGCTACACGCGGCAGTTAAACAGTAATTCGAACTAAGTTCTTAGTTTGAATTACCTGTTACTCCTCCTGGAATGAGGTATAACAGGTAATTCGAAGTAAGGATTTAGTGTGAATTACTGTTTAACTGCTGCGTGTAGCCGCAGGCAGTTAATCTGGACTAGTGGCATTTAAAAATGGTGACCGGACGGGAACATGCAAATAAAGCCCAGGATATTCAAATCCCAGTCTTCATTTGCAAGTTCGAATGCCTACTTTAGCCTTCCTAGTTCAAACTAGGGGGGCTAGTGTAGACATACCCTTAGAGACTAACAAAAATACACATACACCCCCCAGGTGTTCTTTTTCTCTCCCATTTCCTTCTTTTTCTATATAAATTGGGAGGTTTCCCTTTTTAATCCACTCTCATTTGAGGAAGTGGGATTTGCCACAAAAACTCGCGATACTATATATATACTTTTGGTAGTCTCTAATGTGCTACAGGACTACTCTTTTTTTTAGACTACCCAGAGTTACAGTAAATATTTAAAAGTTTTGGTAGGTAAATTTGCTTTCTGTAGGACATGAGCGAACTTTCCCTGAGTACTGGTTTTCCCCATTGTTACCTCTTGTAGCATGGTTTTATTTATTCGTTTTATCTTTCTCTGAATCCCATGTGAAAACTTTTTTGCAAAATCCTTCTAAAACCCATTAAGAAAAAGGCTGGCCTCTTTATAAATTAACTCAGGAACTTTTAAAATGACTTTTTACATTTCACACAACTATAAATTAGGGATGTAAAAGGTTAACCAGTTACCCAGCAAGCATTAGCCTTGCAGGCATGCTTACAGGGTAACTGGTTAACTGGATGGCTAGGCTTGGCCGGAGCAAGCCCCCCTGCGCACGACAGGGCCAGCCAAAGCAAGCCCCCTGCATGCAGGACTCCAGCCTTCCACGGTTAACTGGTAAAACATATTGTTTAGATGGTTAACTTTTTAAATGGGTATTTACATCCCTACTCTAAAATGCTATACTTGTGGGGAATTTCTGCTCCCAGTTATCTTGGTGAAACTCCACTGACTTCAATAGAGTTGCACTGCAATAACTGACAGTCACACAATAGTTAATAGTGTGTGACTGTATCTATTTCCCTAGCTGCAGTAAAGCATACATTTGCTTACTTACTAAAATATTAAGTCTGAAATTGCCCAACTTGTTAAAAATGGCAAAGAATGATGTAGCCTTTTTACAAGACCAGTACAGAAAAGCAGTGAAGTTAAGGGAAAATTCAGCAACTTTAGAAACTGCAAGAAATATTCACATCACAAGTCTTAAGGTGTTTTAGAATTAATACTGACACCCTAAGTTTCTTACTGAGGCAAAACTCCATTGTCTTTAGTATTATATAAGTACTGTGACAATATGAAATGCTCTTTTAGGGCTAATAATTAATTATCCTTATTTTGTGAAGACAATTTGAAGGCAATCTTCGAAGGGTGTTAACCCATTACTGAGGCAGTTTATTATTCTTTTGTATACTAGATAACTGTAGGATTTTAAAAAGCGGGAAGTATGCACAATTTAATATAGAAATTACCTTTATATTGACAGTCTTATGGTATCATTACTTAGATCAGTGGTTCTCAACCAGGGGCACTCATACCCCGGAAGGTACAGAGGTCTTCTTTAAGATACCTCAAAATGAATTGATGTATTTGCTTAGTTTTACAAGAGGATATATAAGATTCACTGGCAAAGTCAGTACAAACTAAAATTCACAGAAACAAAATGAGAAATTAGCAATTTTTCCAGTAAGTGAGCTGTGACACTTCTGTATTTTTATGTCTGATTTTGTAAGTAAGTAGTTTTGGAGTGAGGTGAAACTTCGGATATGCAACACAAATCAGAATCCAGAAATGGGCACAATAGTCAGGGAAGGATGAGAACCTCTGGCTTAGACCATATTTGCCTATTTGGTCTCAGCGGACATGTGCTGCTGGATATCATGTAAAACCATCTGCTGAACAGGCAGAATCGATATGATTATGTCTCCTGCTTGGTTTGTAAATTTACCTACTGTGCCTAAGTACATAACTCATTATTCAAAACAGTCAGACTTGATATTTCCTTACTAACATTCCTTATCATCCTTTAAAAGCAAGAGAAGATAAGCCTTAATAAAGCAGCTGGATAAAATATGTTGTTTGAAAGGCTTACTTTCCTGGACTAAATCAACATGTAAATTTGAGCTTCAAATCTTCTTCACGGGATAATTATAATAATTATCAATTGGCACATCTAGTGCATCTGACATTTCCAGTGATGCATAAATATTGACTCGGCCTCATAGCAAACTTGTGGAGTAAGGTGAGAAAGTACATTATCCTCCTTTTACATTTGGAGAGGCCACAACTGAGATTAGAATTTCATAGATTCACAGAATGCTAGAACTGGAAGGGACCTCAAGAAGTCATCAAGTCCAGTCCCCTGCACTCATGGCAAGACCAAGCACCATCTAGATCATCCCTGACAAATGTCTGTCTAACCTGCTCCTAAATATCTCCAGTGATGGAGATCCCACACATCCCTAGGTGATTTATTCCAGTGCTCAACCACCCAGACAGTTAGGAAGTTTTCCCTAATGTCCAACCTAAACCTCCCTTGTGGCAATTTAAACTCTTTGCTTCTTGTCTAATCATCAGAGGTTAAAGAGAATAATTTTTCTCCCTGCTCCTTGTGATATACTCTTTTAGATACCTGAAAGCTGCTATCACGTCCCCTCTCGGACTTCTCTTTTCCAAACTACACAAGCCCAGTTCTTTCAGTCTTCCCTCATAGCTCATGTTTTCTAGACCTTTAATCATTTTTGTTGCTGTTCTCTGGACCTTCTCCAGTTTGTTCACAGCTTTCCTGAATAGTGGCACCCAGAACAGGACACAATACTCCAACTGAGGCCTAATCAGTGCAGAGTAGAGTGGAAGAATGACTTCTCATGTCTTGTTTACAACATTCCTGCTAATATATCCCAGAATCATGTTTGCTTTTTTTGCAACAGTGTCACACTATTGACTCATACTTAGCTTGTGGTCCACTATGACCCCTAGAACTCTTTCTGCAGTACTCCTTCCTAGACAGTCACTTCTCATTTTGTATGTAAGTGTGAAACTGATTGTTCTTCTCTAAGTGGAGCACTTTGCATTTATCCTTATTAAACTTCCTCCTATTTACCTCAGACCATTTCTCCACTTTCTCCAGATCATTTTGAATTATGACCCTATCCTCCAAATCACTTTCAATCCCTCCCAGCTTGGTATCATCTGCAAACTCTGTAGGCCATCATCTCAATTATTGATTAAGATATGGAACAGAACCAGTTCCAAAACTGATTCCTGCAGAACCCCACTTTTTATTCCCTTTCAGCATGACTGTGAACCATTAATAACTACTCTCTGAGAACAGTTATCCAACTAGTTATGCACCCTTCTTACAGTAGGTCAATCTTGGACCATCTGACAGGTGATCTGGACTGGTTTAGCCAGGAAGCTATCAAGTGCTGGCTTGCCCCTCTTCAGTTGCCCCTCCATTCACTGTCCTGCTGCTCTTGCCCTCTGCCTTGGAGCTGTACCCCTGGGAGCCTCCTGCTTTCTGTGCAGAGCATAGGCAGGAGAAGGAGGAAGTGGCAGGCATGTCCCTGCAGCCCCTGAGAGAGGCAGAGCGGGGAGTCTCCACATGCTGTCCTTGCCTGCAGACACTGCTCCTGCAGCTCCCATTGATCAGTAATGGGGAACCATGGCCAGTATAAGCTGTGGGCTCAGTGCCTATGGATGAGGGCAGCACAAGGCGTCATGGAGCCACGGTTGTACATGCCAACTGCTTTCAGGAGTGGTGCAGGGCCAGGACAGAAGGAAGCCTGCCTTAACCCCACTGCTCCACCACCCGGAAGCCATCTCAGTTAAACAGTGCCCAGCCAGAGCCTGTATCCTGAACTCCTGTCCCAGCCCTGAATCTCCTCCTGCACCCAACCTCCTGCCCCAGACGTGAGTCCCCCTGCACCTAAACTCCTTCCCAGAGCTTGCACCCTGAAACCCGTCCTGACTTCAATCCCCCACCCTGGACTAATCCAGAGCCCCTCCCATCTTCCAAACCCTTGGCCCAAGACCAGAGCCTGCACCCCAAATTCTTACTGAAGCCTACTGAAAATAAAGGAGGATGGGAGAGAAAGGGGAACGGAGTGAGCATGGTGAGGCCTTGGAAAAGGGGTAGAACAGGGCAGAGCCTCAAAGAAGGGGCACGAAGGAAAGGAGGCAAGGGTCTTTGGGTTTGAGGTAGATCTTACATTGCACTTAAATTGAAAAAGTGATCTTGTGGTTAAAAAGGTTGGAGACCACTGAATTAGAGCTTTAGTGTCAACAATTCATCATTTATTATTAATAATGAAACCAACGTTTAGTGTCACTAAACCATAAGAAATTCTTAAAACAGGCAACCAACTATATATGGTGAAAAATTCTTACAAGCAGCAACTTATAGAAAGATCAAGTGTGTCACTAAGTAGAATCATCATCAGAGATTCCTCGAAGTCAAGGATGAACTCTTTCACAAGTTTTATTTTTATTTTTTTTACACTAAGTAGTATTGCTTCCCTTAAACCCAGTCCTCTAATTTAACTGCCAATAGGATAGAAAGGATTAATCATTAGTGCATTAGTTTGCTGGTTTAAAAATAGTAAATACCAAGATGGCTTTGTTCCCAGGCTTCACTGTTAATTATCATAGCCAGTGGTGATATAGCAGTCTATCCCACAGTTAATTTTGAAAATCTAATAACACACAAGTTATACATTCAGCATACACAAGATAACAATAAGAATCATAGTATTTTGGAGGAATCTCAGTTTTGGGATGAGAAGTACCCTTTCTTGTTGACGTCATTTGTTGTGCTTGGTCTAATGTGGACTGTTAGAAATTGCAAGAGGCTAAAATGGATTCTGCAGTGGCAGACAGGTGACTTGTTTGGATGTAAGTGTGGGAGCAGGTCTCTGGACAGAGAACCAGGCTGTGGGCTGAGCAGACCTGAGCAGCAGCCAAGCCTGGGGAGAAAGTTTGTTTTTGTTCTAATTTTTCTGTGTTAACGAAGCCAAAACCCAGAAAGGCGGAAATTGGATTTTACATATTATGTTGATTGTTTGTAGGCCAGATTGGAAAATGCACCTGTTGTTCACACACAGATAGTAATCTGGCCCAAAACAGTTATACACCCTGTAGAGACAATGTTATCTAATAGCATCTGTTCACCTTCTAAAACATGCAGGTGCTCAAAAGAGGGGCTGTGAGGCTTTTTCCTTTCCATTATGAGTAAAATCGCAGTCTTGAATAGGATGGAAAAAAATCACCATAATCTAGACTTGGATTGGATTGGTCAGATGACTGATGTGAGAGAGTGCAGATTCCTTTGGATTCACCCACAGCCATAATGTTTGAGTAAGAACACATACATACTTAGATTGTCTGGAACTCTTCACCACAAAAATGACACATAATAAAATGCATAAATAGCTCCAATAAAGTAGCTTTTAAATAAATTAGCCCATAACACACTGTTGTTTTTTACCACAAATCTTAACAAAAACCAGGTTTCCTGGAAGCACTACCACTGAGTAGACTCTGTGACTCCAGAGAGATGTTTAAACTCAAATATATTGCAAACCACATTAAAGGCATTGAAAAATGCCAAGAGATTTTTTTTTAAAAAGCAATGGTTGTTGTACCTTCTGGGGGAGAAGCTGTAATCTCAAAGAGGGCTCGTGACTAGAATAAAATATAGATTTTTCTAAAAACCTACACAAGTGTTATGGAGTGCTAATCAGAAAATGGACTATTATGTTCACTTAAAGGAGGTTTCTCAGGAATGTTTCAGAAATGCCATGAATCAAGTGTATTAAACCAGACACTGGTAAAAGATAAATAGCAAATAATGCACCAAAATTGAAGATTCCTTTAGACTGCTGTAAACTGAATTACTACCCACTATATCCATAGTTAAACTGCATTTCTGTTATCCATTTGTTGAATATCAGCATTAAAACAGAAATGTTGCTCCTGTTTATAAACACAGAGTAAGTAGAGCCCCAATTTACTTCCTGAATCCATTATCAGCTGAGATAATGGTGGGGAATAGGAAACCAGTCTTAGAAGTATCACCACAGTGCCACTGGGAACACAACTCTCCTAGCTGCCATCAGGTAGTAAATGTGTTTTTATATTATCTGAAAATGTTTATGGAATATAATAAAGGATTATGCTTTTCCTTTAGAATTTGTAAGAAGCCTACAGAATTCTACAGTAGGAATCTCATTCTCTATGAATTTCTACAGGCTTTTAGGGTAGATTAATTTGTTTCCCTTACATTCAACAGGCCTTGTCTAGAAGGGAAATGGAAAAAGTGTGTCCTCTCCTCAATCTGGAGCCTTGTATTTGAATTAGGCCCATTGAACTTTAGAAAGGTTAATTGATGGGCGGTGGGTACCACAGGCCTGGGCAGGCTAAGCCTCCCCTGTCGCATGCCTTGGCCCTGGCCATATTCCCTCCTAAGGCCCCACCTTCCCTCTCTCTCTCTCCCTGAAGCTGGTGAGGGCTGGCTAAGTTCCAGCCAGCACTACCCTGAGTTCAGTGTGCTGGCAGCCAGTGGTGGCTGGGTGCTTGGGGCACTGGCACGTGGAGAGATAGGGTCAGAGGCGGAAAGGAGAGGGTGCGAGTTAGTGTCCCTGAAGGGTCGGTTCTCCCACTCCTGTGGTATACTGGTTTAACTATGCCAGTAAACTCTCCGGCTGTGTCTACATTGGTACCCCTTTCAGGAAAAGGGATGCTAATGAGACCAGTCGGAATTGCAAATGCCGCGGGGGATTTAAATATCCCCCGCGGCATTTGCATGAACATGGCTGCCGCTTTTTTCCGGCTCGGGGTTTTGCTGGAGAAAAGCGCCAGTCTAGACGGGATCTTGCGGACAATAAGCCCTTTTCCGGAAGATCCCTTATTTCTACTTTCAAGTAGGGCTTATTTTCTGGGAAGAGGCAGGAGCGAAGTGGCACAGCAGGGAATCTGGGACAAAGGCTGTGGGACAGGGACTGTCCTGCCCAATTTAGGATGGGTATTAGACAGCCCAGCATACACTGCTTTCTTGAGCATGGATTACTTAGAAGACCATTTACATTTAATCTGCATAGAGGCTACTATAATGTTTTTGTTATATTTGGTTTACCACATACAGCATCTGCAGTAGATCAGAAGTTCATCCCAACTGAGATTCAACTAAACATTGATCTTGAAATGTTTTTTATGCTCATGTCTGTGTCTTTGTATTGAATATTTTGGTGTCCTTTCATTCTTTAATTCATTTTGTTCTCAAAAATCTGGATTTAGGAAGATATGAATACAGGCATTCCCCGACTTACGCGGATCCTACTTATGTCGGATCCGCACTTACGAATGGGGCTTTCTCGCCCCGGAGGTCGAGGTAGCGGATTGCTACCTGTGAGCTCCGGGGCGAGAAAGCCCTGTTCGTAAGCTGCTCCAGTGCCCCTGGTCTGCTGGAGACCGTCTCCAGCAGACCAGGGACACCGGGCGGGTTCCCGCGCTTCTGAGGCTTTGCCAGAGCAAAGCCTCAGAAGCGCGGGAACCACCGCTGCTGCCGCTTGAGACCCGGTGCCTGTGGTCTGCTGGAGACCTTCCCCAGCAGACCACAGGCACCGGGTCTCAAGCGGCAGCAGCGGCAGTTCCCCGCGCTTCTGAGACTTTGTTCTGGCAAAGCCTCAGAAGCGCGGGAACCCGCCCGCTGCTGCCGCTTGAGTCCCGGTGCCTGTGGTCTGCTGGGGACGGTCTTCAGCAGACCACAGGCACTGGGACTGAAGCCGCAGCCGCGGGGGGGGGGGGGGGAGGTCCCGCGCCTCTGAAACTTTGCCAGAGCAAAGCCTCAGAGGCGCGGCACCCCGCTGCCACTGCTCCCCGTGTCCCTGGTCTGCTGGGGGGGGGGGGGGCGCGGATAGTGTGACCCCCCCCCCCCCCCCCCCAGCAGACCAGGCTTTTGTTTTGGACCCTGGAGCAGAGCAGCTGGGGCGCTGTGGATTGGTCCTGCAGCACCCGCTCTGGGCACTACTGGACCAACCCGGCAGCACCCCAGCTGCTCTGCCCCAGGTCCTGATTCAGCCGCTGCTGGTCAGTTTCAGCAGTGGCTGAATCAGGATGCCTGGGGCAGAGCAGCTGGGGTGCTGCTGGGTTGGTCCAGTAGCGCCGAGGAGCGGTGCTACTGGAGCAACCCAGCAGCACCCCAGCTGCTCTGCCCCAGGCGTCCCCAAGTCAGCCGCTGCTGAAATTGACCAGCGCTGACTACAGGAAGCCCGAGGCAGAGTTGCTCTGTCCCAGGCTTCCTGGAATCAGCGCTCATCAGTTTCAGCAGCAGCTGACCTGGGGATGCCTGGGGTTCTTAAATTGAATCTGTATGTAAGTCAGAACTGGCGGTCAGTTTCAGCAGCGGCTGAATCTGGACGCCAGTTCCGACTTACATACAGATTCAACTTAAGAACAAACCTACAGTCCCTATCTTGTACGTAACCCGGGGACTGCCTGTACTCCACACAATACTGTGATGTTGAGAACAAAATTAATAAAGGAATCAAAGGACACAAAGAGAAGTTATTCTTTAATTGGTTATATACCACTGCTAGGAGCTTGGATAACAAACATGAGCAATTGGCATTGCTCATTTATGAGCATAAATTTGATCTAGTTGGTATTACTGAAACCCAGTGAAATGATTTGCATAACTGGAATGTTAAAATCACTGGTTATAATCTATTTAAGGATAGAGTGGGCAAATGGGCAGAGGCAGTGACAATCTGTCAAAAATGGCATTACTTTTTCAAAGTCGCTGGTAACTCAGAAGAAAATTATCTCAGGTACTTATGGCTCAATATCTATACATATAGAACAAAAGATGGGGAACTAATCAAACAAAACACACTAGGGACAGGGCATCCACACCTTCTTCTGGATCATCTGAAAAAAAATATGTTTGATCATGGAGGTATATTTGAGCAACATATCCTAGAGATCTAATGCCATCAACAATAAAACATCCATTGAATTTCTAGATGACATTTTCCTAACTCAAAAAGCCATCACATGTCTTAACAGGCATGAGCTGGGAGGCAGAATTATAATCAGAAAAATGTGAATGATAATAGGAAACTGTTTAAGAACACTTAGCTAGATGCCTTCAATGCCACAATTGAGGAAGAAGACCACGATAAGTCTTCGTACAATGGGGAAGTTCCAGAAGACGAAGAAAACACATGTTGTTACATTATTTTAAAATGGTAAACAGATGACCTGGGTAATTACAGTCTGACATCAATCCTGGGCAAGGTAAAGGAGCATCTGATATGGGACTCATTTAATAACTAATTAAAGGAGAGTAATACAAAGAATGGCAATCAACATAGAAGCATAGGTGAGATAGATCCTATCAAATTAAGCTGATTTTTTAAAAATGAGATTAACATTTTGGTTCATAAATGCAATAGTGCTGACATATACTTTGACTTCTGTGAGGTGTTTGATTTGGTACTGCATGACATTTTGATTAAAATATTTTAAAAAATATAAAATTAACATGGCACACATTAGATGGATTAAAAACGTATTTCAGAATGAAACTGTAAATGCAGAATCAGCATCTTAGTGGGTGTATTTCTATTGGGATTCTGCAGGGATGGGCTCTTGGCCTTACACTAATTAACATTTTTATCAATGACCTAACATCCTCACTGATAAAATTAGCAGTTTACATAAAAACTGGGTGTGGTGGTGGTAAATATCGAAGAAGAAAGGTAATTGATTTCAAAGTGTTCTATAGCTTGTTAAATGGAGTACAAGCAAATAATGTGTATTTTACTACAGCTAAATATAGATATACATATCTGGATACAATGAATAGAGATCATATTTTTATGATCGAGTTCTCTCTCCTGGGGAGCAGTGATTCTGAAAAAGATTTGGGGGTCGGGGTAGATAACCAGCTGAACATGAGCTCCTAGTGGGATAGTGTGTTCAAAAGTTAATATGATCCTGTGCTGTGTAAATACTAAAGAGCAGACAAGTAGAAGCAGAGAGATTTAGACCTTTGTATTTGGCACTGGTGTGACTGCTGCTAGAATGCTGTGTCCAGATCTGGTGCTCACAATTCAAGAAAGATGTTGATACAGTGGAGGGGGTTCAGAGAAGAGCCACGTGGCTGATGAAAGGATTAGAAACATTGTTTATAATAATAAACTCACAGAGCTAACTCTATTTAACTGAACAAAGAGAAGGTTACGATTAAATTGAATACATAGGTACTGTAAGTACCTTCATGGAGAACAATATTTAATAATGTGCTCTTCAATCCAGAGTACGTAGGTATAATATGATCCAATGGCTGGGAGCTGAAGCTAGATAAATTCAGTCTGGAAATAAAGTATATACTTTTACTGCGACTGTAATTAAGTACTGGAACAACTTACAGAAGGTTGTGGCAGATTCTGACAACTTTTAAATCCAGATTGGTTTTTTAAAAGATCTGCTCTAGGAATTACACTGGGGGACCCCTATGGCCTGCTCTTTACAGGAAGTAACACCGCACAATCACAACGTTCCTTTCTGGCTTTGTAATCTCTGAATGAATTAAAATGAAATGAAAAACTTGATATTCATATACATATCCTAATCAGAGTTGTATTAGCTATTATTAAATCATGCATTAAATCTACATGATTAAAGGAATTTATAAAACTGATTTTAAGGAAGATGCAAGGGGAGTTGATTTTGTCAGATATTGGACATTCAGATTTTTCAAGATATTTAGGCCTTGCTGCCCACCGTGTTGCCATAGCTAACTGATTTGTACTCATTGGGTTTTAGATAGGGTTGCCAGATGGCTGAAACAAAAATACCGAACATCTCCCCCCCCCCCCAAAAAAAAACACACGGAAAAAACAAAAGGGGGGGGGCAAAGTTGTTGAGAAAAAAAAAGACTGCAAGAACCTGGATCACTGCTAGGGGATTTAAAAAAACCCAAAACCCGGGCATGCTTCATTGGGAGAAGGGGATATCGGGGGAGGGGGTACCGGTCAAGAGGTGGCGAGGCTGGCCGGGAGTAAGGGGAGGGCGGGAAGCACAGCTGGCGGGGGGGTCAGGGGCCGTGGCGTTGTCTGGGAGGAATGGGAAGCGGGAAGCACAGCTGGCTGGGTGGGGGAGGGCGCAGTGGCGCTGGCTGGGGAAGATCAGGAAGAAGAATGGGCCGGTGGGAAGCAGAGCTGGGTGGTAGAGAAGGGGGCTGGCCAGGGAAGTTCAGGAGGGGGAAGTGAGAGAGAACCGGCCAGCAGGGAAGTGGGGGGGAGGAGAGGATGAGCAAATTGGCCGGCGGGGAGCGGGACTGACCTGGGCACTTGCTGCCTGTCCCGCGCAGGCTCCTGGTGACGCACGAGTGAGGAGGGGCTTCCCCTCCTCCTCACACTCAACCAACTGAGGGCTCCCGACAGCAATTGCGGCCCCGCCTCCCAGCTGGGACTCTCAGCTGCTCCCCCTGCTCATGCCAGGCTTCCGTCCAGTGCGCATCCGGAAAAGTCAAAAAATATCGGACATTGCACATGTCCGGTATTTTCTGATTTTTTTTTACCAGATAGAGAGCACAAACACCAGACTGTCCGGTACAATACCGGACAATTGGCAACCCTAGTTTTAGACTCCTAAACATTTAAATCCCTTTGGAAAATGAAAGAGCTCTTAAGTTAGATGTTACACTGATGAGAGCAACCATGCCTCAGTACTTCTAAAAATGTGGCGCTAGCCCCTTTCACATCAACGGAAGTATTTGAGGTGCTGTACAATGAGTCATGGTCAACAAAGACAAAGTCTTTGCTTCCCAACAGATGGAAGGAAGGCAGGATGGTCTTGTGAGAGTCTGGATACTTGGATCTCGTCTTGTCCTGCAATGAAGTTACCGGGTGGCCTCAACAATAGCTCCGTGCCTCCACTTACTCCATCTATAAAACAGGGACAAAACTTACCTTTCTCACAGGAGAAATTAAATTAACCTCACAGTGCTTTGAAAATGTGAAGCATGATTATTGCTAAAGAAACCTAAACAGTTGGGAGAACAATCAGAACTTTCAAGGGGAGAATAATCTTTTCTTCCTATATTCAGAAAAGCCTCTTTTCTCGCTCCCAAACTGTTAACAGCCTTAGATTTACAGGCCCCAATCTCAAGTAATATTTAAAATAAAGGCCAAGATGAAAAGTGCTCATCAGCACGATCTGTTTCCCTTAAGAGTACTACTTCCTCTTTCGCAAAGCTCCTATTATCTAATGCTTCCTCTCCATGAAGTTTATATGGTTATTTCAGAGATTTTAAATTGCTGGAGGAGTATTTGCTTTTTCTAATATCTTTCTCCATCAAAACTGCCTTTTCCCCACCAAGCTTCTGAAATTGTTCTCCAAATTGTCCTGTTTTCTTTTATAAGAGCAATGTTATTCACCTAGACCCACAAACATATCTGATATAGCCATTTTGTCTTGGCTACAAATAGTACTTTACAGTAGAGTACGTTCACGGAAGCGACTGGGCAGCCACATATTCTACAGGGAAGATCAAATATTTTTTCTCTTTAAACTAATCCAAACCCTTTCACAACAGTTTATGCATCAAGTTTGGAGGTATACAAACTTTGGATTATCTATTTTCCCCTAGACTAGTTAGAAGGAATTAATGAATGAAACTGTTGATTCATTAGTATTCGCTGTCTTAGGGATACCAACAGACTAGATTTTTATGATATTCAAACAATTTTCATTTATGAAAAAGCTCTTAATTTTCCCTGTCTACAAAATAATCCATTTTATTCTATTTTTCTCCTGATAACTTAAAGTATTTGGTTCTTTCCATTTTCCATAGGTGATGAGTCTTATTTTTCCCTTCAAGAGCCTTTTAAAGTTACTACTGCCATGTTTCAGAAGAAATAGCAGATGACAACACTCTTAAGCTGTCTCACGATTAATCAGTACTCTAATTGAAAGCATTTATACAGGGAAACGGCCCTTCCCTTTTGTCATACCCTTCTGTTTTCGTATCTTCTTCCTGAACAAGAAGGATGACAAAGATCAATATTTGTTTTCACCGGGGAATCCATGTTTTCAGCTCTGAGGCTGATGTGTAAAATCTAAATTTCTAGCAGTTAGAACAAAGGAATGGTTAAAGTAAGGCAAGTGCCAACATCTGTTCTCCCATTTTTAGAAACAAAAGCAAAAAAAATTTAAAATGTCCTTAGTTATTCCAATAAAGTAAGCTTACTTGGTCAGAAATGTATATAGTTGCATAACTACAGAAATAAGCTCTCCCTAAAAAAATCTTAAAAAACAACAATGGTCCTGGTAACACCTTAGGGTATGTCTACACTACCCCGCTAGTTCGAACTAGCAGGGGTAATGTAGTCATCCGCAACTGCAAATGAAGCCCGGGATTTGAATTTCCCGGGCTTCATTTGCATGAAGCCGGCCGGCGCCATTTTTAAATGCCGGCTAGTTCGAACCCCGTGCCGTGTGGAATGAGGAAGCCTAATCCGAACTAGCTACTCCGTGCCGCATATAGCCACGCGGCACGGGGTTCGAACTAGCCGGCATTTAAAAATGGCGCCGGCCGGCTTCATGCAAATGAAGCCCAGGAAATTCAAATCCCGGGCTTCATTTGCAATTGCGGATGACTATATTACCCCCGCTAGTTCGAACTAGCGGGGTAGTGTAGACATACCCTTAGAGACTAACCAAGAAATATATAGATAGTATCATGAGCTTTCATGGGCACTACCTATTTCTTCGGATGAAAAATATGGACAAGAGGCATAGAGGTTCAAATATAAAGCAGAAAAAGGGGAAAAGGGAAGAGGAGAAAAACCTGTCAATTAGGGCACATCTACACAGCAGGGCTTAACTTGAAAAAAAGCTACTCAAATTGAGCTACAGCAATTGCATAGCTTATTTCAAAATTAGAAGCATCTACACAGCACTTATTATGAAATAGAACACTCATCCTCCAACTTCCCTTACGCCTCATACAATGAGGATTACAGGAGTCAGAATAAGAAGTCCTCCAGCTTGACAGTATTTTGACATTGTTTCAAAATAACGCTAGGTATTTCAAAATAATGTTGCTGAGTAGACATATCCTTAAAGTGTCTGTGCTAAATGAGGCTAATAGAGTAGGCTGTAAGTCTAATACTTACCTTTTGATGTCATTTGGGTGTTGAATATAATGGCTCATCCAGTTCATCTCTTTGTTCAAGCCAGGAGAGATAGAGTCAAAATTGTATATGGAGGCCAGTTCTGCACACTCTCTCTCTATTTGATTCCTGAAATAACTCTCTCTAGTTAATCTCTCAAGAACCATAAGGTCTAGTCAAATCTTCTGTCACTATTTCCTATTCCAATATTCAAAATTTGTTGCAAGAAGATGCAGAGTCACTAATGTAATCTCCAGCCACTAACTTAATGTCTTTCTAAGGGATTTGAAAAATGGATATACACTCAGCTTAAGGTTTTGTACTACTTATAATTTATTGCACAATAAAACCAAGTAGCATTTTTTAGCTTCTGTGTATGGTACTATATTGTATTTTCAGGATCTTTTCTAGCCCCGACAAATAGGCTGCATCTCTATTTCCCACACATGATATCAGTCCTATGCCATTCTGCACTGTGAAGATAAAGTACAGGATTGTTCTTGATGCCTTGTGTCTTCAGCCTCCATACAACTATAAACAACACCTACAATTTCTCAAATTTTTGTTTTACACTTGCTTTTTTCCCCAAAGTGCTGCACTCTATGTTTCACCATTATTCATAAGTGTTTCTTTGCGACTCGGCATAGATGTTCTGGGGTTGGGGACACCGTAGGCACTGCTAAGGAAGAGCAACTCTATACAGCATTCTCCTGCAGCAACTCTGGTGATTTCCCAGTAGAAATCTATGAAGGAAACAACATGCTGTCTGCAGCATTAATTCTCTGAGCTGTAACTGTATCCCTCTGTCCCTTGGGAGCTTCTTGAGCTGTATTGGCAGGTTGAAGGGAAGCATAAAGAGGCAGGGTCTCAGAATAGATGCTCTAAGTTTACTGAGATGACACTGAGTTTCCCCTATGAGTCTTAAGCTTTACAAAGTTGCAAGGCCATGTCCCTGACCCTTCATACATCCTTAAAGTCCTTCACCCTTATAGGAGAATGCAGCAGCGTCTCCTAGTACCAGGGATATGCATTATGCTGACAAACTTGTTAGCTGTCATATTTTGACTAACGGCATTAAAATGACTTTGCACCTCATGCACAAAAGGTAACTCTAAATTTAACTATCACCAGTTGACGTGCTGCTCACCATAACAATCCTTGACTGTGTGGATATCATGTTAATTAAATTGTGTTCATTATCATACTCAGTGTATACAGGGCCTGAGTTCTGTTTCTCCTCCAGCTAGCTTTATAGGGAGAATATTTAACCTTTAAACATGGAAGCAGTTTGCCTTGAAAAGCCTTATATTTCATGACAGTCTAAGTTAAGGGTGTCAAATAAATTTCTCAGTTCCCCAAGTGGGCCACTTATTAATTTATCCAACGAACAAGACAAAAACAGACTGAAACCCAACACGTGTCTATAAAGCAGTGTTGTCCAATCCATCTACTCAGCATGGATTTCAGGGAAATTGAGGAAACGTGAGGTGGTAGAGGGCAGCAGAATGGTGGTTGGTTCTGATGGGGAATGAGAAAGTGAACCTTGGCTCTCATTTTTTATCCCAGCATTTTGATGAATACAATAAAGTGTCTCATTGATCTGCTGTAAACAAGGTACAAGGAACAAATGACACAATTGTCTCAGTGACAGTTTAAAGCCAGCAGGAAAACTTATGTGTGCAAATTTAATACTGTAATCTTCAAAACTATTTAAAAATTTTGTTATCCCACACATAATGCTATTCAATTTTCTTCACAAGTTTGTTAGAGGAGGATGGTAAAATGATAGTATATGTAATTTTTTACTTGAAATTACTTGAAAAACATTAGCTGCCATGTGAAACAACTTCATATGGAAATAAAGTAAGTATAAAATTTTCAATAAGAACAAACTAACAAATCAAAAAAAGTAAACAAAACAAATCTTACTTGCAGTCGGTGTCTCCTACTGGCGACAGCGTTCTCCCAGATTGTCATGCAGGTCCTCCCAACAGGGAAACAACTCCTGGGTGCTGAAAAATGAAGTAGTGGTTAAGAAATCTTTGCAAACACTTCCTGTAAGACATATACATAAATTCATCCTTTTGTTTATAAATTCCGGTACAGTATAGAAAATAACTATGGGAGCTAAGAGCATTCCATGTCAAGCTGACTCTGCCTGTGTCGTTTAATACACTCCAGAGGAAATGTTTCTATATACACTAGAAATCTGGCATATAATTGTTTGGCAAATAAACAAGATCTTTATTAAGAGATGAAACTCCAGTACAAAAAGTGATGTGAAAGTGGGCTCTAAACCAACCACAATCAGGTATTCATAAGTTCAGAATAAGACAGCTCCATTTTAATGTATTGGTGTTGTTTTATTTTTCTAAGAGTTAAAATGGAAAAAAAAATCCCACCCACCCACACTTGAATCCTGCTTTCAACAAAGTCAACGGTAAATGAGCCCCCATCATTTGTTATCTTACAAGCAACTCCAGATTTTTATGTTTTTTGTATTGCTTTGAAATATCTTCCTAGGCCAGAGCTTTTTGGAATTTGTTTCCTTAATAAAAGGAACGAAGATTTCTCCTGCCTGTTGATATCCTACAGACTGCACATTTAAACACTGGTGTTATTCTACAAATGGCTTGACAGGCTCCAGCATAGTCCTTCCCCACCTCCTAGGCACCATATGATAGGCTAATGCAGAAGGAAAGTAGGATCATTGTTTCCTCCTTTGGGATTATGTGTGCACCCTCCTTGTTCCCAGGAACTTACAAAGGGAGCAGTTCCTGCATTCCCCAGAACTTGGGGCTATAACAATGACAAGCCCTTAACGAGCTTTTATTAAAAGGAACCATGTCATGCACAAAAAAATCTTGTTTCCAAATGTTTCTTTATCAGGCTTGGTTATGGGGTTATTATTTCTTTGATGGTTAGCCCTCCATAGAGAAAGGGCTACTACAATTTTTGAATCCAGCTATTGGAACTGACAATTAGTGAAATGCCTGTGTGTTTGTATGTACCTCGAGCTCTTCCTCAACTCCCTTTGCTAAATCAGTTCTTGTGAGTTAGTAGAGGATTGAAATTAACAAAATTAAAGCTGATGGGCTAACAATACTAGTGGAATGAGCAAGCGTAACTGTATTGCTACCAGCAGCAGAAGTGAACTTTACCACCCTGTGATTCTGAGGACTATTAAAAGACATAAATGGTTAGCTGTTAGGACTCAGAAGAACAGAGAATGTGTCCTCTGCACTGGTTGGGATAAACACTCCTTCTGAGGATCCAACCATTTCCCATCCTCCCACTCAGAATCCTACATTTTCTTGCTCACCCTCTAGTAAAGAGAATGCTACATTCCTGATGAGGTTCCCCAAAACCTGACCTGTGAACTCTTCTCTCTACCCATAAAACCTCATTGGCTGGCCTGCTTGCAAGCTCCTCATCTTTAGCCTCTTAGGCCATGGCATCATGGGTATGTTCTTTTTCCTGGCATGAAGGAAGAGGTAGGAGCCAGAGGAGGCAGAGCACATCAAGCAGGCCAGCCATGAGGGATGGCTGTATGATGGGATCTGGTCACAGAAGACTTGTTGGGGTGCTTCCTGGAATGCTAACAAAGCCACTGACACTCAGCTCCTTGCTCTCTGGGGCTTCTCAACACTCTGTCCTGCTGGGCCAGTTCATGGAATCTCCCCCCAGCCAAGTCACAGAGTTGAGATCGCCCCCCCACCCGGAGGAGCAATACTGGCACTGAAATACTTCAGGTCTGAGAAAAATGACAAAACTGACTCTCTACAGGTAGGGTTACCAGGTAACCCCCCCCCCAAAATACCGGACACACTTGAACGTGGGCATGGGAGGGGGGGACGGACCAGCTGGGAGGGGGGCGGGGCTGGCTAGGAGGGAGGGGGTGGGAGGTGGGTTGGGGGCCGCGGGGCTGGCTGGGAGGAAGGGGGGGGCGGGAGGCGGGGCTGATGTGGGGGGGGCCAGGGGCCACGGGGTTGGCTGGAAGGAAGGGGGCCGGGAGGCAGGGCTGGTGGAGGTCGGGGGCCGTGGGGCTGGCCAGAAGGAAGGGGGGGGCGGGAAGCAGAGCTGGTGAGGGAATCGGAGTCCAGGGGGGCTGGACGGGAGAGGGGGGGCCGGAGGAAGGGGGACGAGAAGCAGAGCTGGCGGGGGGGGAGGGGTGCAGCCACTGGCCACAGCTGGGAGTCCAATAGGCTGCAACCCCGACAGGCACTCCCTTTAGTTGCTAGTAGAAACTGGGCGGGGGTGGCTGGGAGCCACTCCCCCCGCCTGGCTTCTGCATGCAACCAGAGGCTCCCAGCGTCAATCGCGGCCCCGCTTCCTAGTTGCTCCCTCACCCACCGCCAGGCTTCCGTCCGGTGCCCAGCTGGAAATTCAGATAATACCGGACATTGCACATGTCCGGTATTATCTGAATTTTTTGACCAGACAGAGGGCGCAAATACCGGACTGTCCGGTAGAAAACCAGACTGTCATAAATCAGTAGAAAACCTATCTATAGGTGATCACCCAGACATTGAGGGAAAAACCCTTGATGGCTTTCATTTGCACATTTAAAACTATAATTCATTCCATACTCCATGGCTATGTCTACACTGGCCCCTTCTCCGGAATAGCCATGCTAATTTACAACTTTGGAATAGGGAAATCCGCGGGGGATTTAAATATCCCCCATGGATTTAAATAAACATGGCCGCCACTTTTTTTCCAGCTTGGGGAAAAGCTGGAAAAGACCGTCTAGACTGGCGCGATCCTTCGGAATAAAGCCCTTTTCCGGAGGATCTCTTATTCCTACTTTGAAGTGTTTACTTTGAAGTAGGAATAAGAGATCCTCCGGAAAAGGGCTTTATTCCGGAGGATCGCGCCAGTCTAGACGCTCTTTTCCGGCTTTTCCCCAAGCCGGAAAAAAAGCGGCGGACATGTTTATTTAAATCCCGCGGGGGATGTTTAAATCCCCCGCGGATTTCCCTATTCCAAAGTTGTAAATTAGCATGGCTATTCCGGAGAAGGGGCCAGTGTAGACGTAGCCCATATCTCTAACTTTACATACAAGAGTGACAGATATACCAAAATAAGATATACAGATTCAGCAGACTGAGACATTGAAATTGATAAGTTACATGAGGTATTTTGTCCAACGCATCTTCCAGTTATGCATATTGTATCCATAAATCAATTTCATAAAGCATGGAGAGTGGGGGACCATCACAGGCTGTTCTTAGCAGGGAGCAAGAAGCTGAACCAAGATTTGCTCTTTCTGTTTCTGACCCAACTCCATCTTATAGCTGCCTAGCTACTTCTATACAGGAATTACATGTGTACATCAACGGAAGATCAGACCCTGTACTGCCGACAGAATCTATTTTCAGGTACAGTATTTTCAAGTGAAAAACTGTCACCATCTCTGTCTCCTGTGGCAAAATAATATTTTCTTTTAACTCCGTAAGCCCTGGTCTACACTAGGAAGTGATTTCAAAGTAATTCCCCTTATTTCAAAATAACAGGCAGAATGTCCACTCTACCAAGCCCGTTATTTCAAAATAAGGGGCTGGTTATTTCAAAAGAATAACTCCTGCTTTCCTCAAGGAATAATGCTTCTGTCAAAACAGCACTAGTGTGGATGCTCCACTTGCTGCTATTTTGAATTAACTACAGCCCTCCCCCCCATGAGCCATTCAAAGTAATTACTCCCCAGTGATTCCTGGGGCTCTAAGTGGAGGTATTAAAGGAGCCTTCCTTGGACTAACTTCGAGGCTTGCCTGTAGCATGGAAATGCTCTTTTGAAATAGTTATTTTGGGAGTTATTATTTTGAAATGAATGATTTAAAAATAATTTCCTAGTGTAGACATGCCCTGTATATCCAGTGTGGTGACTGACTTATGGCTGGTGAGCTTGCTTTTTAGTTGGTCAGCTAGTAAAGCTAGTGCTTTTGGCAGCCTGTTGTCCAGTCTGATAGGCAATGGCTAATGTTGTCATTGTCCGCATGTTTCTACAACTTCACATACAAGGTAATGCACAGGAGCACAAAGTAGAGCGTGCCCTCTGGGCCTGGCAATGCTTTCCTAATGAAAGCTTCCAGATGTGCAACAGTTGGTGCTGCTCTGTACAATATAAAAGGAGACGTCTATTGTAAGATCTGATATTGTGAGCCACAAACTTTCTCCATTTCTGATTTCTTTTCTGTTTAAGAAATAGAGTAAGTAACAATTTTCAAAAGTCACTAGTGATTTTGAGTTTTCCAGATGTTGGATGTCCAACTTGATACGACCTGACTCAGTACTCAGCTTCCACCCTCTCAAGGCATCTCATGTTGGGCACTTAAAATTACTAGTCACTGACTTTTGATAATCATGTTCATTCTGAATTCACTAAATCAAAAATGTCTGTTTAACTCACACAGCACGAACTTTTCCAATAATGCACTTACAACTGAAACAGTCACAGAGGAGTAGAAACATAAACCAGCCACTTAACTTGTAAGGACATCAGAGGAAATACATCTGCATTACCATATAAAAATCTGCTCAGCACAATTCGCAATCTCAAAACACCAAGAGAAATACTGCTTAATAAACACAAGCTATTTTTTTCCCTTTCTGATGCAGTATGTGGAACAAATGTTAATTTTTACCACAGTGTGGAATGTTTTATACCACCGAGAGCACCTGAAAGGTACAGAACTGTATCTGGTAACAGGCAGGGCTATTTATCCTATCTAGTGGCTATACATAAATGTAGCTCTATTAGCAAAATCCTCAGTTCACACTGCATATATACAGTAGCTACTGACTATAAAATGAAGCCTGGGAAACTAAATGGTCTTTTCTTCCTCTGATGGGAGCACATAAAGAATTCTCATTAATGGTAATGGGAGCTGCTCTTAAAAGGGGAATGGCTCTAAACTTAAATAATCCTCAATTTCTGCAAGGCTGATTATTATCAAGCTACTGTTTGTTCTAAACTGCCTATTCTTCCAAAGAATGCTGCAGACAGTAGAACTATTTTGTTTCTATTGTGTGCATTTTTAATTAATAACTAATTAAACAGAATTAACATACAAGCAAAAATATTACCTTCAACTGAAAAGGTTTCTTCATCCAGGAACCCATTTCCTTTTACCAAAGATACCATGAAAAATTATTAGCCACACAGTATAAAACTCTGTCTTCTAGTTAATTCAATTCTTGGAATTCTGATATTCTTGTCCACTCTGCTATTTTCTGATTCTGTATGCGCAGCACAGATCTCTACCATATTTGGCTGCCAAGCCTATTACAGTGAACAAACAATGACTTCTCTGTCAGGACAGAGAATGAATAGTATCACAAAGACACTCCTCTAATGTACAACCCTGTACTTTTTCCCTGTCCTTGGAACAGTTTAACTAGGGTGAGAACTGATGGGAAAAACACTGGTGCATTTTTGATTGCCCAAAACTCTACTGGAAAAGTATTAGTGTATTCTACACAAAACCTTACATTTAAAGATTAAATGAAAAAAACAACAGCAAAAATACTTTGCCAACTTTTTCATGCTTTTTTGTTTCACATACGTGGGTGCACAAAATGGGAGGATTTATTAGGAATATAATTTAAGGGGCAGAAAAGGTTGTTTCAACTTCTAAAGAATAATATCTGAAAGAGAAATCTCACATTGATATAGAAATGTATGTTTAAAATAATCTGCTACACATTTTTTTTAATTGACTATGAATTCTGATCCTTTTACTAAGACTTAATTTCTGGAATAGAGTATTAATACTATGGTTTATATTAAGAGAGTCTGAAGTCATGTATCAGAAATTCTCCAAACAAATCTGTCTGTTCACTTTTTCCAAATGACATTACAATTTAATTTTTCAAGAACACATGATAGTTGGCCTTCCAGAAGTACTTTATGAGACACACTTTACCAACAATGAATAACTTTCTTAGCAGATGTTTACAGCTGTCAACATGCAGAGGAGTGTGATAATATTCTTAATGTAATACACTGTTCCCCATAAAGCTCTTCTTGTTGTAGAGGGACTGTTAGCCCCTTATTAAAACTCAGTGGGGGTTTTTGGTTGGCCAGCTCCCAGTACCAAAAGGGGAAGGGTCCATGAGAAATCAGGGCCCTGAGACTGACAGATCCCAGGGACAATGGAAAGAGGCCAACACTCCAGCTCAGCCTGATTGACAGGTTAGACAGGCCAATGAGGAAATTAGGAGGACAGATCCCATCCTCCCTGTGATCTGGGATTTTCTGGGTCTCTGTGAGAAAAGGAGAGTGAACTGAGAAGAGCAGGAGGAAGAGAAAGCTGTGTGGAGAGACAGACCTGCAGTGTCAGAGCCAGAGGCCCATACAGCCCACAGAGCGCAGACCCTGTGCTAAGAAGTAGACCTGCAGTGACAGAGCCAGGCACACACAGCCCAAGGAGTGCAGACCCTGTGCTGAGCTACAAACCTGCAGTGACCAGAGCCAAAGGGGTCAGAGAAGCAACACAAGGAACTGGAGTCTGGCAAAGCAGCACAGTCTGCAGCTTGGTGTTGTGATGGCTGGGATCAGCAAAGGGGGAAAAAGAGGCTCTGGGCAGGGACAGGCCACCAGCCAAGAGGCCCTGCAGGCCAGACTTGGAGAGGGATTGTAACTCCAACTGGGAGAGGGGTCCTGCCACCTAGAGCCTGATGCCTTGTGGTCACTGCCAGAACAAGCGTGTCCAGCATGCAGCCCCCCCTGCAGCACAGCCAGGACCTGAGAAAGAGTCCTGGGCCTATAAGGAATAGACTGTGAACTGTCCTTACACTCTGCAGACTGTTGTTTGAGATGTCCCCATGCTACAGAACAGGGCTACGTGTTCTCATGTAACCTTCTCATTTTTTCCTTATTCTTTTCTTTTTAATCAGTTCCTGTTTAATAAATTGTGTTTGCTTTGAACTGTATGAAATGATCACTGGGTCAAGAAAGCATGCAGTGTGCAGAGAGCACCCCGGAGTGGGGACACTCTAGCCCCTGCCCCAAGTGACTACAAGGTCGGGGATTAAGCCCCAGAAAACCTGGGCCCAGCCTTGTTGGGATTTCGAGGACTCTCCTACTTAGGAGAGTGGAAGGGGAACCCTCAGGGTCAGGGAGGCCTTTGGGTAAAAGAAGTGGGAGCAGGGACTCAGATCTTTTCGCTGGTCCATTTCACCGGAGTAGTATAGAAGCCAGGAAAGTTCCCTACAATAGCGGGACCATTCCCCCGCTTACATTGTCAATGAATGATGTAAACCAGCAGTCCCTTTTTAAAGTGCTGTGTAAACTTTTACCTATAAGACTAATATACAGGGTTTGACAATTAGTGTAATCTACTCGCCCGGGGCGAGTAGATTACAAGATGGCACAGCTCGGTCAGTGCATGTGTGGCGCGGTCTGCGAATGCAAAGTGTGCCGAACTGCGTGGCTGGCGAGCGGGACTCACCGCCGCTTGGTGAGCCCTGCTAATATATGTATGTATATATATATATATATATATATGTAGCTTAAGTTTCAACCAATATACAGGATATAGTGTATTCTCAGAGTTTACTTCGGTGCTTCTACATGTTCAGTCTCCCAAATCTGGAACACTCTGGGGCAGCAAAGAGCTAGAGCAGAAAGCCCTGGCATGCACTGGGGCCCCCACTGAGGAGCCTCAATCCAGGGATTCCTGACCCACTGGAATGCCCAGCTGCACCAGGGGCCACCAGTGGTTGGGGACTGCTGGGGCCAGAAATACTTGGTCAAGCCAGCAGCAGCGGAGACGGTGGTGGCAGTGGACCCCAGGGCTGAAGCTCCCCGACCACCCCAGCAGCAATGGGGCTGGCTGTCCCTGGTCCAGGGATGGCCAGCCACACTGGTAGCAGTGGGGCTGACAACAGCCAGAGAGCCCTGGCCCCAGGGATTCCTGGCTATGTCAGCAGCAGTGGGGTCTGAGGCAGCACATATTCCCTGGGGCAGGGCTCCCTTGCAGGGCAGGCAGCTGGGAAGAGGCAGCAGGCTGGGAGGCCAGTGACGGGGGACCTCCCCGGCCTGGCAAAATCCCTTGTTCGGAACTGGTCATGTCCCAAGGGTGCCAGAGGAGGCAGGGACAACCTGTACTTACTCTACTTTCAACTGAAACAAAAATCAGGCCCTGATCCTGCAAAGATGTATGAGTTTTAAAGTGCAGCACATGACTAATCTTACTGAACTCATCAGCACAGATCTTTGCAGAATCATAGTTCCGTCACAGGCACAGTGCAGTGTAGATCTCGCTTGGAACAGCTAAACTGGGATGATTAAGTGAAGCAACAGGGGTGTAATCCTTGATCCACTTAAATCAAAGGCAAAACTGTTTTGAACCCACCTGAAAAGGATTCTGGGTATTCCCATATATGGTAACTGTCTTCAACACTGTTTAAGGGTAATTTAATGTGAAGATTTTTAAATATCTAAAATTAACTGGGTCAGAATATACCCATGCAGAACTGTCCCATCCATAGGATGGTTTGGGGGGGAGGTCAGGTTCTGCGGCAGCCACCTCAACCATCCTATGAAGGAGGTCCAGGGCAGACAGGGGAATTCCTAGGAGGCCTGGTGTGGGGCGGCAACAGTCACACTCACCACAGCAGCAGGAGTCGGAGCGATCCAGAAGCTTGCTCCACTCTGTCCTGCTCTGCTACATGCCTCTCCCAGCTCACTGAACTATCTGCCTATGAAAATGGGGAGGAGAAGAGGTCTGTGTTGACAGTCCTGTATTGGTAGTTCTCCCATACACCCTGATGAGACCTTGCATACCCTAGCCTATTGCTATGTGTATCCTAGTTTGAAATTCACTGTTTTATATGTATTGAGAGGAAATGATTATTTCATAAAACTAATCTCCAGTAAAAGCATTTAGGGACCATTCAGCCAGGGTGAACCACAATTGTGGACTTGTTCCAGTTCCTGGATGAACTATGGCAACATTGCAATAATTCCCCATTCAATCATCACTAATTGGTAACTTTCTGGGGGTATGTCTACACTACAGAGTTAGTTCGAACTAACTTAGTTCGAATTAGTTAATTCAAACTAAGCTAATTCGAACTAACACATCTAGAACTAAAAACTAGTTCGAATTAGCGTTTTGCTAATTCGAACTAGCATGTCCACATTGAGTGGACCCTGAACAGGGCTTAAGGATGGCCAGAAGCAGTGCCGGCAAGGCATCAGAGGAGGACTTAGAGCGTGGAGCTGCTGTCTCAGGCTAGCCGAGGGCTGCGCTTAAAGGGACCCAACCCCCACCCTGGACAGACAGTTCTCAGGGGTGCCCCGCTTGCAAAGCAGTCCTGGCTTGGAGTGCCTGGAGTGCCCACACTGGGCACATCACAGCACTCTGCCATCAGACCGGCTGCACTTGCCGCAGGCTGCCATCTGGGGAGAGGGGGCAATTGGGGGGCTGCAGGAGAGCTTCCACCCCCAGAAGCCTGCAGAGCCAGCCCAGTCCTCCCCATCGGGGGCTCGTACCCCATTCCTCCCTCACCTCCTTCCACTTACCCTTCCCTAGCCCCCCTTCCTGATGTACAAAATAAAGATAACGTTTCTTCCAACATTGACTCTGTCTTTATTGAACAAAACTGGGGGAGACTGGGAAAAGGAGGTGGGAGAGGGGAAGAGAAAGGCTGGGAGAGGGGAGGGCAACTACAGTGATCAGGGGTTGTGAACAGGTCCCAGATGAAGAGAGGCTACAGAGACTGGGACTGTTCAGCTTAGAAAAGAGGAGATGGAGCGGGGACAGGATAGAGGTCTCTAAAAGCAGGGGTTGGGTGGAGAGGGTGCATTCAGAAAAGTTCTTCCTGAGTTCCCATAAAGAAGGACTAGAGGACACCAAAGGAAAGGAATGGGTAGCAGGCTTCAAACTAGTAAGAGAAAGTTGTTCTTCTTGACAAAGCAAATAGTTAACCTGTGGAACTCCTTGCTGCAGGAGGCTGTGAAGGCTACAACTAGAACAGAGTTTAAAGGGAAGTGAGATCAAGTCATGGAGGTTGGGTCCATGGAGTAGTCTTAGCCAGGGGGTAGGAGTGGTGTCCCTGCCCAAGGTTTGTGGAAGACTGGAGAGGGATGGCACGAGACAAATGGCTTGGTCACTGTCTTCGGTCCATCCCCTCCAGGGTCCCTAGGGTTGGCCGCTGTCGGCAGACAGGCTACTGGGCTAGATGGACCTTTGGTCTGACCCAGGACGGCCATTGTAAGCTCAGGGCTCAGGGTCGGGGGTCTCAGTGGACCCCCTTGATTTTCATGCACATCTGCTCCTGGGTGGCGAGGCTGGCAGCTCTCCTGCCCTAGACGGCCACTTTCCTGTGCCTAGTGCGAAGATCGTGGACAAGGTCCACGATGTCTGCACTAGCCCAAGAAGGTGCCCGCCTCTTGCGGTCCCGGGCAAGCTCCCGGGAGCTGCCAGCCTGGTCCCGGGAAGAGGGGTGGGCTGGGGGACATCGGTTGGGTGGCTCTGTGCCGTGCCAGGTGCAGGGTCTGCTGGCTAGGTGCTGGCAGGCTTGCACCTGGCACCGGCACCGTAGCCAGCCCGTGCGCCTTTAAGGGGTCCGGGGCCGGGAGGGGGGCATAGAGTTTCCCTGGTGTTGGCCAGAGTGGCCACCAGGGAAACCTGGGGAGGGCTAGCCTCCCACTAGTTCGAATTAAGGGGCTACACACCCCTTAATTCGAACTAGTAAGTTCGAACTAGGCTTAATCTTCGTAAAATGAGGTTTTCCTAGTTCGAACTAAGCGCTCCGCTAGTTCGATTTAAATTCGAACTAGCGGAGCGCTAGTGTAGCGCCTATGAATGTTAGTTTGAACTAACGTCCGTTAGTTCAAACTAACATTGTAGTGTAGACATACCCTGGCAGTCTGTCAGAAGCCCTTCCACCTGTTTAGAATAGGTCCTGCTAGGCTGTCATTATGGCACCCTTGGTACTAAATTAAAAGATTTCTGGATTCTATGAACAGACACAACTCAATTCAGAACATCAGTTTGTAGACAGAAGGGAAATATTTTACCTTTTCAAAAAATAACCAGTACTTTAGGAGTAATATGAAGTAGGCCAAATCCTAACATCCTCATGCAGGGAACTTCAGAGGGACTGTAGTATTAGTGGAAAGTACATAGAAGCTAAGTAAGAATTTGCCCTTTATTATAAAAGCATTTTTGAACGGCAAGAGTCTATCCCAAATGACCAGCGCTATTTTTTTACTTATAGCTTGACAAAGAGAATATTAAGGGATGACTTGTACAGTACAGTCTGTAAGTACCCATTTGGGAAACAAATATTTGATAATGAGCTCTTCAGTTTAGCAGAGAAAGGCTTAATTAACATGATGCAATGGCTGGGATTGGAAACAAGCCTTGAAATTAGACATGTTTAAAATTGACAGTATTTAATTTTTGGAACAATTTAGTGTTGGATTATCCATCAGTGATCATTTTTAAACCAAGACTGGTTGTTTAACTGAAACAAGTATATCCAGAACTATTTGGGGAAAGTTGCCTGGCCTGTATTATACAAAAGATCAGACTAGATTATCACAACCATCCCTTCTGACCTTAGAGTCAGTGAAAAACCCTGTTCTCAAGGGGAGTTATTAAGTTCAACCTGAGGTAAATCAGAAAATACTCAAAGCACCTGTCCTAGTCTCTACTGTTAGTGTTTTGGAGCAGGGACTGTCTCTACCAGCCCCTGGCACAATCGGGCCTATATACTGCCCAAGACCTACAAATACTGCCATAAAATGGCCACAACACAAGCATTATACACAAGAATTGCAAGTGGTGTCTTGATTTTGTTTTTAACCTTGATTTAGGAAACATATCTAATCATGTTAACTTGTTGAATTTCAGGTGTAAAAATTCTTTGTCATAATGTCTGAAATGTACAAACAATATTCCAGAGGGAAATACAGACTTAGCTGAAAGAGGAAGTGTCAGGGTTGATAGACCTCAAATCTGACCTACTTTTCCTTACAGAGCTTTATAACTGATTTCACAATTCATACATTTTTATACATTAAAAATCATCTTCAATGGGTTTTTTCCTTGTCTAAAAGCAAGAAAATGTCTCACATTAAAGAAATGCCAGGAGGCCAGTGCTCTTGAACAATCTTACAAATGGCAAGGGAAACCATACATAAATCTTACATACACTGAGATACCTTCATTGCTAGAAGCAAGGAGAATCAATTCAATGAAGAGCATATTCATGCAATGGAGACTATACCAGCATAGTGATGTTGCCATAGCTATGCTGGCATAACCCTGCTGTACAGACATAGCATATTCCAATGGAAGAGGTTTTTCCATCAGTGTAGGAACTCCATGAGCAAGGATAGCTACACTGATGGAAATATCCTTCCACTGACATAGTTGCCTTTACGGGGAAAAGAGGAGGGGGTCAGTGGACATAGCTACATTGGTTGGAGTAAGGGTTTTTCACATTCCTGACTGATTCAGGTACATAATCCCAATTTTTAAGTGTAGACCAGACCTAAGAATTGGCTAGCAAGAGTGTTGTACTGTAGGCCAGCTTTATTCTTCCCTTCCCTTTTAAACCTGTACTGTACCTGAAACTGGCAGGTGTCAGTGTTATTTTCCCTTAGTTCTTGTAAATTTTTTCTCCTTAGTGTGTAACATTTGGGAATGGCAGTAAAGCATCAGTGAGATGTCAGACATTAGATACCTCATGTTGGAGATTGCACCTTCAAGAAGGGCATCACTAAATGGCAGTCACCTGTAGGTCAAAATATTTCCCATGCACAGTCTATGAGATAGTGCAGAAGACTTCCCAGATATCTACACCTATCTCATCCCACATCAGTGGTATTTTTATCTTTATTCTGTCCTACCAGATTTTAAAACAAACACACGTGCCTATGTGCACCTAATGCTATAAGGCAGAGATACTTCTATGGAGAATTTAGTAGCTCACAACAGAAACTCAGTGTATCTTACCCAAATTGTAGTTCCCAGATAGATTTGTATTGCTAAATAATCCTTAGAGATTGAGAGCAACATTAACATAGTTTATCACATTCTTTTTTCCTCTGAATTTATGTGACCCTGAGCTATTCTGGATCTTCTCATGTCTTGCTTCCTGCTCTTACAGCATCTCCTGTGGCATATAAAAATGAGGTCATTATTCCCTAATGCAGCATGAAACTTCTATTAATTTCCAGAGGCATGGAGAATGTAGTCATGTTATGTGCAGTGTATAATATTTTTATTTCAGTTATAACAGTGCAAATTGAAAAAACTTCATTAACTTCAATATCTTAGGATTTAGACAACAGCAACTGAGATGAAAATTTCTTCTATACATTCTTTTCATGCATACTAAGAACTAAAGAAGAATTTCCCAAAGAGCATAACATCCTGGTACAAAGAGATGTTGCTTACATCTCAGCGATGTTCGGCAGGGGGAGGGAAGGAAAAAAGAGCTCTGGCACTTACTGCAAAAATGACTATGGAACCCACAAGCTTTGTCTTGTGTTATGCAAAATAATCACAGGAGCACAGTACAAATCTTTGGAATTGAAAATTCTAATGTGTTATTGGTAGGCAAATTGTATTTGATCAAATCTTATAAAAATGTAATATATTTCTTTTTCCTGACACTCTCATTCATACACTTTATGCTTACATATGCATAGGTAGAGAGATACATTATACAGCACCCAGAATAATATGCAAGCTTTAGAATTTCTTTTTTAAATGAAAAATTGAAAGATGTGGCACGTGCTGAACTTTTATGAGCAACTGAAATACGTCTGTCAAATAAAATTAAACCTTTATCAAAATCTAATTAAACCTCCCTGGGTTCCACTCTAAGCTCATGCCACTATCCATGGTACAATGTCCATACTGTTATTCTTAGTGTGCAAACAGAGCAATGCCATGTCAGTCTACCTGAGCTGGGAAGAAAATCTGCGGAGAATTGTAGATGATATTCTGTCTGGTTGGTTAGGTGTGTGAAAGAAGTGTAACGTTCTGGAAAGCAAAGGGCTATTTTAACGATGAAAATAGGAGCTTGTCTTCACTACCAGACTTCCCTGCTTTGAGAGAATTGACTGCCTATTAACTCAGGATACTTGACATGAACCTTACAGTTAGTGTAAACAGAGTCCACATTTATTGCAGGCTCCATAATTTGTAGCATAATTTACTCATGCTTCTAGTGTAAGATTCATACACTAGGAGCATGAGTAAACAGGTTATACATGTTCACTTAATTGGCAATCAATTAGCTTGAGGTAGGAAAATCTACTAATGACCTACTCTATGACTATGTCTTTACTACTAAAACATTGTCAGCACATGAACTGCTGGCTGGGGGAGTTCCTCCCCTTTTATGAGCAAGGCCCCATCCTTTCTGCCACCGGAGCTTAGACTTCTCCCACTGGCCACTGGCCTCTGGCCTCTGCCACATATTAGCACTTCCAGCCCTGGGGTGCCAGAAGGGGAAACAGCACTGCTGCAGCCTCCCGCCCCACGCCTGGAGCAATGAGAGCGCAGGTGGTACATGGCCCCAGCCCAGAGCACCAGGCAGCGTGCAGCCCCAGCAGCCAGGCCACAGAACAGAAGCAGGAGATCTGGGGGCAGTGTGTGGGTGTGTCATACCTGGCTATTTGGGGAGGCACAACCTGCCCCAGCATATGGTACCTGCCACCCATGTACTAAAAGGTGTGTTTTCATATTGCAACTGTTATTTTGATGTAAAATCCTGATTGAAAAAAAGACACAGGTAGGGTGGGGTTTTTTTGCATTAATGTGGGTTACTTCCCAGCCAGTGTTGGTCTTGGCTAGCTACAGTCAAGGCAAAAACTATCCGTGCCTTGTCTCCATTAGGATTTTACACTGAAGTAGCTATTACAATATGAAAAAGAACACACCTTTTTTTTCTTTCAGTGAAAGACATAGCTTCAAAAAGGTCTAAGACTGCTACTGTCTCTGAGTCTTGGTGTATGGTTGAAAGTTATATTAGTATAGGGTGTGTGTGTGTGTGTGTGTGTGTGTGTGTGTGTGTGTGTGTGTGTGTGTGTGTGTGTGTGTGTGTGTGTGTGTGTGTGTAAATAGTATGCTGATATAGCTTTATCATTATAGTATCCGAATTGTAACATACTCAGAGTGTAGTCTCCTGACTTCCTGAGATTATAAGGCTATACATTTTCTGAATTATGCATTGGTAATGTAAAGTTATTGTGCATACAGATTTACATTATTTTAATTATGAACTAGAAGCACAGTAAGCATATGATTTTTTAAATTTCTAATGTAAACTTACAAGTATAGTCACAATTGACGAGAGCATTCCTGCTAATTAGTTTGTTTCTAAAAAAATCATAGAACACTAGAACTGGAAGGGACCTCAAGAGATCATCAAGTACAATCCTCTGCCCTCACGGCAGGACCAAGCACCATCTAGCTCATCCCTGATAGATGGCTATCCAACCCGCTCTTAAATATCTCCAGAGATGGAGATTCTACAACCTCCCTAGGCAACTTATTACCAGTGTTTAACCACCCTGACAGGAACTTTTTCCTAATGTCCAACCTAAACCTCCCTCACTGTGATTTAAGCCCATTGCTTCTTGTCTTATCATCAGAGGCCAAGGAGAACAATTTTCTCCCTCTTCCTTGTAACACCCTTTTAGATACTTGAAAACTGCTATCATGTTCCCTCTCAGTCTTCTCTTTTCTAACCTAAACAAGCCCAATTCTTTCAGCCTTCCCCCATAGGTCATGCTTTCTATGCCCCAATAGCCTTCTTTAGTCTTCATTTTAAGAATCCCATACTCTGTTTCATTTAACAGGATGGAGGTCTTGACAGACTAGGCCTTTTTTATGTTTTCCACTTCTTAATTAGATTTCAAATCAAATCTCTCACTGGACGTATGACATTCAAATGTATTTAGATATGGCTTAAAATATTGCAAAGCTATCCATTTTCTCAAATTGTCATGGCTAACCAGAAGGAACTGTCTGAAGTAGTTGAAAATATGGACCAAATTTGATTATCCAAATCAAATTGCCAAGCTATAAAAGCACATGGGGAATCATGCTTTTTAAAAATGTCAGCTCTGATTAAAGTTATGAAATGATATGCCAATACTACTGAACAGAAGCCTATGGAAATGGAGTTGATATACTAGTAACTGATAAAATATCCACCAGAAAAGGATATTTAATGTTTAGAATGACAAATGTCATAAGGAGATGAGATGAACATTTTCCTGTTATTCCACAACACGACTTACCTTGCAGAAAAAGGAACTCTGGAATTTTGACTACTCTTTTTCATTCATTAATCACCTGTGTCACCACTCTGTCACTGAGTTTGAATTGTTCTGCACCATGTCTAATTGCTGGCTTGCCTTTCTGAATCTTGATCCTGCTAAACCTATTTTAAATGTTCTGTTATTTGGCTCTAATTTACCCCTAAATATCCTCTAAACAGTTCAGTAAGCAGTGGAAGTGTTGGTAATGTTCCTAGACAATATTAACCTTCTGGTTCAGAACCGGTCAGGTCCCAAGGTGCCAAACTAGAGAGGTTCAGCCTCCATAACTCCATAAACTCTTTACAGCACAGGCTATGTCTAGACTACAGAGCTATTCCAGGATACAGGAGGTATCCCGGAAAAGCTATGCTGCGTCCAAGGAACACGTCTGCTTTTTTTGAACAATTTGAACACATTCTTTCATCGTCCCTGTAATCCTTGTTCTACGAGGAAGAAGGGATGTGCTGAAAGAAGAGTTTTTTTCAAAATTTGGCACCATGTAGATGGGCCAAAATTCAGAAAAGCCTCTTTCGAAAGAAAAGCAGAAAAAGATAGCAAATTGCAGTTAGTAATTTGCGTTATCTTTTTCCAACTTTTCTTTGCAGTGTAGACCTAACCACACTTAAGTGCTGAATCAAGATAGGCATAAGTCTGTTAAAAATTGCCACCTAATGGAAGACCAGGGATTTGCAAGGGGGAAAATAGTTTAGGGGAAACTGTCAACCTGGAATTAACACCACTGGATATTACCCAAGACTTTTTAACTGTGGAAAATGCATTTCAAGGAAAAATAGGATGGGTATAGTTTAACAGTTCAGTGGCTCTTGATCTCTTCAAATAGTGTAAATTCACATCTGGCAGTGAAAGCAGTTTTAAAAATCAGGGAAGCCTGATCAACCTCTTTGATCCATATCAAAATATCAATAGAACATCTATTGATCATTCAAATATTTCTGCTTTAATTCATGTGGAGAGTCTCAGAGGGTAGCCATGTTAGTCTGTATCTGCAAAAACAATGAGGAGTCCTGTGGCACCTTATGAAGTGGTTTTTACCCATGAAAGCTTGTGGCCTAATAAATCTGTTAGTCTCTAAGGTGCCACAAAGGTGTATATGATTGTACTTCAAAGTAAAAATGTGAACCAAGTGGAGAAAGCAGTCTGCTGTGGAACTTAGCATTGAAATCCAGGGTTGTGACACAACTTATGAAATAAATAATTATATTTTCCCTTGTAAATCAAGAAAAAGAATGTGCGGGCACTAAAGGGCAGTATTTTCTCTCAGATCCAAATGGTGGATCTCACTTCCAACATCTTGGCCATGATATTATTACAAAAGAAAAGAGATAAAAGCCCCAATAAATTGATTGTTGAGAAAAGATGAGTGAGGTAAAAAAGAGTCACCGTGCCTTAACCATCATGTAAAAGAAGCAGTGAGGGACAAAAAGGCATCTTTTAAGAAGTGGAAGTCCAATCCTAATGAGATAAATAGAAAGGAACATAAACACTGTCAAATCAAGTGTACAAATGTAATAAGAAAAGCAAAAAAAGATTGAGGAACAGCTAGCCAAAACTCAAAAAGCAATAGCAAAACGTTTAAGTACATTAGAAGCAGGAAGCCTGCTAAAAAACCTGTGGATCCCCTAGACGATTGAGATATAAAAGGAGCAATCAAGGACGATAAAGCCAATGCGGAGAAACTAAATGATTTCTTTGCTTCAGTCTTCACGGCTGAGGATGTTAGAGAGATTCCCAAATCTGCACTGTCCTTTGTGGGTGATGAATCTGAGGAACTGTCCCAGATTGAAGTGTCATTAGAAGAGGTTTTGGAACAAATAGAAAAACTTAATGTCAATAAATCTCCGGGACCGGATGGCATTCATCCAAGAGTTCTAAAAGAACTCAAATGGGAAATTGCTGAACTATTATCTGTGGTTTGTAACCTATCCTTTAAATCGGCTTCCGTACCTAATGACTGGAAGGTAGCTAACATGACACCAATATTTAAAAAGGGCTCTAGAGGCGATCCTGGCAATTACAGACCGGTAAGTCTAACTTCAGTACTGGGCAAATTAGTCGAAACAATAGTAAAGAATAAAATTGTGAGGCACGTAGAAGAACATAATTTGTTGGGCGAAAGTCAACATGGTTTCTGTAAAGGGAAATCATGTCTTACTAATCTATTAGAGTTCTTTGAAGGGGTTAACAAACATGCAGACAAGGGGGATCCAATAGATATAGTATACGTAGATTTTCAGAAAGCCTTTGACAAGGTCCCTCACCAAAGGCTCTTGTGTAAATTACATTGCCATGGGATAAGGGGGAAGGTCCTTTCATGGATCGAGAACTGGTTAAAAGACAGGAAACAAAGGGTAGGAATAAATGGTAAATTTTCAGAATCATAGAATCATAGGACTGGAAGGGACCTCGAGAGGTCATTGAGTCCAGCCCCCCGCCCTCAAGGCAGGACCAAGCTCCGTCTACACCATCCCTGACAGATGTCTATCTACCATGTTCTTAAATATCTCCAGAGAGGGAGATTCCACCACCTCCCTTGGCAATTTATTCCAATATTTGACAACCCTGACAGTTAGGAATTTTTTCCTAATGTCCAAACTAAACCTCCCTTGCTGCACTTTAAGCCCATTACTCCTTGTCCTGTCCTCAGAAACCAAGAGGAACAAATTTTCTCCTTCCTCCTTGTGACACCCTTTTAGATATTTGAAAACCGCTATCATGTCCCCCCCTTAATCTTCTTTTTTCCAAACTAAACAAGCCCAGTTCATGAAGCCTGGCTTCATGTTCTCTAGACCTTTAATCATTCTTGTCACTCTTCTCTGTACCCTTTCCAATTTCTCCTTTCTTGGATTGAGAACTGGTTAAAAGACAGGAAACAAAGGGTAGGAATAAATGGTAAATTTTCAGAATGGAGAGGGGTAACTAGTGGTGTCCCCCAAGGGTCAGTCCTGGGACCAATACTTTTCAACTTATTCATAAATGATCTGGAGAAAGGGGTAAGCAGTGAGGTGATAAAGTTTGCGGATGATACCAAACTGTTTATGATAGTCAAGACAGAAGCAGACTGTGAGGGACTCCAAAAATATCTCACCAAACTGAGTGATTGGGCAACAAAATGGCAAATAAAATTTAATGTGGATAAGTGTAAAGTAATGGACATCGGGAAAAATAATTCCAACTATACGTGGGGGCTAATTTGGCTATGACAAATCAGGAAAGAGATCTTGGAGTTATCATGGATAGTTCTCTGAAAACTTCCACACAGTGTGCAGCGGCGGTCAAAAAGTCAAATAGGATGCTAGGAATTATTAAGAAAGGGATAGAAAATAAGACACAGAATATCTTACTGCCCCTGTATAAAACTATGGTATGCCCACATCTTGAATACTGTGTACAGATGTGGTCTCCTCACCTCAAAAAGGATATTTTGGCCTTGGAAAGGGTTCAGAAAAGGGCAACTAAAATGATTAGAGGTTTGGAACGGGTACCATATGAAGAGAGGTTAAAACGACTGGGACTTTTCAGTTTAGAAAAGAGGAGACTGGGGGGGATATGATAGAGGTATATAAAATCATGAGTGATATAGAGAGGGTGAATAAAGAAAAGTTATTTATTAGTTCCCATAATAGAAGAACTAGAGGACACCAAATGAAGTTAATGGGTAGCAGGTTTAAAACTAATAAAAGAAAGTTCTTCTTCACACAGTTTGCAGTCAACCTGTGGAACTCCTTGCCAAAGGAGGCCGTGAAGGCTAGGGGCTCGTCTACACTGGCCCCTTTTCCGGAAGGGGCATGTAAATTTCATGAGTCGTCGTAGGGAAATCCGCGGGGGATTTAAATATCCCCCGCGGCATTTAAATAAAAATGTCCGCCGCTTTTTTCCGGCTTTTTTAAAAGCCGGAAAAGAGCGTCTACACTGGCCCCGATCCTCCGGAAAAAGCACCCTTTTCCGGAGGCTCTTATTCCTACTTCGAAGTAGGAATAAGAGCCTCCGGAAAAGGGTGCTTTTTCCGGAGGATCGGGGCCAGTGTAGACGCTCTTTTCCGGCTTTTAAAAAAGCCGGAAAAAAGCGGCGGACATTTTTATTTAAATGCCGCGGGGGATATTTAAATCCCCCGCGGATTTCCCTACGACGACTGGTGAAATTTACATGCCCCTTCCGGAAAAGGGGCCAGTGTAGACGTAGCCTTTTAGGACTATAACAGAGTTTAAAGAGAAGCTAGATAATTTCATGGAGGTTAGGTCCATAAAAGGCTATTAGCCAGGGGATAGAAATAGTGTCTCTGGCCTCTGTTTGTCAGAGGCTGGAGAAAGATGGCAGGAGATAAATCGCTTGATCATTGTCTTCGGTCCACCCTCTCTAGGGCACCTGGTGCTGGCCCCTGTCAGAGAGAGGCTACTGGGCTAGATGGACCTTTGGTCTGACCCAGTACAGCCATTTTTATGTCCCTAGGTAATAGCTTTTATTGGACCAAGTTAACACAATAGTTTCCTAGATCTGGAGAAGAGCTCTGTGTAAGCATGAAAGCTTGTGTATCTCACCACCAGAAGCTGGTCCTGACCCACCTTGTATTTCTAATATGCTGTGACCAACACTGCAATCAAGAAGTTGATATAACATGGCAGCTCAAAGGAGTACAAAACGAGAAACAAGCTGGTAAGAATTTTCCCTCCTTTGGTTACTCCATGATTTGATTGTATAAATTAAAGTGTAAACTCCTTATTTTAGATCTGTGAGACACACTCATCTCCTAGAGTGTTATATAAAATACTACTACTGTGCTACTTTCCTAATATTTCTTTGATATAATACATTGGTAGCCGACAACACAAGCATGGAAGCCCTACCCAAGGTTTATCTTGTTGGTTAAAGTGGCTGATGTAGAATAGTGATAGAAATGTGATAGAAGACAGAGTACTATAAATGTACAACATTAATCTTTAAAGTTTCATGAAGTAGGCAATTTACAATTGCAAATCCCACAAGTGTCTGATGAAGCTTGGATGAGTTGAGAGCACTGAGAAATTGGGAAGAAATATTTTTCTCTTTGAATTTCAAAAGCAGCCTTTAGATATTTTACAGCTTACACTGAACTTATGTGACAGAGGTGACAAGAGGAAAAGCAGTCCTATTTGTTGACATGCTCATGTACATAAATGATACAGTGGAGATAAACACTGAGGACTCTGTTGAAGCAAACATGAGCTTTTTATATATTTTGTTTATAAGCAACCCTTTGTTGATGTAATAAATGAAAATCTGTGATACAGGTACAAACTGTACCCATTAAATCTAATTTTAAACCATTTTTGGCAACAACTATCTTACCACTGCATTTATAAAATACAGAGCGGTTTCAAAATACATTTATGAAATACACAGACATATGGGCAACGATTGGAAAAACTCATTTTCAGTTCACCTTTAAAGTACCGAGAGAGACACTGGGCCTGGTTTTCAGAAGCAGACTTATTTCCCCTTCACAATTTTGGCTTGAGGCAAAACCGAATGGGGAGGGAGATGGCTGGAATACTGATGTCACAAGTCCTAGTCTGATTTGTATCAACTGGGCCACGAAGAGTTTTTGAAGTATCATAACCATGCCAGTGCAGGATTAAAAAAATGTAGGTTCTTACTTCCATTGCCCCAGTAAACTGAACACAAACATAAAGGAAAAAATACCACTGCCAATTTTTATTTGTCATTTAGTATAGCTCTGGCAGTTTAACATGCATAGTTTTGTTGCATTAAATATTTACTTTCACAGCCAGAATTCTCTCCAAACAGTTGTTAATGTATTTCATCAAAGTTTTTCTTCCTTTTCAATTGCATTGGGCCTTGAGAAAAATATATTAGAACAGCTGCAGACAGCTGTGAGCTTTTCCTAAGGGACTCTCATTGCTGCCTCTGATAAATTAGTGATAGAAATGTAGCCGTGTTAGTCTGGTGTAGCTGAAACAAAAAACACAGGACTATGTAGCACTTTAAAGACTAACAAGATGGTTTATTAGGTGATGAGCTTTCGTGGGCCAAACCCACTTCCTCAGATCAAGTAGTGGAAGAAAATTGTCACAACCATATATACCAAAGGATACAATTAAAAAAAAGTGAACACATATGAAAAGGACAAATCAAATTTCAGAACAGAAGGGGGATGGGAGGGGAAGGTAAATGTCTGTGAGCTAATGATATTAGAGATGATAAATCAGTGATTGTTTCATGATGAAAATAATCTTAACTTCCCCTTATATATGATCACTTGCTCTTGCTGCTACTGTGGGAATCCAGGCAGCAAACTGCTGTTTAATTTACAGCTAGGGAGATATGTGTGCCTGATACAATGAAAACATTTTATTTTTAAACCAGCAGATGAAAAAGAGCTAGCTTAATCATGCAAAAATATTTGCCACATTTATAGGAAAAGGCTCTCACCAAACCATTTCATATGGATCCTAATATTAGACATAGTATTGGCTTCCTCATTTTCTGACTTTTGTATTTGAATTGGTTAAGTAGAGTACACAAAATACATCATCTTCAAATTCTTACTCCATCACTATCAAGTATGGAGTAGCTTCAATTGCTGGCATAATATTAAGTCAAGGAAAGCACTTCTACCTTATCATTCTCCATTATAATGCAATACAACCACCAAATATGCTCATAAGAAAATATATGCCTTATGACTTTATAAGTACCTGTAAATGTGCAGCTTGCATTTAGGGTTGCCAACTTTTTAATGTTTAAAAAACAGACACTTCAGCAGGAGTGCAGAATTAGGTTCCCTCTAAGCAGCCCCAGCTTCAGATCTGCCAGGAAGGGAGAAGCACCTCCCTTGTTCCCAGACCATGTCAGCTGCAAGGAGAGAGACAAGAGCAGGGGTGGGCAAAAGGGCCTCTGCAGGCTGGGATCTGGCCCACCAAGTGTTGATCTGGCCTGCGGAAGCCCTGCCACTCCCCCCCCACCCCCAAGTCAATCAGGGCCTGAGGGTGGGGAGAAGCACGTGAAATCTCCTCTCACACTGCAAGGGGCTCAGCATTTAAAAGTCAACCACTAGATGCTGCTGAGCTGGTGGCTGACGCTAAGCACGGTGCTCCCTTGCAAGGTGGGGGCAGGGAGCAAGAGACTTCATGTGCTCCTCCTCCCCAGGTCCTGTTTGATCTGGGGGCAGCAGGGGGAAGCATGCAAAGTCTCCTCCCACCCCCAGGGGCATGGGTACCTAGAAGGAACCGCTAGCTGTTTAGAACAGCTGGCAGTTCTCTGGGGGGGGGGGTAGGGAGGGAAGAGACAATAAAGACTTTGCATGCTCTCCCACCCTAGACTAATTAGGGTCTGTGGGTAGGGAAGTACAGAAGTGTACTGGCCCCGCACCTTCCAGGACAGCTCAGGGCCACTTCAAAAAATATCTGAACTGGCCTCTGGTCAAAAATTATTGCCCACCCCTGGACTAGCTGAGGTCTTCTCATCCTCTCAGCTTTCCTAAACCCCAGGGCAGCCTATACCCCAAATCCTTCAACTCTGGCCCCATCCCAGAATCCACCTGGCCACAGCCCAGCCCTGAACCCTTTGCTTTATCCCTATTTCATATCACCTCCATCTTGAAGTACTTAACAAAATTAATTCCTCACATGCATGGGAAACACCAAAGAAAACTCTGGTGCTGGAACCTGTCTCTTTCTCCCCAAGACTCCATTCCTGCCAGGTCCCCTTTTTGACTAGACTTTCTGTTAAATAAATAATTAAAAAGAAACCCCGACCCACCCTTGCTGCACTTCTTAGCTCTCTTGCCCCCAGTGTTTGTCTGTATGTTTCTCATTCAAGCTCACGCCCTCTCTTTATTCCAGCTGCATCTCCCTTCATTTCCTCTCCCAGCTGTTCCAGCTCATGGTTTTTAACTCCTATTAACTAATGCATTAACAATACCACTCACACCATGGGATTGCTCCTGCCTGATTCATCGCTGACTCACAACAACATAAATCCCTTATGTATGCCAAAGCAAAAGTACATTAATGCCTTGACCACACCACAAGAGACTGTGCTAGGAAATGCTTTCTAAAAATTATTAGAAAATGGTTTCACCTGAACACCATTTGACCCTTACTAACGATGGTTCAAAGTGTGGTTAAAATGTTTTTAAAAGCCATTACCAACACACTCTCTCTCTGTTGCTGTCACTTTTAAGTGCTGCTTTCACTTACACCAACATAAATCCCCACCAATTAACTGAACAGAATATTGGGTCAAACAGACTTAAGTCCACTGAATAGTGAGACAGAAGCCAATCCCCCAAATACAGAGGAAGGAGATGATCTAGAATGTTGAACTAGGCCCCAATCACAAGAATAGAAGTAGACAGAGCAGAAAATTGTTTGAAAATGGATCCAGGTCCAGATACCATTCAAATGGATCCAGGTCCAGATATCATTCAAATTGTTTGAAAATGGATCCAGGTCCAGATATCATTCTAGCTTAGGCAGAGTTGAAGAATACTGTAGAGATTTTGGGAGGCTGCTTACAAAACAGATATGTCTCAGGAGTGGGGGGAGTAGCCATGTCAGTCTGTATCTGTAAAAACAATGAGGAGTCCTGGGGCACCTTAAAGACTAACAGATTTATTCAGGCATAAGCTTTCGTGGGTAAAAAACCCCAAAACTCTTTTTTTTTTTGCATCTGACAAAGTGTTTTTTACCCACGAAAGCTTATGCCCAAATAAATATGTTATGGTTCATCTACACAGCGCGCTTATTTAGCTATTTTGGATTTTTTTCCCAAAATAGCTTATTTCAAAATAGCACGTTTACACTACAGGGAAGCCTCAAAATTAGTCCATCAGGCTTCCCTAAAGTCTATGTGCTACCCTGAATTAGAGCCCCAGAAGGCACAGGGGAGTAATTACTTTGAATGTCCCTGGGAAGGAACTATTTTGAAATAGTAGCAGTGGAGCATCCATGCTACAGCTATTCCAAAATAGCTGGTTTGGAATAAGTGTTATTCCTCATGGAATGAAGTTTACAGATTTCAAAATAAGCCATCCATTATCAAAATGATTTTGAAATAATGAAATTGCTGTGTAGACGCTCGCATCGTTATTTTGAAATAACTGTGCTGTGTAGCCACACCCAGGACTCCTTGCTGATTTTATAAAAAGATATGGTAAGAATTAAAAATACCAAAACAAATGAGAAAAGGATCATGCAGTATAACCACTACAGTTACACTCTAATCAATCAACCACACACCTCATTTGGAACTGGAAGTACACAATCAGGCAGCAGCAGAGAAACCCACCCCTTCTTCCTCCCCCACCCCCCCCCAAAAGAAGTACAGTTGCACACAGAAACTCAGGAGGATGTGAGGTAGCTTGCATGCCAGAATGCTGTTTGTGAGATGGAAGCTACTTTAGCAAGGCATTGTAAGGCAGTCAGGATTGCAGGGCAGGGGGGACACAGCTACTCATTCTGGATAGTATCTTGATATGGCGCACATACAGTGGACTTTCACGTAGTATTTAGAAGACTTTGACTTTGCAGATGACATCAACTTGCAATCCCATAGCAATAGAGATATGCAAACCAAAACCAATTATCTCCTGGCTGATACACAATTAGTGGTATGAATCAATACACCAGAATGATGTTTTCTGGGACTGACAGAGAAGAGGTCCAGATGTATTTTGGCGGCTCTGCATGTACAACAGGTGGAACAAAGAAGCGCTCTCTCACAGCTGAACTTTCAAAAATATCAACCCAAGATTTTTCAAAGGTCATTACTGTCCACCTCATTAAAGAATAGCCATACAAGAATTAAAATAAATTATGTTAATTTATACAATCTACTAGAATTAAATGTTGAGAATCTTAAAACAGCAAAGTGAACAGTTCAGCAAGTTTCCCTCATTCCTTATTTGAAAAAAGCAACAACAGAAGCACTGGACTCCAACAAACAAAAGTGTGTGTGAAAGCAGCACCAGAATGGAGTTCACCATCTGTCATAATATGGAACCTACCATATTGACTGAACAAGCTATCAATGTCTGGGAAGGAAAAAATAATAAATGTCTGGGAATGCAAAAATAATAAATGTGGCAAAGATTCACAATTATAAATTGCACTAGAAAAAAATACAAGTGATTAAAACTTCTGCGTTAAGAGTGTAAAGAGAAAAATAAAATATTGTAGATCCAACAGGATGTATAACCATTTTGATGCTTAGTTAGGAGTCGACAGCAAATGAACTTCTTGCCAAGGGGAAGCCACATGGAATCTTGCAAACACTTTTAAATAGCACTGCTCTGAATGTTTTTGTTGGGAAGCAATTACTGAAGAAATAGGCAGAAATAGGTAACTAAGGGACATGATCTATTTAAAAAACAACAACAACAAAAGAAAACAGCTATACATTTGTGGAGGTATGTAGGGCTACACTAACTTTCTGCAAAGAATGCCTTCAATGCATTTTTATGATATTTTAAAATAAAGTGTTAAACTATGTAGCATGCTGAATTACTGTTCTTTTGGCAAGATCACAAGGAGTCTAAAAAGTGTTTTCTTCAGTGATGTGAACATTTGGAAAAATTCATTTTTGTTTCACAGCAAAAGACATATGTATATCTTATAATATAAAGCTTTGAACCCAAACAAGTTGTTCAACATAGTATCTCGCTGTTGCATATTTAGGCCACATATAACTAGTTCTAGCTGTATCATAAATTGTAATCTGAGAGACAGCACTCAGTCTCTAAATTAGTCTGCACAAATTAGGGGAACTGATTCCAGATGTGACACCCATTAGAAAAGAGAAGGAAGATGATCTTGTACTCAGTTAACACACTGAACCCAATCCTAATATGCTGGCACAGCATGACCTGGGGTGGGAAGGCAGTTTTGAAGTGCTGCAGTGTTCCTGCCATCAACAGGTGTTGCTATGGAAACTGGAATTATATTGTCAAGGGTCACTGAAGGTTGTAAGAAATCATTTAAGAAACACCCAGAAATGTAATGAAAATGAGATAAAAGCACTCAGTTTCTGTCAGGCAAAGACTTAGGGTATGTCTACACATTGCAGCTTTTAGTGACAAACCTGTACTGACACCTTCTCTTCCCCTCCCACCCCCACGCCACAGTAGGATGTAGGAAGCCAGGCTTGTCATCTAAGGGGCACATTTGAAGGACACTAAAAAGAGGCCTAAGGCGCAGTGGTGTCTGCAACATCGCCTTTGGATTTTTAGTCTGTTATCAATTTTGTCAGTGTCAGGCCCATACCTGGATCAGAAAGGAGGAAAGTTGCTCAACAGAGTAGCTTCCCTTTGGAAACTACTCATGTTACCATGAAATCTTTGCCTTCATCTGAAGAAGATGGAGAACATTTTGATGCAATTATAACAGCAGATGATGAAAGCCCCTGGGAAGTCATCTGTCCAATGTTCCAAATTCTGATGGCCAAAACTAATGCAAAGCTATTGGGAATGTACAAACTTTGAATAGTACCAGAAAGCTAGCACAAGTACCGTAACTAATGAACTAGTAAGTATAAATTTGATATCCTAGGCCTGTGCAAGGTTCAATGTCCCCCTGTTAATATCAGGGCGACAAACTAATTATTTATTCAGGTAGAAGTAAACATGAATGAAGAGTAAGAATTATAAATACAGCTGAGAAATAGTCACTAATAGCCTGGCAGCCAGTATCATAAAGGACACTCACAGTGAGATTTAAACCCATACATATGAACAATACTGTATGCTGATGAAGAGGATAAAGACAGATTGTACACAGATCTAGGAAATGTGGTGAAAGGAATATTGAGCCATGACTTAGTGCTCATTATGGGGGACTTCAAAGCCCAGACTGGGAAGGATCAGAGAGGCTGGGAAACAGTTATAGACCCTCACACAACAGGAATATTGTCAAGTAATGATATTTGCTAGAGTCCTAGAATTTTGTGCAGAAAATAATCTTAGTATTTGTAGTTCATGTTTTCATCACACAAACATTCACAAAAAGACACAGGTATCATCAGATGGTCGAATACAGAATAAAATAGATTATATATGTATTAGTCGGAGATAGAAAACATCTGTGTTAGATGCTAGAGTTTTTAGAGAAGTAGACATAGATAATGACCACTATTTACTGAAGACAAGCATTAGATTAAAGCTTAAAAGGCTGGAAAAGAAGGTTGATGGATCCAAGCCATTTGACATTAAAAAGCTGCAAGATTCTGAACTACAGAATACATTCCGCATTGAGCTTAAAGAGAGATCTGAGGCTCTCAGAGACTATGAAGCAAATGACATAGAGAAATGTTGGCACAATTTTAAAACAGCAGTCATTGAAGCAGCAGAAAAGATGGTAGGCAGAAAAAGAGGAACTGTCAAAGAACAATGGATCTCAGCTCAAACATGGGCACTCATTGATCAGAGGAGAAAACAGAAAACTAAAGAGTTTCAAAATAAAGATGAAAAATAAAGCGATTCTATAGAAATCTTCTTAACAAAGAAGTAAAGAGATGCTGTAAAAAGGATAAACAAAATTGCATAGAAAGCAAGACCAAGGAAGCTGAAGATGCAAAACAAAGAAACAACACTAGAACTGTCTATACTACTGTATCTTGAAACAGCTAGCAGGGTACAGGTTTAACTCCAGTAGAATCCCAGAGAAAGGGAAATTTGGTGAAATTCTGAAAGACTCAAGAGGAAGAAGAGAACAAATGGACTGAACACTTCAAAGAAGTGTTTAACCATCCTGATCCAGCAACTCAGCTTGAGATCAACGAAGAGGAACTGACAGTTAGACAGTGATGCATCTCAAATCAAAGTTGACGAGCTTTTGAAGCTTCACACAAGCTAGAAAAACAACAAGGCACCATGCCTAAATGATATTTACCTCAAAATGCTCAAATATGTGGGTGAAAGGTTGGCAACTGAAGTATGTTTATTATGCAATAAAACATGGAGAGAAGAAAAAAAGTTGCAGAAGAATGGACACTTGGTACTATTATCAAGTTTCCAAAACCAGGAGACTTAAGTAACTTGCTTGAATTGGAGAGGAGTGGCATTTTTGTCCCTCACAGGGATTGTCTTAGCTATGAGTATGTTAAACAGGATGAAAGGAAAAGTGGATACCATTCTACAAGAGGAACAACCTGGTTTTAGATGAAGTCATTCATGCACAAACATAATTTTCACCTTAAGGTTTATTGAAAATGCAAATGAATTTCAAGGAACTCTCATGATTAATTTCACAGACTTTCAAAAATATTCAAATGTATACATAGGGATACAATGTGGAAAATTGTCAGATAGTACAGAATTCTGATGAACCTTACCAATGTAATGAAGGCATTTTACACTAGCTTCAAATGCTGTGTTAAAATGGATAGAGGATTAAGTAAGTAATTTGAAATTAAGAAGGGGTAATGTAAGTATGCATCATTTTTCCATTCTTGTTCTTGCTCCTCATTGAATATGGCCTAAAGTGATGTAAGAATAAGTAATATGGCTTAAGGTGGAATTATTCAAGATTATTCTATTTAGATTTCACTGATGTCATTGCTCGTCTACATGAGCATGCTGAAGGAATTCAAGCATGCGCAAATTAAGTTAAAGAATACCATATCCTTATATACACAACTAAGCTGTCGTAGTAACCATAACAACCTACAACAGCGATACCTGACAACTTAAGAAAACAGATGCTCAGAAGTTAGATGCATTTCATCATAAATGCTTGCAGACTATTAGGAATAAGATATCCCTTTGCAAAAGCTCAATGCAAAGAGTTTTGAGAACACTGCTCCACTATGGTGCTACGAGACATCCTAGCCATATAGAGTACATTGCTTCTGAAACAAAAGACAGAACTATGCAGCACTTTAAAGACTAACAAGATGGTTTATTAGGTGATGAGCTTTCGTGGGCCAGACCCACTTCCTCAGATCAAATTGTGGAAGAAAATTGGCATGACCATATATACCAAAGGGATACAATAAAAAAAATGAACACATATAAAATTGACAAATCAGATTTTAGAACAGATGGAGGGTGAGGGGGGGGGGGGGGAGGTTAGTGCCTTTGGTATATATGGTCATGCCAATTTTCTTCCACAATTTGATCTGAGGAAGTGGATCTGGCCCACGAAAGCTCATCACCTAACAAACCATCTTGTTAGTCTTTAAAGTGCTGTCTTTTGTTTCAGCAAGACCAGACTAACATGGCTACATCTCTATTATTATACTACTTCTGATGACACTACTCAAGTATACAACCTTAAAATTCATTTTACATGAGTATTTATGCAAATAAACTTTGGTCATTTGATTGTTCATAGTAACCAAATTCAAACAAGGTTATAGCATAGCCTAAACAAGAATTATTTGTAAAACCAGGAAAATACCCAGCTCTACTGAAAATCATCTGGGATGAAACTCAAGCCTTCCAAAGCTTAATCCAAATCAAGAATACAAGAGATCATCCTTTTTCTAAATCTTTTTTTAAAGTTATCTCTCTAGCTGTCTCACTTTAGTGTTTTCTTTGTTTGTTTTTTAAATAATGTGAAATGTTTTAGGTAAGTTGCAATTTACACGAGAAGGAACTTGTCACAAATACTGAATTAAGGGAAAACAACCTAAAAAAAGGTTCCATCTTATTTTAGGGGGGAAGAAAGAAGACATTAATATTTTCTGCGAGAGCCTGCTTATTTTTCTACCCACGTGAACAAATTCAGCTTGGGGATGACAACAATTTATATTCTATAAATCCAGCTCACAATAGCTGGAGACTTCTTATTGAATGCAACAGGTGTCATGATGAAAAACATTATGAAAAGGTAAAGAGTTATATGAACTCAGAAAGCATCTTTGAATAAGTTGACAAAGCAAGAAGAAACCCCTCTGAAATAACAGTGGCGATGAAAAAATACTGAGCTTTTGAACCAGCTTCCTTTCGCCAGCCCCAAAATATACTGTAGGTAAAATTGTATGCAGATGGTCATTATGAATTCTTATCTATAACCTGACCAGCAACAGACTTCTCTCTCGTACATGAAGATTTGAAATTACTTTTCTGTAAGGGTATGTCTACACAGCAAAGTTATTTTGAAATAACAGCCATTACTTTGAAATAACATTACTTGCGTCTACACAGCCAAACCGCTATTTTGAAATTAAAATAGCGGAGACTTATTTCAAAATTGGTAAACCTCATTCCACGAGGAATAATGACAATTTTGAAATAGCTATTTCGAAATAAGTGCTGTGTAGATACTTATTTTGAAATAGGGGGCCTTCAGCCCTTCCCAGGGTATCCTGGTGGCCACTCTGGCCTCAAGCAAGAACACTCCTCTCCCTTCCCCCCTCCCCAGAGCCCTTAAAGGGGCAGACTCTGACCACAGTGCCTGTGCCAGTTCCAAGCCTGCCAGCCCAGAGCCAGCAGTCACTACCCCTGACCCAGTGGCCCAAAAACATGAGCCAGCAAGCCACTGGCAGCCAGCCCTCCACCACTCCCCAGAAGCAGTCTGCCTGCCAGCTCCCAGGAGCCTGCCAGGGCCCGGAGAAGGCAGGCACCTTGCTGGTCCAGGGTGGAGATCATGGACCTTATTCAGGTTTGGGGGAGATGCCCCCAACATCCATGATCTCCGCACTAGATGGAGGAATGCAGCTGTCTATGGCAGGGATAGCTGCCAGCCTGGCCACCAAAAGCCACAAGTGAACCCAGGAGCAGGTTCTTGTGAAAATCAAGTTGGTCTGGCGAGACCCCCAATCCTGGGCCCTGAGCTTCCCCTTCCTCTTCTTCCCCTTGCTTCCCCCTTCCAGCTCCCTCCTCCTAGGTTTCCCCCTCTCCTAGTCACACCCTCTTTCCTCCCCTCTCCCACCTCCTTTCCCCAGTCTCACCAGAGTTTCATTTCCCCCCGCAGTTTGGTTAAGTAAAGAGAGTTTGTGTTTATGAAAATATGTGTATTTTATTTGACATCAGGAAGGGGGGTTAGGGAAGGGTTAGTGGAAGGACATGAGGGAAGAATGAAGCACAAGCCCCCAGTGGGGCAGACCAGGGAGGCTCTTAGTGCTCCTCAGGGTGGAAGCTCTCCCACAGGGCCTCCTGGATACTGACAGCCCCCCGATGGACCTCCCAGATGGCAGCCTGCAGAAAGTGCAGCCTTTGAATGGCAGCCTGCAGAAAGTGCAACCAGGCTCACAGCAACACGTCCACGAGAAGCACCAGAGTGCCCAGGGGCAGCTCTGGCTCCATGTTGCAGAGTGCTGTGGTGTCCCGAGTGAGGGCAACCAGAGTACGCAGATACAAAAAGCTTTGCTGTCCCTCATCAAGGTAGGCAAGCAAGCAGGGAAACCAGAGAACCAGCTGTCCGGGGGGGGTCCCTTTAAGCACAGGCTTCAGATAGCATCAGGCAGCAGCCACACAAAGTAATTCTAGACCTGATGCTCTGCCAGACCTGGTTCCGTCTGGCCTTAAATGCGATTCAGCGTCCACTGAGTGTGGACACGCTATTTCAAAATAGCAAAACACTATTTTGAAATGCATTTTGTGTGTAGACACGTAATTTCGAAATAAGCTATTTCAAAATAACGCTGTCGTGTAGACATACCCTAATGGAAAATAATAATCATCTTATTTTTATTTCAAAGAACAAAAATATCCATGTGTTTATCTTGTAACTGTGTGGAGGTAAAAATTTCTTTTTGGAGGCTATTAAGTTCCAAATGACTGTGGCTTGAAGCAATGGCTATAAACTGAAGTAATTTAACTAAAATAAATTTTAAAAGGGCATGAGAATCAGGTAATAGCTAGTGGTTCTGATATCATAAGAAAAAGTGTATTATACACATCAGTATAAAAGAGCAAAAATTTTATTATTTCTTGCAATAAAAAGTAGCATTTGTTGACCAAGCCATAATAGCATAATGGGATTGGAGGTTTTTTTGGTTTTGTTTTGCTGTACAATCTATTTAAGGAGGGCTATCATCACTGTCATCACATCACTGAGCAAGCTAGTATTCATTTCTTCCTTACAACTATGGGACAAGCACAAGGTTAGTCATTACTTTATTGGCTTCTAATAAATATGTATTTTTATTTTACTTAAATCAATTTGTAATGATCTCTAATAAACTTTAAAAATTGTTATCACTGTCAGCTTCAAACAGCAATCTTGAATATGCACTATAACACTATACTAATTTTATTATTTTATATCATTTTCCAGGTAAAGTTAACCACAGGATTGTACAGTAAGGTACACAATTACAGAACACGTACACATTCTTTATGCTGTGTACAATGAAATGATACCCAGTACCTGCATCTGAGCCAAACTAATCTTTTCTCTTTTGAATCACAGGTGAGAATCTAATTGATGGTGAATCAGTGACAACAATTTTAAAAAACAACATCATCTGGCAGGTTTAATCTAGGTTGTAAAATTAATGAAATGGTTAACAGTGCCACAGCTTCCTCAATTCATGTTGGGACAGTTCTGATCAAACTTTCCTGTTTGATAGCAGCAATGCAGAAGCAGCTTTCTTGCAGCATGACAGATATGTCCTTCTTGTCACCATTACTACAGAACTGATTTCAGTCATTTGTTTTTTCTTGAAGGATGAGGAAAGTGCTATAAAATGATATAAATATACAACTAAATAAGGCAACATTGGTTTAGGATGAAGATCTGGAGCAGGGTTGTGAGTCACTTCATCCTTGAATAGAGCTGCTAAAAGATCCCAATTAATCATGGAGTCACATCCTGACGTTGCATTACACACACCCAGCTATGTGATTTAGAACAAAAGCCACTTGAGTTACCCAAGTACAAAATAGCCGAACAATGGTGCTTTCTCACATGCTGCTGCACCACATAATTCGGAGGAGTCCTTGTAAATATCCACAAAGCTACCTCAATATCCACCTTCAAAACTTTCCCTTGCCATGATGCCTACAAAAAAATGGACAACTGTTAGGGCATGCCTTCACTTGCTGTGCCAGTGATTGATATTCTGGTGTTCGATTTAGTGGGTCTAGTATAGACCTGTAAATTAAACACTGAGGGCAGCTCTGGCCAGCACTTGTACTCCTTGCAGTCACGAGGAGTAAGGGAAGCCAACAGGAACATTTGCTCCAGTCGGCCTCCCACAGTAGGATTGGCGCCAAGCTCAGCTTAAGGTAAGCCTACTCCAGCTACATAGCCAGACTTGCATACCTTAAGCTGACCTTCCAGGTCTAGGGTAGATTTGGCCTTAAACTGCTGCACTGCAGAGATCATAGACTATTGACACCGACCAAAACTGACTCATTTCCTTGTGCTTCCCTATTTGTAGTCTCTTATTTTATACATAAATTGTAAGCTCCTTGGGCAGGGTCTTTTTTTTTGTTCTGTGTTTATATAGCACCTAGTACAGTGGGGTTCTGGTCCATGACTGGATAGGTGCTACAGTAATAATAATAATCATGCTTAAACACAAAACAGTCTATTGTGTCACGCAGCTATTGCTGGACAACAGTGTTCCCCCTATGTTGCGTGGCAGCACAGCTTCACAGGTGATTAATCAGCCCTTCCCAATCAGAGGCTCAGAGCTCCATGCACAGAGCTGACTGACTGGGCAGGGCTGATTAATCACCTGTGAAGCTGTGCTGTCCCTCAGCTTAGAGGGAACACTGCTGGACACTGATAAAAACACTGCAACAGCTACTGCAGTATATCACCAAAATGCAGAACCATATGAAGACAGGGATTGCTTGGTTGCTGCTAACTAATCATTACCTTTAGCTAAGGGAGAGGGAAGAAGAGGGGAGTTAATTACGTTGTTTTTTCATATGCTGGCATGGCTTTATGGTTGTTGTGCTATTGCTTTTGATTTTCAAAGATTTCTCTCATGAGTCTCAACAAACAGAAATGAATGTATATAAGCTTTCTTCAGATATATTGGCAATAAGAAGCAACAATTGGGTCAGATTATATGAATTCTTTCATGGTGAGTCCAATTGCCTCTAACATGCACAAAACTGCATACGTAAGGGAGAAGGATGAAAGAGAATACTGATGGAAAAAATATTAAATCCTATTGGTTTTAAGACATTGATCTTGCCAGGGGCAGCCCTAGACTAGCTGCCAGCAACTGGCGCCCTAGGCGAACCATGCAATCGGCGCCCCCACCTCCAAACCCCTCAATGATATTGCACCACCATTTGGTGCCCCATTTAACTTGGCACCTTAGGCGACCGCCTAGTTCACCTATATGGGCGGGCCGCCTCTGGATCTTGCATAGATATATGTTTTTCCAAGGATCCCATCTGCTGAATCACACTAGTAGAACTACACACATAATTTATTTCTAAGAAATTCTTGAAGGCTAGAAAACATAATGGCCTGAGTCAACGGAGTTACATCAGGGATTAATTTGGCTACAGACCCCAACATCCTGTCAGTGATTCTGTAAAAAACAACTAAAAAATTCAATGTGGATTCTATGGAATGCCCATAAAGCTGATGAGAATAAGAGCAGGGGGAAGGGAGAGCAATATAAGGATCTTTGCTTTCTATGCTTTCAGGTGCTTTTGCAAAGTGAGTTCCTTGAAGTTCCATTGCTTCTGGTTTGAAAGTTTTGCCAAGCCACTGGGGTGTAGCTAGTAGCCTTGAAGTCATTTTGCTGAGTAATAAAATATTAGAAAACTATGTGTTGTTCTGTAGAACGTGCCCATAGTTTTGATGCTTCTTCTACCAGCAGTGAACACAGCACTAGAAAAATCCAACCCTGCAGGAAAGAATTTATGCACAAAGCACCAATTCTATAATGGTACAATTCCAAATGTTATCATGTGTGATGGATTTCTGACATGCACACTGCTCTATATGTACCTCCGCCAACATCTCCCCCACTACTTAGGTGCACAACATTATTGCTCTCTCCGGGTCTCTCTCAGTCAGGACTCTATTGGGTATATACAAGAATGGAAAAGATTCTACCTTTACCGCAAATAGACAAATAACTTCTTTCAGATTGGTTTAAGTAGAATATTTATGTTTTTGTAAAATGTCCAGCTTTGGATTTGTACATTAAATCTTGATGAAGTATGCTTACATCATTTCCCCCTTTTTATCTAGCATACTCTTTTGTACAGTAATCTTATTCTTATGGTACTCACTTATGGTTGCCATATGCATTTAATATAGAGGGCCTGATTCTGATCTCACATGAAAGTGAATCAGGGAGTACTACCAGTGAAGACAGAATCAATCCCATATTCTTCTGAAAATGTGATTAAAATACATGTCAGACATAATTAATATTTGTACATGTTTTAATAAATAGTAATGGTGCTGGACTATCCCCAGGGACAGAAATCTTGTAAAAAACATACACAAGGTGAGAATATTTTAATCTGATTTTTCAAGAAAGGGAAGCAAATTATTTTGCTAATTATTACGTATGATAAAATCCTATTACTTAGTATCATTGATCCAGAAAACAACACTTGCATGCTGTATTTGAACTACATTGTCATCTGTATTCTGTTAAAGAAATAAAAAAGCAACATATAAATGAATAAAAATAAATGATTGTATTTCCTGTGAAACCTGAATTTCTGTATTTTCTGTAGAATCAAAAGCATGACAGATGTTTTATCATGAAATAAAGAAAAGGATGTCTATCTTAAAGCACCAACTGCAATAAAGAAATATGAACAGTGATAAATAGGAGGGGAGAACTAGATACAAAGACTGATCTGAATACTGAAGTGTATTGTAATGGGGAAAAATTACAGTTGTTCAGGGTATCATAGTACTGTATTATATCTATGTTGACCCAGGTTCTAAGCAATCATTCCCCAACACCCAGACTGCACACACTGCTTCTTACTACTTAGAGGCAGTGTTTCTATACAAAAGTGTACATTAAAACTACATCTAAACAATGCTCTACCCACAACACAGAGAACACCAAAATAGATTATAAAAAAAAAAAAAAAAGAAACACTCCATTACAGCGATGGCTGGTAGCAGCACGCTTCACTGAAGCATAACACAACAGTTATTGAGTTAATCAAAGCAAATGCATATATGCCTCTGTGCAACTGGAAACGCACACATAAAAAAATCAGTTCTAAGTGTATGGTATTTGACCCAAATTCAGGAAGGTATCTAAGCATAACTTCGGCTTCAGTGGAATTAACATAGCCCCTCATGTGCTTAACTGTACTGCTGAATCAGGGACTCGGTTTACTTATATCCTGTGCCTTGTATTTTCCTAACTTCCTAAGTTCCATGCAATGATAGATATGACAATTTCCTGCAGTATATTTGGGAGATCTTACTGGAATTAGATCTAAATAGCTTTGAAGTCCATTGCATTATAAATGAAATATTTATGTCTTAATGTGGGATTATACGCAAGTTTTCTAGGGAAGAGACAGGACCTGTGTAAGCCTGAAGAAGTGTTACAAGCTTCAAATGACTATTTTAAATAACGTGCCAAACAAGAAGAAACCTTTGGAATAGACAAAGCTGAGTGGAATTCCTAGAAAATACTTGAGGAGGTGAATAAAAATTCCAATCTCCGAACCCAACCTTTTGGAGCTACACCCTGAGGAGAAACCCATTGTCTGTTATTCCTGGAATGTAAAAATCAAAGCCCCCAAGCTGCATATAAATAGGGACTCTCAGATTCTTGAGCATGCTTGTTCTGAGCTAAAACTTGTAGGAATTGTGACCATAGAAAACCCCCTTTGTGGGGCATGAAGGGCTGACTCCTATCAGGGCTCTTGTTGGAGTTGGGAGTGATATAGTGTGCACTGATTGATTTTCTTGCTTACCGTCCACAAAAGCTCATTTCACAGAACATGGCCATTAAATTTACAGCACAACTGAGAGAATTTTTCATGTGATACTCACCCTAATCTAATTTCTGAAGCACTGTTATAAAAAGTCCTCCATCACCAGCCACAAAAGTCCCCACTTACCTCCTCTCTAAAACCTCAACATTGTGTATTGCATTATCCTTTAATATTTATCCTAGTTAAATGTGCATAAAACATGGTGAGAATGTCTGCTAAACTCTGCGGTTTTCCCAACTAAAAGCAGGGGGGGAATTAAGAATAAGAAGACTTGAGAGGTCACAATGAATCTAAATATAATGCAATCCCAAGATAGACGCTTTTAGTATACCTGCAAAATGCTTTTGGGTTCCTCTTGAAATGTGTCATTTTTGACTTAGTAGAAGTAGGAAACAGAAGGTGTCATTGTGAACATACTATTCATTGCTTGTGTGGCTTAACTATTTCTTGTATTTCTGTAGAAAATATTGTGTCTGTTTATAGAGGTTTTCATTCTGTTTCCATTTTTTTCTTTTTATGCCACACTGGATTCTTCTCTCATACATCTTATTTTTCATTATTCTGCAAAATACAATTTTCTGTGATGTTTTTAGTTAATCCATAAGACTGACCAATGCACTTAAAAAATCCGCACTGGGATCTTTTGGATCTGTGTAAATTGTAAAAAGATTCAGTTTTCAATAGATTAAAATAATATCCAACAACACTTATGTTTTGGGTTATTCAAAAACGTAATAGCCTACATTTTTATGATTTATTCATAGATTTTTCTAGGCACTCGTCACCAATTGGAGCAACTCAAGTGCATTTAAAAAATTATCCTCACAACTTCTTTGTGAAGTAAGGAAGCATTATCCCTGTATACATGATAGAGCTGGTTTGCATAAAAAAGTTACATCAGCATAGCTCTGGTTTGTGAAAAAATCCTTGCTGCTCCAACCTTTTTTTTCCCCTTCTCCCTCGCGAAATGTATGCTCTGGCTGGCAGGTGGAAGATGTGAGTGTCTAATCAGAGTTTGAAATCTAGAAGCCTCTGCTCATTGGTTGAGCCTTAATCAGGGGGAGGGGCTATCAGGCAGTTCAGGGCTTTATAAAGGAGTGAGTCAGTGACCAGGGAGCTTGCAAAGAGGAGCAGTTAACAGGGAGTTTAGAGAGGGATTCTTTAACATCTTTTCATTACACTCCCTTCCTTCAGGGAGGCATTAAATAACAACTGAGGAATCTCTCAGAAGGAAGGCAGATACGGATGGTGATAGCTCTGCTGTTGTTACCTACACATCATGTGCCATGTTTGTCTTCCTCCCAGAAGAAAGAAGGGATTTCATCTGCACTAAGTGTAAGCTGGTCACCATTTTGGAAGAAAAAAGTAGAGGACTGGAGGCCCACATATTGACCCTACGTTCTATGAGAGAGGATGAAGACTTCCTTGATAGAAGGCAGTGTTTAATCCTGCAGCCATAGCAGGATGAAGAGCCAGTTGGGGCAGTACAGGACAAGGAAGAAAACTGGCAGCTTGTAACCTCTAGAAGGAGAAGGCGGCCAACTCAGGTATCCCCCATTCCTGTAGAGGTAAGTAACCGCTTTCAGGCTCTCTTCACAGGCACTGCAGTGGAGAATGCTTTGGCAGGGACCTCTCAGAGAAGAAATCAGAAGGGAACACCATCTACAGGAAGGCATGGTATGCGCAGTCCTAGGGATGGGGGTTCCATGACCACCACCCCCAAAAGAAGACGGGTGGTGGTGGTCGGGGACTCCCTCCTAAGAGGGACTGAGTCATCCATCTGTCGTCCAGACCTGCAATCTCGAGAAGTGTGCTGCTTACTGGGAGCTCGCATTCAGGATGTGACCGAGAGTCTTCCGAAAGTGATTAAACCTTCAGATCGCTATCCCTTCCTGCTTTTCCATGTAGGAACTAATGATACAGCCAAAAATGACCTTGAGTGAGTCACATCAGATTATGTAGCGCTGGGAAGAAGGATCAAGGAATTTGAAGCGCAGGTGGAGTTCTTGTCCATCCTTCCAGTTGAAGGAAAAGATCCGGGTAGGGATCATTGAATTGAGGAAGTAAATGCATGGTTGCACAGGTGGTGTTGGAGAGAGGGCTTGGTTTCTTCGACCATGGGACTCTGTCCTGGACACAAGGATGGTTAGGAACAGATGGGATCCACCTAACCAAGAGAGGAAAGAGCATCTTCACAGGCAGGCTTGCAAACCTAGTGAAGAGGGCTTTAAACTAGGTTTGTTGGGGGATGGTGACCAAAGCCCTGAGGTAAGTGAGGAAGTCGGATACCGGGAAGAATCACAAGGAGGAACAAGCAACAAAGGAGGACCCCTGATTCGGATGGAGAAAGCTGGTTATCTAAGGTGTTGTACACCAATGTGAGAAGCCTGGGAAACAAACAGGAAGAATTAGAAGCCCTGGCCCAGTTAAAGAACTATGATTTGATTGGAATAACGGAGACTTGGTGGGAAGACTCGCATGACCGGAGCACTGTCATGGAAGGGTATAAACTGTTCAGGAAGAACAGGCGGGGGAGAAAAGGAGGAGGAGTTGCACTGTATGTAAGAGAGCAGTATGATTGCTCAGAGCTCCAATACTTAGAGGGAGAAAAGACAGTTGAGAGTCTATGGGTTAAATTTAGAGGTGGAAGCAACAGGTTCGTGTCTGCTATAGACTGCCGGATCAGGTGGATGAGGAAGAGGAAGTTTTCTTTGGACAACTGAGAGAAGCTTCCAGATCACAGTCCCTGGTTCACATGGGCAACTTTAATCACGCTGACATCTGTTGGGAGACCAATACAGCAGTACACAGACAATCCAGTCAACATGGATTCACAGAAAGCTGGCTAGACTGTCGGGCCCAACGGGTAGTGATCAAGAACTCGATGTCAGGTTGGTGGTTGATTTTTTAGTAGAGTGCCCCAAGGATCAGTTCTTGGACCAGTTTTGTTCAACATCTTTATTAATGACTGGATGAGGGGATGGATTGCACCCTCAGCAAGTTCGCAGATGACACTAAGCTAGAGGGAGAGGTAGATATGCTGGAGGACAGGGATAGGGTCCAGAGTGACCTGGACAGATTAGAGGACTGGGCCAAAAGGAATCTGATGAGGTTCAACAAGGACAAGTGCAGAGTCCTGCACTTGGGATGGAAGAATCCCAAGGATTGTTACAGACTGAGGACTGAATGGCTAAGTAGCAGTTCAGCAGAAAAGGACCTGGGGATTACAGTGGATGAGATGCTGTCAACAGTGATATGAGTCAACGGTGTGCTCTTGTAGCCAGGAAGGCTAATGGCATATTAAGGTGTATTAGGAGGAGCATTGCCAGCAGATCCAGAGAAGTTATTATTTCCCTTTATTGGGATTGGTCCTGACTTGGGCAGGGGGCTGGACTTGATGACCTCCTGAGGTCTCTTCCAGCTCTATGATTCTACGATTCTGTGATCCAGTACAGTGTCAGTGCCATGGAATTCTTCTGTCAACTTAGATCAGGGGTGAGCAAGATAGGGCTGGCCTGCCAAGAGTTTTGATCTGGCCCATCCTGTTTCTCCCCTGCCCACAGGCCAACTGGAGGTTGGGGGAAGGGGAATGCGTGAAGTCTCCTCCCCCTGCCAGGGGCACACAGCACCAGAGAGAACTGCCAGCTGTTCAAAACAGCTGGTGGTTCCCTCTGGGAGCTGCACACCCATGGCACAGTAGGCATTGAGATTTTGTGTGCTCCCCCACCCTGCAGGAGAGCACACAAAGTCTCCTTTCCTCCTGCTTGCACGCAGTGCCTAGAGGGAACCACCCCTTCTGCCTGATGCCCCGCCCCTTCCAGGGGCAGAGCCAGCCCAGGAACCACTACTAAAATTGGTGAAGCAGCCCCTGCCCTACAAAAATTATTGCCCACCCGACCTAGATATTGCTTCTCAGCCTGAGGTTCAGAGTGAGTTTTGCTGCGTCATTTAAACATTGTGCACTGGGAGCAAGTGTAACAGTTGGCATCAGGGAATCAAGTGTTTGCCATACAACAATCTTCCCTGAAGACAGAGTATGTTTCTTTCAGGGTGATGAGTAAAGTGAAAGTTCTCTTAACGGGCATCTCTGGTATTCTTCAGAAGTTGTTTTTGATGTGGCATGTTCAGAAAACACACCCACCTACCAGCATTTCAGCATGATTCCTATTTGCCTTGGTTTCATTTACAATTGTGACAAAAGTATTTAAGTCTCCATGTACCAATCCCCTCCAAAGCTCCACCCCAATTCTGATTTTCACATATGCTTTCTTAGGCCTTGTCTACATTCGCAATGTTGCTCTAGTGCAACTGTGTCCTTGTAGTGCTTAGTGAAGAGGCTCCTATGCAAAAAAGGAGAGCATTTTCCATTTATGTAGGTACTCCATCTCTCCAAGAGCTGGTTGATAGGAGAAGCCCTTCCCTTAACATGGCAGTGTCTATGCTGGGATTTAGGTCACTCAAGTGTGGACTTTACAGACATAAGTTGGTAGTGTACACCAAGCCTCAGAGAGTGAAAAATGTTTAGGCTCTCAATAGATTTTAATAAAAAAAGAGTCAATAATTTATTCAAGTGTATTTTCAATATTTGGAAACTTGCCTACAAAGAAAATACTCATGTTTTGGCGTTAAGCTTTCCGGAGAGTTCAAATAAATAGTTTTGGTTGGTTGTTGGTACGTGTTTCAGTTTTTCCCCCTTTTAATCCTCTTGTTTTCCTAACTATCATCTCATTTGATTCCCTGTTGCCTACTGTTTACTGAGCTGTGTTGCCTTCTCTTCCTTATACAAGGAGGTTCATGATTTACACACCCACTGAAGGGGAGAAGGAGGAGCAGAGGGGGAAAATGCCGCAGGGCCTGGCAATTCAAAAAGGCCCAGGGCTCCAGCTGCCACTGCTACTTCTGCAGCAGCAGGGGTAGCCAGAGCCCCAAGCCCTTTAAATCACCACCAGAGTATCAGGCAGCATGCTCCAGGTGGCACTGAGAGCTGGTTGGTGAGGGCCCAGCACAGTCCTGGTGGCACTGAAAGCTGGCTGCCACAGCCCTGACCTTCTTCCCGAGGCCCCAACCCTTCAAGACATAAAGCTGCCATCCTTGCCCAGAGGCCCAGCAAGTCTGTCAGCCCCCTCCCCACCCGATGATTTCCGTGTGAAATCAATAGACTTGAAATCAATGGTAGGAAAATTAAGCACATAGCTTAGTGTTTGAAGGATCAAAAGTCTTATGGAGTTACTTTACATGCTTATTGTTTTAGGCCCGAATACCAAAGACACTTAAGAAAGTACATAACTACTCATGAGAAGCAAATGGGATGATTCATACAGAAGTAGCATCTTATCCGGTGCATCAAATCCCCCCAATAACTGCCCTGTGGATGAAACCAGACAATCACTACACTCTTGAAGTCATATAGAAAAATGAAAAAATACAAAAGCATCTTATCACCTATGAGCAAACACTTTTCACAGAGTGATCAGTGTAGATCTGATTCTTCAGTACTTGTCCTCAAACAAATCCTGCACAGCACCCTCAAAAGGCAATCCTGGGAACTTAAATTAGTAAGACACCAAAACGCATGGAACGTAACAGCGACACCAGTATATGGTTCAATACAAACACTTTATAGCATATTACACTGTTTGCTATACTTAATTGCTCATGTCAGACAACCATCTAATCCTCAACTGTTGCCCTGAATGATGACTTCACACGCATTACCTCCCAATTTATGTTTTGCTCAGACACTTTGATTCCTTCCCCAAACCTGAAGAGGAGGCTTTATATAGTCTGAAAGCTTGTACCATCCACCAACAAAAGTTAGTCCAATAAAAGACATTACCTCATGGCCTGGTCTCTTTCATTAAGTAATGTCACACATGAGCTTATTTGTTTGCAAAAACAGAGCCCCCATCATTTCTAACATTTATTGGATTACTTTAGAAACAGGCTGCTTAATTAGTCAGTTTTGAAAGGGCTGTAATCTTCAGACATAAATTGCATGACTAATGCATAATCTACTGTTATCGACCTAGCGGTTTTAATTGAAATAGATACTGTCAGTCCAATAGGGTTTTATTAAAGCCAACTAATTATTATTTGCATTGTAGTGGCAAGCACTTTTAATCCAACAAATCCAAATGAAAACAGGTACATTTCAATTCATACCAATACATCTGAATTGGAACTAATATTTTGCATTGATAACAATGATCACAGTGCCATTTCATTTGCTGCAACATAATAGAATCACTTTAGAGAATCAGAGATGTCAAAGATAGAAAAAAGATAGAAAAAACTTGCTTAGCTCCCAAGGTCCACTCCCTGAAAATGTAGACTTATTCTTCAGAACAGAAATTCTCCTTTTCTAGGGTAGGAGAATATAGTTTTAAAATGCCAGAAGTGATTAAACTTCCATCACTTCCCTAGAACAATTGCTTCACAATTTCTGCAATCTTAAGCTCATGAAAATGTCCTGATATTCAATCCATATTTTACCCTCTTACTTTGAGTCTCATTAGATTCTTAATTTCAGAACTCTTCATTATATCCCTGCTCATAATTCAATTTATTTCTTTCAGAAGTGTTTACCACCATTACCAAATAGTTAAGATTAGAAAAGCCAAATAAAGATCTAATTTAAAAAAACATATACATGCCTCCCTCCCATAAAATTTTCAGAAAGCATGAAGATTACAAAAATACCTTGAAGATAATAAAAACAAACACTTCATGAATATTTATGTACATTTCCAAGACTCTTATTGAAATAACTGAATACATTCGGTTTGGGTTTTCAAATACATTTATTTTCACACCTTAGAGAAAGGTGTCTTAACAGAACAGAACTGTGAAAAATCATTCCCTCTCCAGTAAACAATAAAAGAGCTAAAGCTAATTGTACCTACTGGTTATACAATTATCATATTCAAATCCTTGCACAAACCTTTCTATAAGGGCACCCAGCATATTGAATATATAAAGCTTCCATTAAAAACTGCTATTTAAAAACAAAACTCTAACCCCATGAAATTTCAGCCTACATATCAGTATGGCCCTACCAAATTTACGACCATGAAAAATGCATCACAGACCGTAAAAACTGGTCTCCTGGGAAATCTGGTCTTGTGTTTGCTTTTTACTTATTCTATACAGGCCAGTGTTTCGCAAATTGAGGGTCTTGACCCAAAAAAGAGTTGCAGGGGGTCTGAGGTTATTTTAGGGAGGTCATGTTATTGAGCAGGTGTCCAACACCCTACCATATCCTGCCATTCTTACTTCTGTACTGCTGCCTTCAGAGCCAGGTGGCTGTAGAGAGCAGCTGCTGACAGGGCCCAGCTCTGCAGGCAGCAGTGCACAAGTAAAGTGGCAATAACATGCAACACCATCTTTACTTCTGCATCTCAGCTGGAGGCAACTCTGCCTTCAGAGCTGGCCTCCTTGCCAGCAGCTGCCGCTCTTCAGCTGCCCACCTGTGAAGTCAGTGCCACTGCCAGCAGCAGCAAAGTAGCAGCAATGCTGAACTCTTTCCCCAACAATAACCTTGTGATCCCCACACCAGTCATTTTTGGGTTAAGACCCCTACAATTACAACATTGTGGAATTGCAGATTTAAATAGCTGAAATCAAGAAATTAATGTGAGCATGAAACCGGCCAAAAGAGGACCATGAATTAGGGCCCTACATATTAGGTATGTTGAATAAATTCTGATGAAACTGATCCTTCTACATTTTAGTCTTGGCATGAGAAGTCCTCATTCATGGAAGTGATTTCAATGGAACTGTTTAATGGAGTGAGGACTATTCATATGAATAAGTGTTTGCAGGATTGCATGCAGGGGCATCACACTTTCTTTAACAGGAGACTTGATTTTGTGAGGTACTGAGTTCCCTCAAGTATAATTAACTGCAATAGGAGTTGAAAGTTATGATCACTTTACAGGACTGGGTCCTTAGATTGTAAGCAGAGCAGAGAAGAGGCCATGGATGAAATCCTGGCTCCTTTGAAGTCACTGGGAGTTTTGCTACTGATTCCAGTGAAGCCAGGATTTAACCCAATGTCTTCTTTCATGTTAGGGCTGCACTGAACACAGTCAACACTCAAATAACAGCAACAGAGCAGCAGGGCTGGAACAGACCAAAGTGCCATTAACAGATTTGGTATGCCGATAAATTAACTAGATTGACAGAAAAGGATGATGATTTACAGTGTATTGAAAAAAATCAACTATTATTTTCTCCAGTATGAGCCATTTCTTTCAATAATATGGAATGTGATAAAGACAGAGATAGAATGAGTCTCTTGTTATAGCTGCTTATTTATTCTAGGTGGTATATCAAAATTCACAAGAAAATCTTTCGGAAAAGTTTAGTACCCACTGATCTATTTTCAGTATCGCAAGCTACACAAACACCATTGCAAAGTATAAGAGGGTTACATCATCTTCAATCCCATGCACCAGTAAGATCCCCCTCAAATTTATTTAATGTGATAATTATAACTTTCAGTCATATATAAAAGGGCATTGCTGGAAAAGTGTAGCATGAATGTTCATACAAAAGAAATGTATTTTTGTGTTGGCGTTAAGCAGTTTTAAGCCACTATTCTGCAACAACCATTTAGGGATACCATGGAAATTAATATCTACCTTGAAGGGGGCCTTTGTTGCCAGTGACAACAGCAGGCAGTTAAAAAAGATGAAGAGCAGGGAGTGCCATATAAAATGGGCTCAGCGAAGATGATCTTGTACCAAATAATCATAAATGTATCTGCAGACCAGAGGTAATTTTGTGAAGTGTGTGAGAGAGTGGAGTTTGCATACAGTTATTTTCATATAATTTTAAAACTACATTTTCTTCCCACTTTAATTCCCTTAATGACTTCATATAATCAGTTTTACTTCTACTGGTCTGCACATTTGGTATTTTCATCAACATTTGGTTAACATGCCAGGGTAATGCATTTTATTAAAGAAATCAGGAAGATCTGTAGTAAGTCACGTCTGCTTCAGAAAGCTGTCAACTCCCCACCAGCTGGATTCTATTATTTGAATTAAAATGCTGTTGTACCAGCTGCCATACAGCATATTTCACTACCATGATTCCTGGTGGAATTAAATCCATACTGAAAAATGTAGTCTCCTATGAACCAGAAAGAAGCTTCTTGTCAATATTAATGCGTATCTAAAAAACAGAACTATTACAAAATTCTGGAAATGGTTACATTCTGGAAATGGTTACAGCAGCATAAGATGTAGAAGATGACACTAAAACAAAAGCTCCAAATTTTATAGGCCATAATGCAGCAGCTCCGTTAGCAAAATATCCTGATAATATCCAGGGGTTTACTTTTCATTATTTTCCTGCTATACATGAACAATTACCAGATCTCTTAAAATAATCCCGCTGAAAGAACTTTTTAAAGTATTATTACCAAGCTATTGTAGAAGCCAGCATGACAAAGCATTTATTACTGCAAGGCAATTATTAGACCGGAGAAAAAATATATAGTTCTGGTCTGTTATTGTTACCACAGATAGAGTGAAAGATTGTGGCAGGCAAAGACCCCATGTAAATCAATGGGGATTTCTGCTAGATGTGGACTTCAGTAACAGGTTCCAAGAGTATATGCTGTGAATATATTTTAACAATATCACTCAGTCTTAATACAAAACAAGAATATTAAACCTTAAAACATTCACTGATGACAGCATACTAAAGAGAACTTAGATTAAAAACAAATAATGGTATGTTGATAGGAACCAATTGTGATGTTGATAGGAACCAATTGTGATGTTTTTGTGGAAATATGCATATTCATATTCAAAAAAATAATTATATGCTTTATGCAAAATGGATGCATATAACCTATCATTGGAGAACTTGTAATTTCCTGAATGTGTATATTCTATTTGTGTGCCTGTATCATTTCTCTATTGGAAGTTAGGAATAAGAAGTATAAACCTGTTTATTGATCTATGTGTGCTAGTAAAAGCCATTAGCAGTACTCAAGGAAATTAATGACCTCATACGTGAGACAATGATCTTTGAATAATCTGTTTTTTCCTGTAAACCTGGACTATGTTTAGTCCTACAAAGGCATGTGATAGGGTGACCATGTTTCCTTATACTGAATAAGGGGCACCTAGTAAAATTACTCAAGCGAGTTCAATGGCAATCAATCAGAACTATACAGTACAAATGTTCAAACTGACATCAAGTCAGCCGAGCTCCTATTAAAAATACTGCAGAGCTGGAATCTTATTATTTACCTTATCTTTAAGGTTTGCATGGAGTGAGGTGACAGACATACATACACACACACCCCTACACCTCTGTCACATGGGGGTGATTGATCAACCTGACCCATCCAACCCTCCCTCCCCAGTGCTCCGCCCTTTCCCAGGGATAATCCCACCTCTTCTGGTACCTAGCACTGAATCGTCTCAAGGCAACACATACGAGGCATCTGGGGTCAGAAGCCCCCCTCCTCAGATTTCTGTTAAGATTCAGGGCAGGGGCTAGAACCTGGGCCAGGACTGGGGCTAAAGCAGACACTACCACCCGAGGCCATGGTGCAGCAGGGCTGTAGCAGCCCCCACTGCCTTTGGTTGGGGTGCAGCAGGGTAAGGGCCTGAGCAGTCCTTGCTGCCCACAGCCATAGCACAGCAAGGCTGGGGCTGTCCGCCCCCCATCCAGTGGTTAAACAGTTAAACAAATTGTTTAAATATTTAAGGCGATTTTTACAAAAGTGCTGCTGTACCCGGGTCAGAAAGAACAGGACTGGCCTGAAATAAGAACTAGGGTGAGAAATTATTATTTGTAACAACCTTCTTTCCCCATCCCCTCTAATTGACCAGATTTCTCCCCCCCACTCCCCACCTTCTCTTTCCCTCCCTATCCCCTCTCTTTCTGCCATTTATTTGTGACTCTGGACCCCTTGCTCCATTCATCTGAAGAAGTGGGTTGTGCTCATGATACCATCTATATTTTTTGTTAGTCTCTAAGGGTACGTCTACACTTGCCCCTTAGTTCGGACTAGGGAGGCAAATGAAGCATACCGAAGTTGCTAATGAAGCATGGGATTTAAGTGTGCAATGAGGAGTAACAGTTAATTCGAGAGAAGGGTTTTAAATCGGACTATCATATCTATCCGCGTCAAGTTAAATTGGGTGACCAGCATTTTAAAATGGCAACCGGCTGTGAATATGCTAAGCAAGCGTGGGATATTTAAATCTCGCGCTTCATTAGCAACTTCGGTATGCTTCATTTGCCTCCCTAGTCCGAACTAGGGGGCAAGCGTAGACGTACCCTAAGGTGCTACAGGACCATTCATTGTTTTTCTAAGTTTTTTTCAGTTACACACTAACACAGCTACCCCTCTGAGAAACTTTCTATTAGGTTAGCTTGTGTGTTTAGTTTTATTTAGCTTTATAACTTACTTTGATCTGTCTGTTTTCACTTGCAACTACTTAAATCCTATTTTTTATACTTAATAAAACACTTTTATTTATTATTAAACCCAGTGTAAATAATTGTTATTTGAAGAGAGCTGCAGCTCTCCTTTTCACTGATAAAGAGAGTGAACAACATATGAGCTTGCTCTGTGTAAAACTTGTATGTGGAGTTAGATGGATTTATTTTGCATTTCTACTCCCATTGGGGTTCTGTTTCTTGGTGCTATGTCAAGTCCCTATGATTGAGCTTTCCCAGAAATGAGGTGCTCTCAGTGTCTTTACTGCTCTGCTGTGGGCTGCAACCCCAGCTCTAAGCTTTTGATGAGGGAGATCAGAACTTCTGGTTCAGCAGGAAAAGGTGGTGGGGCGCCCCAGATGGCAGGTATGTGGGCTCAGTGGTATGATCAGCTCAGCAGGTGACAGTCTCAAGGAGATCTCTGAAATATAACCTGTCACATCAATATTTCCCTCTTATTTTTCCCAATTACTATTTTAAAGAAGTGCAGATTTGCATGCCAACATATGCCTTCCCTAGCAAAGTACTGGCTCTAAAGAATATTTGCATTTCAATAGCAATTTCAATGGCTTCCCTTTTACTACAATAAAGAAATTAAACCACAAATTATAGTCAAATAATGTTCAGGTTGAAATGAAGGTGTGACAACTCTAGCCTATAAATATAAGGAAATTCAGAGGTAAGACTGAAATACCAATACAAATTCATTCTTGGGGCAAACCAAGAAAAATGAATAGCATTACACAAGGATAAAATTGCTCTCAGTCTTTAATTGACCCTTTTGTGCAGAAGCACTGTACAGTTTTCTCAATTAGGTATTATGTTTCTAACATCACATGTGAATTCCTGGGTGTAATTCATCTCTTTAATACTGCTGCAGCATATTTTGTGATTTCTTTACAGGGCATTGCTAATGCAAATCCATTAATACAAAGAATTAAGAATCCATTACTGTAAATTATTCCATGAGGGACTGTTGGTCCTCCTACTCAGAACAACTTGCTATACTGGGGCCTAAAAGCTCTATAATTTCTAGCTGTCCCTGCTCTCCTTCAATACAAATGGTCATTTCCTTAGATTACTCAGAGCAGTAATATTTGGATTATAATATTAAAGCTATATTCTATAGCTAACTCACAGCTAAACAATGCAATGTTCAGACTGTCTGGGAAGATGAAGGTTCAGGGGTTTGTTAATTAGCTATGAAGCTTAGATCAACTGGGCAAAATCCATGCAAAGTCAGTAATGAGCAACAGTTGTAACAGTTTGATGATCGCTTGAACTGAATTGAGGGATTGACTCCAGTTTATAGTGGACAGGTTCTGACATTACATAAAATGCCACCACAATTGGCCTCTTTGTTGATACTCTCAAGAGAGAGGCTAGACACTGAAGCTAGACTTTTCAAATGAACACAAGGGACTTAGTAATAGAGAGGTAGCCGTGTTAGTCTGATCTTGCTAAAACAAAAGTAAAAGCTATGTTTCACTTTAAAGACTAACAAGATGATTTAATAGGTGATGAGCTTTCGTGGGGCAGATCCACTTTCTAGACACTAGATTGCCACTGAAATGTAATGGGAGAAAAGTGCCTATTTCCTTCTAGATTAGTATTTCCCAAAGTGGTCTGTGGATCCACTCTGAGAAAGCTGCCAACAGGCCACTCCGGTTTGTTATTTACCAGTGCAGCAGGCACGGAGTATTGCGGATCCCATTAGCTGCAGTTTACCATTTGCAGCCAAGGGGAGCTGCAGGAAGCAGCAATCCTGGCCACACCGCTTCCTGCAGCTCCCGCTGCAACCAGAGAACCAGAGACAATGGGAGCCACAAGGCTCTGTGGCTGCAGAGCCGGCAAGTAAACAAACTGGAGCAGCCCGTTAGCAGCTTTCTCAGAGCGGGTCTGTGGACCACTTTGAGAAACACTGCTCTAGATCCTTTGAAAATCATAGCTTGGGTGAATGTGACAGGCTAACTATACTGCTACTCTTTCAGATTGTCCTCTCCGGGCACCAGGGCATGACGTGGATACACTGGAGTGCAACAGGCAAGCATGTACTACTACTACCTGTATACTTCTGTGTGAATTCAAAAAACTTTTATTTCCAAGGTTGTCCATATTGAATCTGTCACAAGCACTATATATTTATTTTACTATATAATATAAATATATTTCTCAGATATAGTCAATGGTTGCACTTCAAGCATTTTTATCAGCATGAATCTCTGCCATACATTTTTACTGGTATACCCTATTATATGTACAGGAAACCTCTCGCACACCAGTATAAGTTGTTTTAGTATGTGTGACCACTTATATATATGTATGTAAATTTTAAAATGCAAAATACATATACATGTATATATGCCTCCCACAAATATGGAAGGGATATGCATGCAATAAATTGCAGCATCATGTTACAAATTTATTTGTCTCAAAAAAGATTCCAGAACCACCAACCACAGATCATCTACAATTACAAAATAGAATTGTCCCTTAAAATTATGCATGTTAAAGGCCTAAAATGAATACTTATCAATTCTGGAGCAATAGCAATGTTGTGACTTTAGCATCTGTTATCTCACATCATTTCAGAGCTAGAAATAGAAGATATATATATATATATATATATATATATATCATCAAAGAGGAAATTCTCAGTTCCTCATTGGCATGCCTTTCTTGCCTTGGAAAAGCTGGTGAGATATTACCTGAAAACCACTTCCCTGTGAGCCCTGTAGAAATGGATTAATGCATAGATTCAGCACCATTTTAAAAAAATGTCATCTCCAATAAGTACTGATAAAACATTTATACCACACCACTGTGCACTAGGGATATGGCAAATATTTTACAAAAAGCTATTACAATTTCATTTTAGAGCTGTATCAGCTGTAAGGGTAATGACAAAGGCAGGGCTGGTCGCACAGTTATCATTACAGCTGCTCAACATTTCCCATTATATGCCCTTCTTTTTGATTGCTTTTAACTTTATCAAACTGTAACTATGTGGTGTCTTGCCCACTCTGAATATTATGAAAAAAGAGAGCTGAAACAGTTCTATTTTTGATAAGGCTGGATTAAAATATTGTATTTTGTTCCTGATAAAAAAATCTGTTGTCCTTTTCTGTTGACAATCTATAACACCTTCATGCTTTCAATCAGGAATTTAAAATGTAAGGGTGGTGGCCTTCGTGTCAAGAATGAGCCTTTTACAGTATCTACAAAAATCCACCCAAATTTGGTCCAATTCTTTGAAATAGTACAGTTCACATGCTTGGTAGACACTTGCTAGAGCTTTGCAGCATAATTCTCTGAAGACCCAGAGGCCAAGAAAATGTCCAGCTTGGGGCTGAGCAGGAATTTCTCTGCAATTACAGTTCTCAACTGTTCTCAATAACATCCTCCCACACACGCACACACCATGCTGCTGCCCAAGGAGGGTGGAGGAGAAAGCTGCCTGAATTGAATTCAGGAGGGGAAAAAACAAGAATTGGGGGGAGAGAGGGAGAAGAGAGACGAGTATTTGGGGCAAGGAAGCTGGAGGAAAAAAATGGGACTGGAGGCTGGCAGGGATACAGAAAGGGGGGGGGGGAAACCTTGGAACTGTGAGTTATGGGTAGGGGAGAATGGGGCCAGAAGCGAGGAGGACACAAGCGGTTGGGACTGGCTGGGCAAGGTAACAGAGAGCTGGGGAAAAACTGGATCAGAGACCAGTGATGGAGGAAGAATTGGGTGAGGGGGTGGATCTGACAAGGAAAAGGGTGCAGGAAGAATATTGGCCGATGACAGGGACAAGAAATTATGTAGGTGTAGAAGACACTGAGACTGGGTGAGACGCATGGGAGAAAGACTGGGATTGGTAGAAGCCAGTGGGGATGGAGAACATGGAGAAGGGGAGTCCTGGAAACAGTGGAGTGATGAAGACTGCCTCATTTGTTGCAGATGTTGGAAAATGTGTAGAAGGAGGAGAAAGGATGGTTTCTTGGTTAAGCAGCTGGAAGTTGTCCCTGTCTCTGCCACAGTGATCCTGTGTGATGTTAGGCAAGTCACTTACACAAAACTTTTCACAGGTGGTCATTAATTGTTTATTCCTCATGTTCTGGGAGCCTGATGTGTGGCTTTGGATCTGATTTGTAGAAGTGCTGAGCACTCAGAGTTGCAAATGAAGTCAATGGGAATTGTGCTTTGAATATATAAAGTACTATACAAAACACTCAATAGTCTGAAATATCAGGTCCTACATGGCGCATATCGGGCACCTTACAGAAGTGGATATTTGGACCTTGTTCCCTATATGTCTCAGTTCCTCATTTGTAAAAGTGGGGAGTCACCATACGCCTTACAGGCAAGTTATGAAAACAAATACATTTGTGAATTACTCAGATGCATCAGGGATGAGACAGTAACTCAAAAGCCCATGAAGAAATTAATTACTCTGTTGTCAAAGCAGTGTTTGAATAGTGTGCTATTAATATGTCAAGGAGCCACACAATGAACAAGGTAGAGACAAAATACTCAAGAGCAGTTCATTCAATGTCCATCAACCATCCTGTGCTGTGAATTAAGTTTGGGTCATTCTGCTGAAAATAGAATATGGTCATGTATTATATGCAGAAGGGGTTGAATCAAAGATTCACAGGTATTCTGATATTTTCTAACTTTTAAGTGTTTCTCTCTGCAACCTTAATAATGTTCTTTTCATGTAAAATTTTATTACATGTAAAAAACATACTGCCCTTAAAGTTGGTAAATTCAGTTAATAATAACCATGTGATCAACATCTTGTATGGGTATTTCCCACTGTGTCCACAGGAAATCACACATAAAATATACACCCACTCACACACACCCCATCAAGTTGCATTAACATATTATTTTTCACTCCCCCAATCCAGAATCTTCTGAAATGGGAAGACAGGTAGTAAAACTCACACTAATACCATTCCTTATTTCCAAGCCCAGGACATCACTGTCTCCAGTAGCTTATTTTCATAAACTAATTACTAATGATATTTTAATGAATCCTGAAGATAGTAGTTGCAATAAATCAGTCCTGACATATAAAAGGATCAGTACTAACAGGTTTTCACCAACCATCCTAGAGTCTGATTTTGGCTTTTACATATATACCATGTTCTAATTTTAATTCTCTTGATCCATATCTACTATACAAGATAGAATTGAAACAGCAGTTGGTAACTTCAGAGGAAAAATGACCACCTGAGCTAAGCAACTAATATTGACATTAAGGTTTGCTTTGTACCTCTCAACAGAAAATAATCTCAAAAGCAGCATTATCTTTATTCTTTAGCTATGCTGTGAATGGACTTTTCCTTGTGTGTCTTATGACCTATTAATGAACTTCCCACAATACCCCTTTTGCAATGCTGTATAATATATATAACAAGAAACCAGTGTCATCTACTTAGAGAAGCAAGAATGCAATATAGATCAATTACTGTCAATCAAGAAGTGCTAAAGAACAGAAGAATGCTAATCTCTTCCTTCTCCATGTGTGACTTGTGTTGTGGTTAATCTCTAATTAACACAGCCACAATTTTCAGAAACAATGCAAATGGCAAAAGGATTTACCCTTTTTAGATGTGAAACTATGGACGTGTTTTGCCCTTTTAAGATGGCAAGTATTAGATAATGTACAAATATGTTGTTTGGCTAGGTGTATTCAAAATTATAAAGCCTTATTTGGGGGAAGCACTCTATAATTATCACATGCAAAAGTGCACACAGTTTCAGTTTAATCCTCAGTGTAGATCCCAGCATGGCTAAGAAAGGCGGCAGTGAGCTGTTGGGTGGACCACATGCCAAGTCAGTATGAATATACATGCATGATTGCACATGCAGATTGAGCAAACTGCTCCAGTTTTAAAAGTAGCACCAGGAGTGAGGAATCCAGCTCCTTTATTGTCAGCTCTCAGGGTCTCAATCTTTAAGGAAATATCTGCACTGTGATAAAAGACCCTCAGCAGAGCCATGGCTGGCTTGGATCAGCTCCCTCAGGCTGCAGGGCTATAATATTAAAATGTAGACATTATGGCTTGGGCTGAAGCCTAGACTCTGGAAGTCTCCTCCCTCGCAGGGCAGTGGTGTAGCAAGGAGGAGGCAGAGGGGGAGGGTTGCCATGCTAGGGGGCACCAATTTAGTCTCCCTCCGTTCACCCTGTCATCCTTCAGGTCGCCTGCTCCTCCTCCATCCGCTGGTACCGGCTGGAGCCTCCTCCTCGCCTCTCCACCCCCAGCCCGACCCTCCTCCATCTCCGTTGGAGGATTAGTGCACGTGGGGGCCCGGGTGCAAATTGGAGGGGATGTGGGAAGATGCAGTACAAGCTCCCCACCCGGCCCCTAGGGTCGGGCTCAGCCATGCACCAGGTTTGGAGCTCCGCCGCCAGGCAGCAGCAGGCACGAATTTTGCCTTTGCCTCTGGGCGCATAAGACCCTTGCTACGGCTCTGTCGCAAGGTCCCAGAGCCCATGCAGTTTGATAGCCCCACAGCCAGAGTCAGCTGATCCCGGCCAACTGAGTCTCTTTTGTTGCAGTGTAGACATCTAAACCCTCCATCGGAAGTGACAATAACTGTCACCCTCCACCCTCAGGTTCAGAAAAGAGGCTAATGATTGAAACAGAACAAAGCCTGAATTATTTGATCTTTACAGAGGGATCATTCCAGGTCATGGATGATGCATGCTGTTGGGACAGCTCATTGTCAGCCGCGCTGTAGCTGTTATGCAGATAAAGTCTCCACCACAGGGTAGGAAAACTCCTTGCGTCCAGGATGCTGCAAGATGTGTACGTGCTGTCCCAGCAAGTAAAAATGTCACATTTTCTGCCTGCTTGAGAAAACCAATAGAGAAAACTGGGGATGGGCTAAGTGAAATCAATGGAACAGCTGGTAGGTGGATTAAAAAAACCTGAGCCGCATCTGGGGCAGGAGAGAGGAAGTGCTGAGGATAGCCACAAAGTGGAGCTGTTTTGGGGACTGGCATAAGGGCAGGCCTCACTGATGTAGCCACACAAAGGGTTTCTCAGGAGGAGGAACTTTGCATTTTTGAGCATCCACTCAAATAATACCACCAGTTAGTGCTCTGATTATACCTGTGGTGCCTGTAAAGGAGTTAGATAAGGAGTGAAATCCTGGTTCCACTGAAGTCCCTGGGAACTGTGCTACTGACATCAGTGGGTTCATATTAGGCAGGGGTGGGCAAGAGGCTGCCAGTCGGCTGGATCCAGCCCGCCAAGCCACTGGATCCAGCCTGCGGCCACCTTGCCAGGACCCTAAGGCAGAGAATAGCTCACACTTTAAAATCCAGCTGTTCTCCATTCCGGAGGGCTGGTGAGGGAGGAGGAAGACTTCTTAGAATCATAGAATCATAGGACTGGAAGGGACCTCAAGAGGTCATCGAGTCCAGCCCCCCGCCCTCAAGGCAGGACCAAGCTCCGTCTACACCATCCCTGACAGATGTCTATCTAACCTGTTCTTAAATATCTCCAGAGAGGGAGAGTCCACCACCTCCCTTGCCAATTTATTCCAATATTTGACCACCCTGACAGTTAGGAATCTTTTCCTAATGTCCAATCTAAACCTCCCCTGCTGCACTTTAAGCCCATTACTCCTTGTCCTGTCCTCAGAAACCAAGAGGAACAAATTTTCTCCTTCCTCCTTGTGACACCCTTTTAGATATTTGAAAACCGCTATCATGTCCCCCCTTAATCTTCTTTTTTCCAAACTAAACAAGCCCAGTTCATGAAGCCTGTCTTCATAGGTCATGTTCTCTAAACCTTTAATCATTCTTGTCGCTCTTCTCTGTACCCTTTCCAATTTCTCCACATCTTTCTTGAAATGTGGCGCCCAGAACGGGACACAGTACTCCAGCTGAGGCCTAACTAGTGCAGAGTAGAGCGGCAGAATGACTTCACGAGTTTTGCTTACAACACACCTGTTGATACAACCTAGAATCATATTTGCTTTTTTTGCAACAGCATCACACTGTTGACTCTCATTCAACTTGTGGTCCACTATGACCCCTAGATCCCTTTCCGCCATGCTCCTTCCTAGACAGTCGCTTCCCATCTTGTATGTATGGAACTGATTGTTCCTTCCTAAGTGGAGCACTTTGCATTTCTCTTTATTAAACCTCATCCTATTTACCTCTGACCATTTCTCTAACTTGCTAAGGTCATTTTGAATGATGTCCCTATCCTCCAAAGAAGTTGCAACCCCACCCAGTTTGGTATCATCTGCAAACTTAATAAGCGTACTCTCTATCCCAATATCTACATCATTGATGAAGATATTGAACAGTACGGGTCCCAAAACAGACCCTTGAGGAACTTCACTTGTTATCCCTTTCCAGCAGGATTTAGCACCGTTAACAACAACTCTCTGACTACGGTTATCCAGCCAATTATGCACCCACCTTATCGTGGCCCTATCTAAGTTATATGAGGTTCCCACCCCCCAGCAAAATCTCTTAGTTCCCATTGGCCAATCTCTCAGTTTCTGGCTAATAGGAGCTGAGAATTTTTGCTGGGTGCAAGGACAGTGTAGAAAGCCTTCTCCCTCCCTCCTCGTCCATCCCCCTCCCCCTCGCTCTCATGCCCAGAGCAGAGTCATATGGAGCTGCCAGCAACCTGCAGCAGACAGTCTGCCTCAGATTCTGCTGGTAAGCGCCTCCCAGCCAGAGCCTGCCTCTGGCACCCAAGCCCCTTTCTTCCCCAACCCTCTGCCCCCTCTCCACATACCCAAACACTCTGCCCCCTCCTACTCCCATACCTCCTTCCAAATCTGGCACCCCAGTCTCCTTCCCAGATCACAATCCGGGTATGTCTACACTACAAAGTTAATTCGAACTAACAGACGTTAGTTAGAATTAAATTTGATAGGCGCTACACATACAAACTGCTAGTTCGAACTTAATTCGAACTAGCGGAGCGCTTAATTCAAACTAGGTAAACCTCATTCTACAAGGACTAAGCCTAGTTCGAATTAAGTAGTTTGAATTAAGGGCTGTGTAGCCACTTAATTCGAACTAGTGGGAGGCTAGACCGCCCCAGCTTTCCCTGGTGGCCACTCTGGGCACCACCAGGGAAACTCTTCTGCCCGCCTCCCGGCCCCGGAGCCCTTAAAGGGGCACAGTCTGGCTACGGTGCCCGTGCCAGGTGCAAGCCTGCCAGCACCCAGCCAGCAGACCCTGCACCTAGCACGGATCGAGCCAGCCACCCGATGCCACCCAGCCCTCCGCCTCTTCCCGGGACCAGGCTGGCGGCTCCCGGGAGCCTACCCAGGTCCGTAAGAGGCGGGCACCCACCTGGTCTAGTGCGGACATCGTGGACCTCATCCACGACCTCCGCACTAGGCACAGGAAAGTGGCCGTCTAGGGCAGAATAGCTGCCAGCCTGGCCACCCGGGAGCAGGTTGGCATGAAAATCAGGGTGGTCCAGTGAGACCCCCGACCCTGAACCCTGAGCACAGAATGGCCGTCCTGGGTCAGACCAAAGGTCCATCTAGCCCAGTAGCCTGTCTGCCAACAGTGGCCAACACTAGGGACCCTCGAGGGGATGGACCGAAACAATGACCAAGCCATTTGTCTCGTGCCATCCATCTCCAGCCTTCCACAAACAGAGGCCAGGGACACCATTTCTACCCCCTAGCTAATAGCACTCCATGGACCCAGCCTCCATGAATTTATCTAAATTCTCTTTAAACTCTGTTCTAGTTCTAGCCTTCACAGCCTCCTGCAGCAAGGAGTTCTACAGGTTGACTATTTGCTTTGTGAAGAAGAACTTTCTTTTATTAGTTGAAGCCTGCTACCCATTCATTTCATTTGGTGTCCTCTAGTCCTTCTATTATGGGAACTAATGAAGAACTTTTCTTTATTCATCCTCTCCACACCACTTGTGCATTTATAGACCCCTATCATATCCCCCCTCAGTCTCCTCTTTTCTACGCTGAAAAGTCCCAGTCTCTTTAGCCTCTCTTCATATGGGACCTGTTCCAAACCTCTGATCATTTTAGTTGCCCTCCCCTCTTCCACCCTCTCTCTTCCCCTCTCCAACCTCCTTTTCCCAGTCTTCCCGAGTTTTGTTCAATAAAAAGAGTTTCTATTTTTGAACACACGTATCCCTTATTTTGTACATCAGGAAGGGGAGGCTAGGGAGGGGTAAGTGGAAGGAGGTGAGGGAGGACTGGGGTACGAGCCCCCAATGGGGAGGACTGGGGTACGAGCCCCCAATGGGGAGGACTGGGGTGGCTCTGCGGTCTCTTTGGGGTGGAAGCTCTCCTGCAGACCCCCGATTGACACCCCCCCCCCCCCGGATGGCAGCCTGCGGAAAGTGCAGCCGGGCTGATGGCCAAGTGCTGTGATGGGCTGAGTGTGGGCACTCAGGGCACTCCAAGCCAGGACTGCTTTGCAAGCGGGAAACCCCTGAGAACTGTCTGTCCGGGGTGGGGGTCGGGTCCCTTTAAGCACAGCCCTCGGCTAGCCTGAGACAGCATCTCCACGCTCTAAGTCCTAATCTGATGCCCTGCCGGCACTGCTTCTGGCCATCCTTAACCTCGGTTCAGGGTCCACTCAGTGTGGACATGCTAGTTTGAATTAGCAAAATGATAATTCGAACTAGTTTTTAGGTCTAGATGCACTAGTTCGAATTAGCTTAGTTCGAATTAACTAATTCGAATTAAGTTAGTTCGAATTAGTGCTGTAGTGTCAACATACCCTCACTTCCTACCCTACATCACATCCCCAAACCCTGCACCCCAGTCCGCTGCCTCGGGTCACAGCTGCCTCCTTCACTCAAACTCCCTCTCAGACCCTATTCTTTCTCCTGCGCACCAATTCCCTTACCCCAAGCTCCCTTCTGCCCCCAACCTCCATCACAGACCCCACAATTCCTCCATTAATATCTTCGAAGAGTGCTGTCCTCAATCACTTTCCAAAATCTTGGAGTGCTCCCTCCCTCCCCCCCCCCCGGTCAAAAATTATCGCCCACCCGTGATCTTAGGTCTAGGTTTTTAAGCTATCACCATGTAGAGCTCAAAGCCAATTGTTAGCCAGAAAGGCAAGTGATAGTCTGATTTAGACAGAAAACTAAACTAATTTCTAGTGAATAATTTGCAATATGATGAGTTGATCCTGCTACAAACTACAAATTAATTTTAGGAAGTATAGAGTTCCTATCTAATGCTAAACAGGAAGATGTTCAAGAATGTACATGGCTGCAAGGCATTGCCAGGTCATGCCAAAATTTGATGGGAAGATCCACATCAACTCCCTGGCTAACAAAACAGAGGATGGTCTAAAGTAGAACAGTATGTGACCTGCCTATGGAGTTATCAAGCTCCTGGCTAGCTGCCATAAACAATCTTCTAACAGAGGGGTAGGCAATCATTTTTTATGGGGGACCACTCCAAGATTTAGTAAGAGATCAAGGGCCACACCTCTGTGGAGGGGGTGTGGAGTTTGGGATGACAGGTGGGGTGTAGAAGAGAGCTTGGGAGAGACAATTGGGATACAGGAGGGAGTGTGGGGTCTGAGAGGAAGTTTGGGTGAAGGAGGGGGTTATGATCTGGGGCAGAGGCTTGGGGTGCAGAGTCCACGAGGGGTTATGGGTACAGGAGAGGATTCTGGCCTGGGGGAGGGGTTTAGGAGGAGGTGCAAGGTCTGGGAGGGAGTTGTGACCTGGGAGAAGGGGTTAAGGTTGTGCAGAGGGTTTGGGTGGTGATGTTGGGCAGGGCAATGGGGTGCAGGGTCAGGGAGGGTTATGTGTGCGGGAGAGGATTCTGGCCTGGGGAAGGAGAGCAGGAGGGAGTGCAGGGTCTAGGAGGGAGTTGTGACCTGGAGGAGGTGGGGACAGGGGATACATAGGGTTTAAGTGGTGGCCTGGGGCAGGTAGTTGGAGGGAGAGATGGGGTGGGGTGCAAGAGGCAGGTTCTGTCTGGAAGGCATTTACTTGGGCTGCTCCCAGCCAGCAACCCTGCAGGAACCTGAGACAGGCTCACTTGAGACAGGGCTGAGGGAGATTAGGTCCAAGCCCCACCCTTCTGTCTGAGGCCCTGTCCCTGACACCAAGTGCCCCCCCCCCCCCATTGCAAGGCCAGGCCACCCCTTCCCCTGGGGGCAGTTTGCAGCCTCAGCCTTCCTACCTCCAGCCCAAGAGCAGGAGTTGGAGGGATGGGCAGAACGTAGCCCCAGCCTTCTCTGACCCAGCCAGAGTATGACGGGAGCACTGGCGGGAGCACTGGGGATAGCGGGGAAAGTGGAGGACTCCAGCCTTTTCTGGCCCCAGCCAGAGCACTAGGGAGAGGGAGGGAGGCTCCCAGTCCCCAGAGAGTTGGCAGAATGGCCCCAGCCTCGGTGGGGCTGAATCCTAGACAGCTTTGGGGGGAGACACACTGAAGGCAGGAAGGGACTGGGGTAGAGTGGGGTGGGTCCAGGCTGGCAGTTTGGGAACACCTTGCCTTCCCCTGCCTCTCATACTGCCACCCATGAGAAAGGCAGTATGGAGGGATTTACTATCATTAAGACATGAAGAGATAATGAGATGAACATGAGTTTCAGCAGGCAAGTACCTGAGACAGCAACGAATGCAGGTAATGTTACAGAATAGAAGACAGAATCACTTTACTCAAATATCAGATAACAGACCTGGTAATCAGCTAGGTTTCTGACAGCATTAATGGCAGTGATGAATAGAGTTTAGAGGAGAAAGGCATGTAGTTCAGCCTAGGTTGAAATGGTACCACATTTTATAACTGGTGGGCTATCAAATATACTATAGCTATTTTAAAACTAATATTATTCCAGCTCTAATTTAACAGACAAAATATACAGTTCAATTATAGTTATGCTGAATGTTCAGCAAGGAACTGTCTTCAACACTACACATCCTGTTATCAAATTAAATACACGGGGTATCTGTTTCTTAAAGAAACAGTCATTCTTACAAGGCTTGAAATAAGGAATAGCTGTAGACATAATCCATACTGCATGGACTTTTAAAGTAATTTGTTGGGAGGGATTACACACTTGTGGTGTGATGTTTCATGTTGCATCAAGTTATGATTGCGGAAATGTCTCTGATGCAATATATAGCAAAGCTTAGCAAAGGAATGTTGTCCATTTTTATTACTAATTTTCTCAATTAAATAAAGTGAGATCAGAATCTCAAATTCACTGAAGAAAAGATATAAGATCTAGATGTCTCTAACATACACAGTGTGTGTGCATCTCTGAGCATGTATCTCTCTCTCTCTGTCACACACACACACACTCACCCCTTGGCACTGTGCCGCCATGGAGGCACCGTCAGAGAAGAGAATGGTGTGGTCCAGCGGGATAGTGTGGGTTCATCATCATGTTCAGTTTCTGCAGGGAAGTGTTTACAGTCACTGTCCTGCGTCTATTATGTTTCCTCCCTGCTGCCTCAGTCCATGCTGCTTTGCAGAGTGTGAGACTTACAGCATCGTGTTAACCCTTGAGGGCTCAGCCAAGTGCTAGCAAGACATTCCCTGGAAAATATTTCTACCCTCTGTCTTCATCACCTTACCGAAGTTTCACAGTCATCATTGTTGAGCACAGTATTACACTGTTTGCTTAAAATTATGTATGTGCTATCTTTTGTCCGCTGAAAAAAATTCCTTGGAATATAATCCCCATATTTACATTAATTTTTAGGGGGAAGTTGGATTTGCTTAACATAATTTCACTTAAAGTAGCATTTAAAGTCAGGAATATAACTACAGTGTTAAGTGAGAAGTTACTGTATATGGATTTGAACACTTACATAGCTGCCTTAGAAACTGGAGATGTTCTCGCTTAGATTTCTATCACCCAAATCTATCACCATTGCCACCATTCACCTTGGCTTGAGAACTAACACTGAAAATTTTGGGGGAAAATGAACTGTAGGCTTTTAGTTTTTATGAAATTTAAGTAATCGTTTTTCTTTTCCACACCGAGTGATTGCACAAGCATGTGCTTTGGAATTAGGAGGTTGGTCTTTGATATCAGCATATTGATTTCTGGAGATTCATGCAAAGCTTTTCATATTGTTTCTGGACTACAGATTTACACCCCTGTAACTGCCTGTCAGACATCACTTCTGCTTTATGAATAAATAATACTATGCCCAAGGGAAACATTGAACTAAGAAAAAAATCAATATATGTCTAGCACATGCTAGGCAGTCATTCAGCTGAAGTCTGTCTCAAAATATATGGAGCAATTTTAACAACAAAAGCATTCTAAAATGTAAGAAGGGCTGTTAAGAAGACTATCATTTTTTCTTTTTTTGTCCGATTCCAAGAGTAACAATATTCCCCTTTAAAAATGTGAATAGATACACTGATTGCAAAGTATTCAGTGATTACTCATCTACACATTTCAAATGTTATATTCACATTTCAGAGTAGGTGGTAGAAAAAGGTCTCTCAGTTTGCTACTCTTGAATTTGTTTCAATGCACATCTGTGTAACAAAGCTGGCTATTATCACAATTGACTTAGCTTTTATTTTAAAGCTATTAGCTTATTCTAAAATAGCCTTTTTTTCCCTGCAAAAGGCCTGGGATCAAAGGTGAAATGAAAGCAGGGTAAATTAATGATTCATGCAGCCCTGTAATAACCTTAGGCATTCTTGCAATGTAAGCCTATTTTCACAGCCACCACAATTATTGTCATTCTGACATGCACTGTAGTAGCTTTATGATTGCAAATCCACCCCCCAAATACTTACATCTCTCTACTTTGTGCTAGAAGTTTTATCTGGCATTGCTTGGGTCTTTAACTCAGATAAGTTTTGCTTTTCCTCATTGAAATAATTGTTCTTGGGTGAGGTTGGAGATGTGGGGTTCAGTATGCAGGCTGCCCCAGGGAGAGAGGACAACTACAGCCCTCTCCCACCACTGCAGCTTGGGGCCAGGTGAGAAGCACGTGTCCATGGCTACTGCAGTTGCAGCAAACACAACCAGTACAGGGATGCATGTTCTCCAGCTCGGGGACAGACAGACACACAAACAGACAACTCTCTGAAATATATAGTAGAGAGCTGTCCTTTTCTCCACCCGCCCCCTGCTGGCTCAGTACAGTTATAGCTCTCCTGGTTCCCATCTCTGGCCCCCTTTCTGCCCTCCTCTGGTCATTCTACAGTATAACTACCCCCCCTACCAGATTCCTCCCTTTCCATTTTATGAGAAACAGTCAAATTTCACACACAGTCCATTGTCCTGACATAATCAAACTCTTACTTTGCTTTAAGTTATAAGAGGAAGCTGCATGCCAAATTTGGAGTCCTATCTCTTACCATTTAGGAGGAGTTCTTGAACAAGACTTGCTCACTCAAAGACAAACTCTCTCAAATATATAGTAGATAATCTCTTCTGATTATACAAATCTCAGCTGAATGAGTTTCTTAGTGTCTGGATAAGACTGGGGCATACCTGGCTGAGAGTTCAAGGGAGGGAGAAGCAACCAAAAGATTTGGTGGGTGAAGCTATCCCTGTGAAGGGTATTAGGAATTCGGCCTCTGAAGGGAGAGCCAGGAGTGTATTGTGATTTATGGTGGAAGCTGAACATGGTGGGTCTCATTAGTTACAATTCAGATTACTTTATAGCAGGGACTGGTTGGTGGTCTTCCACAGAGAAACCATGAGAACAAGCCAAGCTCAAGAGAAATCTTATGCTGAGGCTTGTGTTTAGTTGCTTAGGTTAGAGATAAGAAGAAGGTAATGACCTGAATGTACATGCACATTATTTTGGATTATGGTAGAGTGCCTATTTAAAGCAGAGGAGCTATATACTTGAATAACTTCATGCCTAGAGAAACCTTAAGGGGGCATGGGTTCAGAAGAGGTTTTTTCCTGGGAGAGGGGAGTGGGAGCGGGTTCAGGGTCTCGGAAGGAGCTGTGACCTGTGGAAGGGAGTGGGCAGAGGATTTGGGTGGTGAGCTGAGGCAGGAATATGGGGTGCAGGAGGGGATTGAATTCCAGAAGCAGGTGCTGGCTGCCTGGCCAGCAGCCCAGCGAGACTCTCAGGAAGGCTCCCTGCCTGCTGCAGCCCCACAAGTGCCTTTCTGAGTTGTGCACTGGGGCGGGCGTGAGGAGAAGCTTCATGTGTTGTCCCCACACCCAGCACAACCTCTAGGCTCCCACTGGCCGGTTTGTACATGGAGCAGCCAGCTGCTTTAAGTAGTGTAAGGCTCCTTCATGCCTGAGGGTCCTGGCACGGTGGGCCGTGGGCCAGATTCAAAGGCTTGGTAGACTGAATCCAGCCTGCAGGCTGTATCTTGCTTGGTCCACTTCTCTGTCAGAAGTGAACTTTGAGTACATCCACATCTTAACTTCATTAATACTTGCAGAATGTGGCAAACCACTTGTTATCCAGCATAGCTCATGGCAAGCACAGTACACCAGTGCTTCATGGTCCATGCTAGCTGTCTGAGATTTTGGGTGGAGCTTAGGTGCTGTTTCTAAGAGGAAATAGCCTGCCACATGCCTACCTGAAAGACTGCATCCTCTCCTCCCCTGCACGCACACAGTTACTATACAAAGCAAAGAACTACTATGTCTTTGCTCACAACACCACAGTGATTCTGTATCCCAAAATTAGATCAGCCTGTAAGAGGAGAAGAGGCAATTGAGGTGGAGCTATCTTGGTGTAAGAGTGGAAGCGTCTTGCAGAATGAGCGCTATAGTCTTCTATATAACTAACATTTAAATCTTGAAGATGAATTTATGCCAAAACATGAATGTGAACATGCACCATCACCCACCAAGTTCATATACTGTTATGGTTTTTAGTGTGAACAGCAACAGATTTATCAGTGATCTAGTTCAGAAAATCTTTACTCCAATCCCTATTGACATCAATTATGTTTGCCTAAGTAAGGATTCAGTAAAAATTGTTTAAGAATCTCAGGATTTAGCACATTATAAACTTGGAATGAACCTAGAGTTCCAGCAAGACAATTTTATCTTAATATTGCGCAGCTCAGTGATACAAGAAGAATTAAAAAGGATGAATTAACTGAACATGAAATATATACTAAAACAAAAAATGCTGTTTAAATACACAGTATATTGCTGGAGGGGAGGGGAAATAGGTGGCAATCCCCTGAACTGTGGAAAAAAAATCAAGCTTCTTGATTTCATGCAAAAACTGCAATTCCTACTGCTACATTTAACTAGGAAAAAAGTCAAAATGCTCTCCTGAATGAAGAGACATCTATCATCAAATATTGTAGTGCCGTGCTTGAATTAACAAAAGGAAGATTGTTTTCCATGATATCAGCTTAAGTTCTTTAGTGACTGTGAGTTCACAAAGGGTAGCTTAGTGAATACTTGAAATACTATACCAAGATCCTAAAAAAGGACTGTTGTCTAGAAGGGAGAGGAACTGAATCCCATCAAGGAAAAGCTGAATTAAGGGTGAAACCCCATTTTGTAAGAGTTCTCTTGTGTTTAGTATGTGAAAAATAACTGCCAGATGTCTCCCTTCCTTTCCCTTGTGTTTTGGAGATCCTGTTAAGACGCCTAATTAGATGATCAAATAGAATGGATAAGGGGCAACTTTTAGGCTTTGCTATTTGGTTAAAAATGTACCCATACTGCAAGTAGGTAAAATATATTTTGTGACATTTTCAATTAATAATTATGCATCTGGACATTATATAATTAATGCTGACAGAAATTAGAAATTCCTTTTTTTAAACCCAAGCTCAGACAAGCAGCTGCAGAGAAAATATTCTCTTTCTGCCTCCCTATGACCGCAACCCCAACATCATAGGATCCCACCATATAGAGGTCAGATGTAGTTCAACCTACATACCAACTAAATACCAGCAACTCTTCTTTGCAGAGGCCACAACTCTTAATTGCATTAAGTGATCTATAATAGTTTGGTGATGTAATCTTATCTGTTGTGAACTGTATTGTGACTTGCAAACAAGTTGCACTTAGGTCAGGTCTACACACTAAATGGAGGGAAACCTCACTAGTTCTACATTTGGACAGGAAAGATCTGGCAGTAGAAACCATCATATTAATAAGCTAATTGCCCAAAGGAGTAAAGCACATTTTCTTTCTAGCCTAGTATAGAAGACCTGGCTAAATGAGGGGCTTAGATACCAGGAAGAACATGCCTGCATAAATCTATTGGATTGTCTAGTGAAGAGAGTCTGCCCTAGTGAATAGTTGGCTGTGATTTGGCTTCTGCTCTTCTCTTTGTGGTAAGCTAATAGATGTCTTTCAATTCTTGATTTTTTAATCTTTTAGGGTATGTCTACACTACAAAGTTAGTTCGAACTAACGGACGTTAGTTCGAACTAACTTTGATAGGCGCTACACTAGCGCTCTGTTAGTTCGAATTTAATTCGAACTAACGGAGTGCTTAGTTCGAACTAGGTAATCCTCATTCCACGAGGATTAAGCCTAGTTCGAGCTAGCTAGTTTGAATTAAGGGCTGTGTAGACCCTTAATTCGAACTAGTGGGAGGCTAGCCCTCCCCAGGTTTCCCTGGTGGCCACTCTGGCCAACACCAGGGAAACTCGTCTGCCCCCCTCCCGGCCCCGGACCCCTTAAAGGGGCACAGGCTGGCTACGGTGCCCATGCCCGGTGCAAGCCTGCCAGCACCCAGCCAGCAGACCCTGCACCTGGCACGGATCGAGCCACCCACCCGATGCCCCCCAGCCCTCCCCCTCTTCCCGGGACCAGGCTGGTGGCTCCCAGGAGCTTGCCCGGGACCACAAGAGGCGGGCACCCACCTGGGCTAGTACAGACATCATGGACCTCGTCCACGATCTCCGCACTAGGCACAGGAAGGGGGCCGGCTAGGGCAGGAGAGCTGCCAGCCTGGCCACCCAGGAACAGGAGTGCATGAAAATCAAGGGGGTCCACTGAGACCCCCGACCCTGAGCCCTGAGCACAGAATGGCCGTCCTGGGTCAGACCAAAGGTCCATCTAGCCCAGTAGCCTGTCTGCCAACAGCGGCCAACCCTAGGGACCCTGGAGGGGATGGACCGAAGACAGTGACCAAGCCATTTGTCTCGTGCCATTCCTCTCCAGCCTTCCACAAACTTTGGGCAGGGACACCACTCCTACCCCCTGGCTAATAGCACTCCATGGACCCAACCTCCATGACTTGATCTCACGTCCCTTTAAACTCTGTTCTAGTTGTAGCCTTCACAGCCTCCTGCAGTAAGGAATTCCACAGGTTGACTCTTTGCTTTGTGAAGAACAACTTTCTGTTACTAGTTTGAAGCCTGCTACCCATTCCTTTCCTTTGGTGTCCTCTAGTCCTTCTTTATGGGAACTAATGAAGAACTTTTCTGTACGCACCCTCTCCACCCAACTCCTGCTTTTAGAGACCTCTATCCTGTCCCCTCTCCGTCTCCTCTTTTCTAAGCTGAAAAGTCCCAGTCTCTTTAGCCTCTCTTCATATGGGACCTGTTCCCAACCCCTGATCATTTTAGTTGCCCTCCCCTCTCCCAGCCTCCCCCAGTTTTGTTCAATAAAGACAGATTCCATCTTGGAAGAAACGTTTTCTTTATTTTGTACATCAAGAAGAGGGGTTAGGGAAGGGTAAGTGGAAGTAGGTGAGGGTGGAATGGGGCACGAGCCCCCGATGGGGAGGACTGGGCTGGCTCTGCGGGCTTCTGGGGGTGGAAGCTCTCCTGCAACCCCCCAATTGCCCCCTCTCCCCAGATGGCAGCCTGCGGCAAGTGCAGCCGGTCTGATGGCCTAGTGCTGTGATGTGCCCAGTGTGGGTAGTCCGGGCACTCCAAGCCAGGACTGCTTTGCAAGCGGGGCACCCCTGAGAACTGTCTGTCCGGGGTGGGGGTCGGGACCCTTTAAGCACAGCCCTCGGCTAGCCTGAGACAGCAGCTCCACGCTCTAAGTCCTCCTCTGATGCCCTGCCGGCACTGCTTCCGGCCATCCTTAAGCCCGTTCAGGGTCCACTTAATGTGGACATGCTAGTTCGAATTAGCAAAACGCTAATTCGAACTAGTTTTTTATTCTGGATCCGTTAGTTCGAATTAGATTAGTTCGAATTAACTAATTCGAACTACGTTAGTTCGAATTAGCGCTGTAGTGTAGACATACCCTTATAGATTTGATTTTTCACCTCAAAGATCGACAGCTCTCTTCAAACAGGAACAGAAAATTCAATGAATTTTTGGCCATCCACATATCATGATCTTTTCCTCTCAAATGAGATTAGTGTTGGGGCTGAAAGTAGAATTTTGATCCATGACAGAGACCAATACTGTCATCATGACGAGGGTAACCATCTGTTCCATTTTTACTGATAACAGTCCAGTATTTAAGGCCTGTTCCCAGCATCCAACTTTTTTTTAAAAAACGGTGACATTGTCCTGTATTTCCTCTGCAGCAGGGGACAGAGAGGAGCTGCCAGCACTCAGGGTTTCAGCCACTGAAGCCCCAGCACTGGCAGCGCCTCCCTGTAATCATTTTGGGGCTGTAGGAGCGCTGGCAGCTCCTCTCCCCCTCTCTCCCTCCTCCCCCCCATGGGGCTGGAGCCCTGAGCACTGGTGGCTCCTCCCCCCGTCTGCCACAGGGCTGAAGCCCCGAGTACCACCTCCTCGCCCCACACTGAAGGGCTGATGCCCCAAGCATCCCCATGCAGGGCTGAAGCCCCAAGCACTTCCCCTCCCCCCAATGCAGGGCTGAAGCCCCAAGTGCCAGCACCACTCTCCTTTGGTGTCCTCTGTTTGGCATGGGGGAATATGGTCACCCTAATCATGACAGAAAAACAGAACTCCAAAGGCACATTCAATATAAAATATTAGATTTATATAAAAGACAGCTTTAAATTGTCTGGTAGAGTGTAAAATCATAAATTAATCTTATCACCATGTCTAGAGTGCATCTCCTCCTTATTAGGACTTTTATCTATAAAAATATTATTTGTTTTGCTGTAGTACCTAATCATGGACTGAGGTCTCATTGTGCTAAACAAAGCATAGCCCCTATCCCCACACCACTATACATTCACAAAATATATCAGCATTTTTTTAATGCAGATATAAATTTGAGTTTTTAGAAAGCACACTGAGGATTATTAAGCACTAAGTAACAACTTCCGTATATGCCGCATGTAATGTTGTTACCCAGTTTAATTGCTCAGAACTGGTACCTCCACAAATGACAGGTGTCTATACATAAGACTGAACTAAAGCCAACTTGACCTCTAGAGCAAACAAAAAACAGTTATATAAATAATTCCTCACAAACTCTGTAGGATTTGATTGTCAAGGGATGTATAATACTGATGGATGTCTCTTCTTCACAAAATAAATAAATAAAAATAGAGAAGGAAATCTCATAATTCTGAACATGTGAATCCAGTTAATAATGGAACTGTGGAACAGGGAACAAAACTATTTATTTTCTAATGGTTTTTCCAATTTAATGGGACACTCTCAAGAGTAGAAATATTTTTAGATAACACCTTTCCTAATCTATTATTAGCAACACCTTGCAGTTTTAAAGAATTCACAGTTTAATATTTATGTCTTCCCCTTTTTCTTTACAGCTTTTTTATTCTGTTTCTCATGCACTGTAAAAAGGAACATGGATTCTGTAGGTACAGTTAGAGTAGGTTACTGCCATGCAACCACACTTTCTTCAAACCATACTTTGATGACACTTGTGTAAATCCACTGCTCTCATGGGGTTTGCATAGTGTAATTGATTAGACTTTAGTAAGCAATTATGTTAATTATGCACCTAAAGGAAAAAAATGCAAGGTGCTTTCTACATCAGAAAATTTAATACTAATTTAGCTACATCAGTGCAATCCCTTGTGTCAGCCTTCATCAAGTACTCCACTTAGGAAGGAACAATCAGTTTCGCACATACAGAATGGGAAGTGATTTTCTAGAAAGGAATACTGCTGAAAAGGATTTAGGGGTCATAGTGGATGACAAGTTAAACATGAGTCAACAGCGTGACACTGTTTCAAAAAAAGCAAACATGATTTGGGGAAGTATTAACAGGAGTGTTGTGAGCAAGACACGAGAATTCATTCTTCTGCTCTACTCTGCACTGACTAGGCCTCAATTGGAATATTGTGTCCAGTTCCAGGCACCACATTTCAAGAAAGATGAGGAAAAATTGGAAAAGGTCCAGAGAAGAGCAACAAAAATGATTAAAAGTCTAGAAAACATGAGATATGAGGGAAGACTGAAAGAATTGGGCTTGTTTAGTTTAGAAGAGAGAAGACCGAGAGGGGACATGATAGCAGTTTTCAAGTATCTAAAAAGGTGTTACAAGGAAGAGGGAGAAAAATTGTTCTCCTTGTCCTCTGAGGATAGGACAAGAAGCAATGGGCTTAAATCGCAGCCACAAAGGTTTAGGTTGGACATTAGGAAAAACTTCCTAACTGTCAGGGTGGTTAAACACTGGAATAAATTGCTTAGGGGGCTTATGGAATCTCCATCACTGGAGATATTTAAGAGTAGGCTAGACAAACACCTGTCAGGGATGATCTAGATGGTGCTTGGTTCTGTCTTGAGGGCAGGAGACTGGACTCAATAACTTCTCGAGGTCCCTTCCAGATCTATGATTCAGGTTTAGAAATACCTAGCAAGGATTAGCTTAATTTGCAAGGAATTGACTACTTATGTCAATATAAAAAAATCTTTAAAAAATAAGATTGTCTCCACACCAAGCACTTTCACTGGTTCAATTAAATCAGGTTTCTGAAGGGCCTGTCTGCACTGCCACTTTACTGTGATGTAACATTCTCACTCAGGGGTGTGAAAAAACATCCTCCTCTCCCCCCGAGTTACAGCTCTGTAAAGTGCCAGTTATATAGGCTGCCAGCCAGTTCAGTCAATGGTTTGGGAAATATAGGTACTCTTATAGTAAGTCTACACTTGCACCCTAGTTCGAATTAGGGATGCAAATGTAGGCATTCGAAATAGTCAATGAAGTGGGAATTTAAATATCCCACGCTTCATTAGCATGATCTCATCGGCGTGTTTCGAAACAGCTGTTGATCGGAGTAACGCACCGGTGAGATCATGCTAATGAAGCACGGGATATTTAAGTTCCCGCTTCATTGACTATTTTGAATGCCTACATTTGCATCCCTAGTTTGAACTAGGGTGCAACTGTAGACATACCCTTAGCTAATCCCCTCATGGTTTATCTACAGTATTGGAAGACCTTTATGTCAGTGTTGGTGCCATGACTACAGTGCTCTGTTAAAAGTGCTGCTGTGGATGCACTTTAAGTTTAGAAGCGTAGCCAAAGCCTAAATTAGTTTAGTTAAATCGGCATAGACAAGGCCTCATCTTTGCTGGGTGTACATAGCTATTAACATTATTTAAAAATCCATTTTTATTAAAATAAGCAGAATTTACTAAGAATACAGAAAAAGATTAGATTTCCACAACAGGTGCCATTTTTACATAAGCAATTTTCAAGAGAAACACAAGTAGTTTAAAGCTGCCTAAGCATCCAGGGACAATGACAGATGATCCTCTTTCAGGCTTTAAGAGGATATGCTTATACAATATTTTTCTCCTGACATAAACATAAATTATGGCTAATGTTAATGTGCATTACAAGCCAAATTTATTCACACTCAAAGGTGAGAATAGTCTCAGAATGTATTATTCATCTCTATTTGCTAGTCCAGACATCTCCCATTATTGAAGAATTCTTCTAAAAATATCCCAGCGTGAACATACTACACAGCTGTTGCTTAGCTACATTCTCAATCACTACAAAGCTGGTCTTCCACATTTATTGTCAAGGTCAAAGCAATTGTTTTTCACTTCAATTTTAAAGTTATCCTGATTATGAAAAGAAGTTATTCCTCTCCTAATTTATGACACAAAGAAGATAATATTCAGCAATGGGTAAACCAGTCAGGGACTTTATATTTACCAGACCTGTAATTTCTTTGGAGAAGATAAAATACAAAAACATATTTTCCACTTTAATAATCTCTAACTACACCCATCAACTTAATATTCAAGTCTCACAAAACTGTATCAATTGTAACTACTAAGTTACAGTAGCAGAGTGATTTACCTCTTTAGCAGCCAGAGGGCCTGGGCCAGCGAGTTTTGTTTGATTACCAGACCCAGCTGATTGCTATAAAAAAAAGGTTGGGAGAGCCCAGTTAGTAGGGCTTTGTAGGACAGAAGCTAGCACTTATGTCTGACCCTGGAGCAAAGTGAGGTGTGGTTGAAAGGAACTTGTGCTGGTCAGGAGAATAACTTTTCTGTGTGTTACTTTGGGAAGTTTTTTTGTTTGAATTAAGTAACTGTGCTGTGATGGGAGGGTTTATAAGATCATTGTCTGTGTAATTAGTCCTTCCTGAGATGGAGAAACTGGTCAGTGGCCTTATAGTTATAAACAGACCTGAAATTTCTTGGACAATGAGGAACTGCACTACTCTTGTATTTATTCTCCTCTTGTGCAGCCTCAAGAACAGACAAAATGTTTTTTTTAACTATCTCTAATTAGTGCAATCAAAAAGGCGAGTTTTGGACTATGCCCTAAATATGCTCCAGTTCTGCAAGAAGGAGCTAAATTGATAGGGGCCATCTCTGCCACTTACTAGTCTAGCCCCGTTGGCTGAATAATTTACTGGCCCTGAGGAATGCATTTGTAATTAATTTGTAAATAATGAAATGAGCATTGGTAATATACCAAAGGCAAAGTATGCAATTATAAAGCATCATTGCCTGTGCTATTCCTGCAGTACAGCTACAGCAATTAATTAAGTGAGAAATTCTGTCAATTACAAAATCAAATTGAATGTTCTGACAAAAAATCTCAGGTGCCTGTGATAAATAAATCAATCTGGGCAGGTCAGAAAGAAAGCCAAAATACTGAAACCCAAGGCAGAAATTCAATAGAATATACCAATCACATACATAGGTATGTTTCCTGTCACAGAGGAGGTGGGGGTGGGTGACAGAGATTACACCATCCATAATTATTGATGAAACAGAACATTGAGTAACATTGGTATAAAACTAAGAAAATAGTAAACATGTGCTGGTGATCTTCGTTTTTACTTCTGATGCATAATGCAGCTCCGTTGACCTCTGGTTTCCTAGTAACAGGTTCTTGAGCTTGATCTTGATCTTTATAAGCAAAAACACAGCAGTGTGAACTGTCATGTATTGTTTCTGTTTCACTATGAATCTGGGATACGTCTCAAAATAGTGAAGGAATACAAGAGAGGTTATGTACAGCTCTAGTATTACAATCTGAGTTTTCATTCTTTTAATCCAGTACTAGGGGATTCTGTGGATCCCTGTGGTTACATGGTACTGAAGGAGCTTTTATGAGATCAACTATGGGTGAATCACACACATGTAGGAACTCATCCCACGTTTTGAGAAATTCAAAGCCATGCTCACACAGGAACTATACTGGATTTCCAAACAATGCGTCCCTCTGTGCCTGTAAAACATTTAGTAACGTTGAGTAACATTGGCATAAAACTAAGAAAATGGTAAACACATGTTGGAGATCTTCCACGGACCTGACTTGAAATGTGAATAAATTAAGTAGGGTTTTACAGGCTCTCCCAAATGGATTGTATGTGGATATTTAAGAAATCCAGTGGTGAAAATGTAAGTACATTGACTCATAAAACTCTACGAGTTCTGGGTCAGAAGGTGGCAGTTTTATAAATGAAAAGGTATTATGGGCCAAACTGTGACCTTTAGTACGGACCACCCAAGCAAAGAGGGGCATAAGGATTCTCCTTGCTGTCCAGCATGGGCTTTTCACATTACTGGTTAGAGAGAGGGGGCAAAGCAGGGCTGGCGTGGAGCGTGGGCACTGGGTTTTCCCACACGTGGCCCCACATTTTATTATTGGCTCTGCCTGCCCAGGAGGTTCATCCTACCTGAGGTGTGCACCAAAGCTATGGGCTATGCATAATGGAGGCACCCTCCTCTTGCCCGGCAGGGCTCCCAGTCCATGGAAGAAGAGGAGGAGGAAGCTGCCATGGGTGTCAGTGGTGCGGGCGCCGTGGACATCCCAGCCCCCCACACTGCCGACCTGGGAGTTCTTCGTGGCACTGGAAGAGCAGCTGCCACAATCCCATGCAGGCAGAGCAGAGGCCTGGGCTTGGTGTGCAACTGCCAGCAACCCAGGCCACAGCGCCCCAGACAAACCCACATATAATCACATCGGCTCTGGGGCAGAGCAGCCTCTGCAGGTCACAACTCATCTAATCATTTGGGTGGGCTGACCAGCAGAGATCAACTAATATGGTAAGTACAGGGGATATTGGGAGGGTTCCCTGGGAGGGGAGGACCCCAGAGTGCAGAGACTGATAAACAGCGCCCTGGAAGGGGGCTGAGAGACACTGGAGTGGGCACTGCTGGATGGCATTGTCCTGAAGGGGACGCCATAGTCTGGGAGCAACACAGGTCCAGAATAGAGAGCATGGAGTGAGGACACGGGGAGACACCAGCCAGAGGGAGACACCTGGCAGGCTAATGAGCTAATTCCCAGGGCTACTGACAGGAGGCGCCGTGGTGGAGTCTGCCCTGTGACAGTAACTTTTTTTTAAAACCTTTTTAATAGAAAAATGTTGGCTTACAGGGAAAATGACCAAAAGACACAAACAGCCTTATTAGCAGCATGAGAGACTTGATGCTTTAAAAAAAGGGAGTTGTCCAATACGTTGACACAGGCCAAAGTAGAGAATTTTTAAAGATTCCGTTTCAAGGTCAAATCAAGGCCAACGTCCAGCTAAGACAGTGTTTCTCAACCAGTGGTAGGAGTACTCTTCGGGGTACTCAAGAGAGAAGTTTAGGGGTACGTCAATACAATTGAAATTTTGGAGAAAACTGAATTTTTGTTTTAAGTTTTATTTTTGTACTTTTTACATCCAAAAATTTCATCGCCCGCCCAGCTACGATTAAGTTGTTTAAACAAATGTTTTGCAAAAGTAGAAAACATTTTGTGTGTTTGAAAACTGTAGGTACTGGGGATACTTATACATTTTTTTTTGAAAAAGGGGTAATTTATAAAAAAAAGTTTGAGAAACCCTGAGCTATAACGTCAGCACTTCATAATCTTCACTTAAAAGCAATCTGTTTCATCCAAACTGGAACCAAAGAATGAGTGCCTTTTGGTTTGGAGTCTGCCCAAAGCCCAAACAACAATTTTCAATTCAGAAATTCAAATCCAGTAGCCCCTGTCTCCTGCAATATTCAGTTGATTTTGATTTGCAGTTCCTGTGTTGGTACCCCTCTAATTATATACAAAGGAGGAAGAATTACAATTCTAGATTGTAACAGATGATTAAAGGATACCATCTAAATTTTTAAGCATTAAGTATCTTACCCTGGTTTATACTGAAGGTTTAGCTTTAAAGATTCCAATCAGAATTATTTGTATTGTTGTCCTTAAACCAATCCCTGTAGCAATCTCATTCTTCTAATGTTAAAAAAACCTACAGCACTGCTCACTTTGCTTTATGGACTCGGTTGTAATAAATAGATCAGACATGCTAAGACACCAGCATGAAGAAAAGAGAGAGTGAAAGTCCCAAGTGCTCACACAGTTCCACCAACTTCACTTTTTCTCTTTATGCTACAGCAGCAATATTTGTTTTAATGCCTGTTTACTATTTGGAGTTAAGCCCATGGCAAAAGGGTCTTCTTGAGTCCTACCTCTATTTAGGGTCTGGCTGTGCTTTCATTTCAACCAAGATTTATTCATAAGTAATTTGAGTGAAGTCAGGGGAGATAAGCAGTATAAATCCAATGTGATTTCTGAATCAGGCCCTTGAAATAGAGTTTGGAAGATGTTAGATTCTATTTCTATAGCAGCTTGATATATTCAAAGAAAATATTTCCCTGCCTGAAACAGACAAGTACTAAATAAGTATGTTCAAAACAAAGCTCTCGTTCATGGCTGTAACTTGGGAAGTCACCTGAGATCAACTGCATGTAAAGGAACTATCCACCTTTTGTACATTAGTTCTTAATCTCTTGCTATTTTCTCAGCCTCCCTCACTTGGAGATGTGCCTACATGGCTCCCTCTGCTTCCTTATGACCAGGGCCGGCTCTAGGCACCAGTAAATCAAGCACATGCTTGAGGCGGCACATTTCCAGGGGTGGCATTTCCAGGTAAGCAGCTGCCCCCAGCAATGCCCGGCCCCGCCCCACCAATTTTAAAGGGCTGCGGGAGATGCCACTACCCGCTGCGCAGAGCTGGCACCATGCACGCCCGGAGCCTGCTGGCTGCCCTCTGACTCCTGCTGCTGCCCGGCTCCGCTGCCTACTTTGGGTCAGCCCTGCCTGAGAAGGGCCAGGGTTTGCCGGCGGATGGCCCCAGTGCAGGAAGCGCAGTCTCCCCTCCGGCCTGGGCCATGGTGGCTACAGGGGGGCTGGGTACCCGCCGGGGTCCCTGCGCCCTGGGCACGGCCACGTGGACTGTGCTGGACAAGGCCCTGCAGGTGCTGGAGAAGCTGCAGGTACTGGTGGAGCAGCCGGGCCTGGGGCTGAGGAACAACCCCCTTCCCCCCGCCTGTCCCAGACATGCCAGCACCTGCTGCTGATCCAGGGCCATCCTGAGCCGCCTCTGGGAGGCTGGCTACTTCCCTGTCTTCATCAGCAACCTCCAGCGCAAGGCCAAGCAGACCACCAAGATCCTATTCTCGATCCAAAAGAAAGGTTTAAAGTTGAATGTTTCTATTGTATTTTGGATGTAGCTATAACTTCCATTAAAGAAAGATTTTATCAGTTGCATGGTCTTTGTGAAACTTTTGAATTTGTATATGATATTGGAAATATTAAAAATCAGTTTTCTAAAGACAACCTCATGAAGCACTGCCAGAACCTACATTTAGTGCTCAGTACTGATAATACTGATGACATTGATGGAGTGGAATTGTATGATGGAGTAGAATTGTAGATAATAGCTTTATCTGAGCTAATAAGTCCTAAAACGTCTCCTCCAAAAGTATTAGAATTTATAGCAAGAAATGATTTTTTCACTCCAAACACTGCTATAGCATTACACATTCTTTTAACGTTACCAGTATCAGTGGCTTCTGGTGAGTGCAGTTTCTCAAAACTGAAATTACTAAAAAATTATTTGAGGTCCACCATGTCTCAAAATCATTTGTCAGGACTTGCATTAATTTCAATTGAAAGTACCATTGCAAAAAATTTAGATTTTACTGAATTATTAAAAGGCTATGCAAGTATAAAAACCAGAAAAATTCAGTTCATATAAATTCTTTTAATTTATGAGAAACTGGGTGCACTGGAAGACACTAACGTTTTTCATTACAGTGTATAGTTGAACCCAAATTGTTTGTAATTGTGACTTTGTTAAAATTAAATGAGTACACTAGTAGGAAATTGTTTTATTTCACTAACTACAAATTTTCTGTTTTCATGTTTTTAAAATTTTAAACAAACAAAACAAAACAAAACAAAACAAAAAACATTGCAGAGTGCAAACATGTTTAAAAGCCAACAAAAAAAAGAGGGGGAAGGGGAGCTGGCCACATTTGTTTTGCTTGGGACAGCAAAAAATCTAGAGTCGGCCCTGCTTGTGACGATGGGAAAGACCATCAATACTAGTATAGATACAAGACTATTTTTGTGGGGGCTGCATATTGTCCATATAGGAAATCATTCCTACATAATTTCCAAAGCAATGGAATGTGCTCCTGCTTTTATTTTAAATTTCTATTTTGCACATACTTACCAATGCCAACTGCAAGTCTTCTAAAACCATGAGTCATTCTTAACCTCTGAGGACAGGCCAAGAAGCAATGGACGTAAATTGCAGCAAGCGAGGTTTTGGTTGGACATTAGGAAAAATATCCTGTCAGGGTGGTTAACCACTAGAATAAATTTCCCAGGGAGGTTGTGAAATCTTCATCAATGGAGATTTTTAATAACAGATTAGACCAGTGTTTCCCAAAGTGTGGTCCGCGGCCCAGTACTGGTCCTTAGAAAAAAAAATACCGGTCCTCAGAAAAATGATCATGCATGATCCTATTAATTTGTGTGACAGGATCTCTTGGGAGAGAGCCCACTGCCGCAGCATCTCTGCCGGGCATGCTCCCAGGTGGTGGGGCTAGATCCGGCTGGTGTTAGGACCCAGGGAGAAAACTGGGCACCGTGCGCACCGACGCAGAATGCCTGGCGCTGGATGCAGCTGGGGGAGCTGGCGCCGGCTGATAAAGTGGCCGGGATTGGGGCCAGGCGGAGGGGCAGCACAACCCGCCGGACAGGTAGGGCCAGCAACACAATTTATTTGCATATTCATCATTTGCTTAATGAATATGCAAATATGAAAATAAATGTTACCGGTCCTCCAAAAGCTTGTGAATGGGTTTACTGGTCCCCTGTATCAAAAAGATTGAGAACCACTGGATTGGACAAATACCTGTCAGACATGGTCAACTCTAGGTAATATTTAGTCCTGCCACAAGAGCAGGGGATTGGATGAGATGACCTCTCACAGTCCCTTCCAAGCCTATGGTTCTATAACAGAGCTACTCTAAGGGTACGTCTAGACTACATGCCTCTGTCGCCAGAGGCATGTAGATTAGGCTACCCGACACAGCAAAATGAAGCGGTGATTTAAATAATCGCCGCTTCATTTAAATTTACATGGCTGCCGCGCTGAGCTGACAAACAGCTGATCTGTCTGGACGCTCCCCTGCCAACATCAAAGGTATTTGTCGACCACCCAGGTAAACCTCATCCCAGGAGGTTTACTTGGGTGGTCAACAAATACCTTTGATGTCGGCAGGGAAGAGTCCAGACTATCGCGCTAAGCCGACAAACAGCTGATGTACCCTAACACTGAAAGACCCGGATTTGCATCAGCTGGGATCAAATCTGGGACTTCTGGTGCTTAATGCATAGGCCTCTACTCCATGAGTAAAAAGACACGCCACTCTCAGCCAAGGCTACAGAAGGCTCATCAATCCCGAGCTGGTGTAGCTACCGATAAGGGGGACAGAGTGCCACATCATGCAGGCAGGGGTTGCACTAGCACCGAGTAAAGGACTGGCACTGATGGGCACCAACAGACTTGCCAGGCCCCTGGGCAAGGTAGGGTGCCCCAGCTCTGCACTTCTGGAAAGGGCAGGGCCTCAGGCAGAAGCATCACCCAAAACATGCTGTGCCATGGCCCACCCTTCCCCCAGGCATCCCTGAGAGCCGCCCGGAGCACACAGCACAGTGCTTCGGCAGCGATTGAAAGATCTGGGGCTCCAGCCACTGCTGCAGTAGAATCACCCGCTCTGTCTCTCCCCTGCTACACATCTGTGGTTCATATTTTGCCTTCAGATACTTCCACACAACTATCATGGTTTGGGTGCCATTATCAGAGGCTGCATGAATTCATTAGATCCACATTAGATTGTCATTCGAAGGCCAAGAAGAGCTGCTCAGTGTCAGCCCCAGAGAGAATGGGGGTGTTGATACACAAGATTTCTATGAGGCCCTGTTGCTGTGTTTCATGGTAAGAACTAGTACCTTGTCAGGAAGTGCCAGGCTACTCCGTGGGATGCTGTACACACAAGGGGAGGTGGAGGAACATGAGAAGTAAGGCGAAACTACTAATCCTGTTTCAGAAAAAATGTGCATATTTAGGAAAGATTTAACAAGTCTCAATCCATACATTTTTCTATACCTATGAATTTGTTGCACAAAACCCATCACAGTGTCTAGACATTTAACTAGGGATGTTAAATCCAGTTTAATCAATTAACCAGTTAAAAGTTACATTTCACCAGTTAACCTCTTAAACGGGGGACGAGTGCCTGGCTGGGCTAGAGTGGTCCCGAACTGCAGGTAGAGTTGGCCCAGGTCAGGTTGGAGTGCCCCCCCACAGCGTGACAGGCTGCTCCAGGCAGGCTGGAGCACCCTGGCTACGTCTACACTGGCCCCATAAAACGGAATAGTCATGCAAAGCAGGTAAGTCAGAATAGGGAAATCCGCGGGGGATTTAAATATCCCCCGCGGATTTAAATAAACATGACCGCCGCTTTTTTTCCGGCTTGGGGAAAAGCTGGAAAAAAGCGTCTAGACTGGCGCGATCCTACGGAATAAAATCCTTTTCTGGAGGATCTCTTATTCCTACTTGAAAGTCAAGTGACTTTCCTACTTGAAAGTCAAGTGAAAGTCAAGTATAGTGAGGAATGTGGAAGTGCCCACGATGATGATAAGTGACTCGGCCTATCCCTTGTAGCCCTGGCTCATGAAGCCTTACGTGGGGCAACTTGAGAGCAGTAAGGAGTGGTTCACAACAGGCTAAACTTATTGAATGTTCCTTTGACAAATTAAGAGTAAGATGAAGGCATCTCTATGAGAGGCTGGATCTTTTAGAGCATTGTATCCCCAAGATGGTGTCCACACGCTGTTGCTTACATAATTTGTGAGAGTACGGGTGAAACGTTTTCCCAACGGTGGAACCATGAGGCACAGAAACTTGAAAGTAGGAATAAGAGATCCTCCGGAAAAGGGCTTTATTCCGGAGGATCGCGCCAGTCTAGACGCTTTTTTCCGGCTTTTCCCCAAGCCGGAAAAAAAGCGGCGGCCATGTTTATTTAAATCCGCGGGGGATATTTAAATCCCCCGCGGATTTCCCTATTCTGACTTACCTGCTTTGCATGACTATTCCGTTTTATGGGGCCAGTGTAGATGTAGCCCCTCTGTCCAGTGAGCCTGGCTGGGCTGGAGCACCATCCCATCCCTGGCATAGGTGGGGAGCTGTTCCAGCCGGTCTGGGCCAATCACAAACAAGGGCCGCTCTGGCCAGGCCAGGCCCACGATGCCGCCCCAAGGGTGGGTGGGGAGCTGCTCCAGCCCAGTCAGGCCATCGGTTAACTGGTAACCGGTAAGCATTGCCCAGTAAGGGTGATGCTTACCAGTTAACTACTGACATCCCTACATTTAACGTGTATTTTTCTCTCAATTATCTTTGTATTTAATGTGCTTTCCAAATGGAAGTCTGGTTTTTATTTTTCCTTTTGCTCCTGTTGCGATGAGGAATGACAGGAAATTGGATACATCTGACATAGGCAAGGAAACCTAGCATGCACATATTCAGTGCAGCAGGAGGAAAATCAGTCAGCACACACATGCCAGCAACATCACCTATCACTCTGAAAGAAACGGGGTCTCTGAATGATAACACATTATAATAATACCAGTGCTTTTATATTCAAAAGGCTCCACTTAGCGCTATTGTCCATCTGTTAGAAAATAGATCTCACAGAACCTTTTGGCCAGATGGAGCCATCAAAAACTCTTCGCCTATCATGTAGCTCATACATGACTTCAATGCACACTCATTCATATTCTCCTGCTCTGCTTCCTGCAACTGTCCAAAAGACAAAGTACATAAAACCCCAGATTTATGGTTTAAATACCATGGAAAAATCTTAACTCAGGTTTTCTCATCTTTTTTCACTGACATGAAAAAACACTTTTGTTACTCACTAGGATGCATGTCTTTATTTTGTGTATCATCTGGTAATAAATACAAAAACAAAGGCAAGCATAAGGGTGATGGGATATCTCAAAAAAGTTATTTACCTTGTACTATAACTAGAGTTTTTGAGACCATGTGATCCCTACTTGTATTCCATTGTGTCTGAGACCAGAAGAGTTTTTCTACCAGTGTCCATTGGTCTGTGCCTGTGCTCTGTTGCTCCTTAAGCTCCAACCTGAGGGCATAAGAGGCAGCATGGACCAATTGCCTCTCCTGTTCCTTCTTTACCATGAATCTATATAAAAAGATCCAAAGGGGGAAAAAAGCAGGTAGTAGAACACAGTATGACAGGGTGAATCACAAGCATCCCCCCAGTGTAAATAACTGTTACCTGGGTTGAGGGAGCAATTACTCTTTGAAGTTTTAGTCCCTTTTAGGAATTGGTTTCCTGGATGCTGAGCCCTTAGAAATGAGCCATCCCAGAGCTGAATTCATTCAGTGTCGGTGTTGCTCTGCAGGGGGGTGGTTACTAGTGGGGTGGTAGAGGGAAAACAGGTGGTTATGCCAATTCTGAGCCTTGTCTGGGGAGACCAGAGGATCTGGACTTGATAATAAACAAAAGGTTTGTTTGTTTTTTACTAAGTATAAAAAGTAGGATTTAAATGATCAGATATAAATGTGGGGTGGTCTGGTATGGTGCATGATGTAGGCATCTTCACAGACAGTGAGTGGCCTGTACAGAAAGCTGAATGCTAGCACTTTCTTTCCAGACCATAAAATTATAGTGAGGAATGTGGAAGTGCCCACGATGATGATAAGTGACTCGGCCTATCCCCTGTAGCCCTGGCTCATGAAGCCTTACGTGGGGCAACTTGAGAGCAGTAAGGAGTGGTTCACAACAGGCTAAACTTATTGAATGTTCCTTTGACAAATTAAGAGTAAGATGAAGGCATCTCTATGAGAGGCTGGATCTTTTAGAGGATTGTATCCCCAAGATGGTGTCCGCACGCTGTTGCTTACATAATTTGTGAGAGTACGGGTGAAACGTTTTCCCAATGGTGGAACCATGAGGCACAGAAACTGGCAGCCAGACATTCATGCCATCAGAGGAGCCTATGCAGTGGCTATCAATATCAGGAATCACTTTGACAGTGAGGGGACCTGACATTTCTGTGTGTTGGGGTTGCTTCCCTGCCTCTAAGCAAGGCATTCCCATGAATGAATGCCTTCCTGCAACTCCTATTGGCTGGAAACGGTGAACCAAAGCCAATGGGAGTGGCGAGGCTCCATGGTTATGGACCCTTTTAGGTAAAAAAAAGTGGCCTGGGCCTTCTAGTGGTTTTCCTGAAGCAGGTCCACATCCCACTTTGAGAGACACTGATGTAGACCCAGAGAGTGCTTAGCCATCTCACAGAAATACAGCCTCTGTTCACCCTGTAGTGCCACTCCCCCTTACTGCACTGAGCATCTTATACTTAGCCCCCAACCCCACCACCTGTCTAGCAACTACTCACTGCAGCACCCTTCCACCAGCTGCATACAGCAACTTACTGCTCCTCCCAGCTGCTACCCGCTCAGCCTCCAACCCCGCCCATCTGCACAGCAAGGAACCTTGTGTCCCTTCCATTGCTTCAATACCTTGTGTCTCTTTCACATAGAGTTTCTGAGTGTCCTCACAAACATTGAGACTTGAGAACAATTCCTCACTGCCTGGTGCACAGGTTGCCACCTCACCTCTTGGCCCTCTTCAAGCTGTTCATCAACTTGTGTATCTGGGACATGTATTTCTGGCTCTTTTTCTCTGGGAACTACCCAGTGTCACAGGGTATAGTTGTGGGGGTCCCCCGTCCAATTCTTTATAAAACAAGAATGTTTTGGGTGAAGCTCCAGATCAGCTGTTTGCCTTTCTTGCCTTCTGGTATCCTTGATCTTGGTTCTGCATTATAGGGTGTCTCACTGATACCCCTTCTCACACAGGACTCAAGAAATGTGACTGTAAATGTTTCAGTTCCTATGGGTCATTCACAGCTTTGACGGCACCAATTCATCACCCCACATAAGCAGAAGAACATTTGGATTGATAGCTACCACCCCTGTTTCCTGGAGAAGAGACCATGAGGACCACCAAAGAATGTGCCACAGACATAGGAAATAAGTTTAAAGATCCTAGGGTTCGCAAGTGGAAGGGGGGCATCTGTTTACCTGTAAACTTTACCTTGCTGAAGGGCAGTGTAATTCAAGGTGATGTCCAGAGCGGCTAAATGGGGCATTATGGGAGACATGCTGGAATTCAATAAACTTGACAAAAAAGCCTACTTTAATATACAATGTGTGACTGTCTATAGTGCAGAGACAAAAGTCTCTCATAGGGCTGAAAGTTTTTTGTCATGTTGTAATGTGAACATTCAGAAGTTTTTGTGACAAAATGTGCCTAAGAATTATAAACAGTTCCACACTTCATATTTCTAACTTTGCATTCAAGAATGATACATGCACTAAAATTGGATATTCAGATTCAGACTGTAACTGTAAAACTGCTATGTTTCATGACCTGTTTTGCATAAAGCATGTTCAAGTTATGTACATTCATCTTCATAAGCCAATTTTCATAAAGCATGGGGCAGGGCCATGGCACACAGATAAAGACAATGCATCAAAAAGGACTCGAGTTACTGTTCTCAGTAAATAAGCTTCCTTTCTTGGTTGAGTGGTGATCTCTGTGTGTATTCCACTGTCGGTGACTGACAAGCAGTGTTCACTGAGAAGGAGGGTGCAAAGACCTCTGTGGTTCTGCTGCTGACAGGACTGCTGTGCTGTGGGATGCAGCAGCTGCAGAAGCCGGGCTGGAGTATAATGTCTCATAAGGTACATACTGAACCCCATGTAGCCACTTTACATATTTCAACAAGAGGAAAAATCTCTAAGTGAGCCTACAGAAACAGGGCGGGCTTTAGAAGAGTGACGTCTCATGCCTTGTGTGATGGTAGAGTGTTTGCCAACTTGTAACACAGTAGAATGCCTCCTGATGAAAGACTCTGGAAAGACACTATTTCCCCTTGTCATTTGTTCTGCAATTGGTATGAGGTGATTTCCTAAATGGCTTTGTTCTTTGGAGATAGATACCAATGCTTGACCTGACTGATGTCCCCAGAATGCATGATTCTCTTTTCACTTTAGGTGTGTGGTTCAGAGAAGAAGGTAGACTGGTTGACTATTTGATTCAGAGGGAAATCTGAGATCTCTATGGAGGTAAATTTAGAGTACAGCCACAAGGGAATTTTATCCCTATGGGAGACTAAGAACTGTGGATTACCATAAGGGCTTTAAGGAAAGAAGATATTCCAACACAGTAAGGATGTCACATCCTCTGGGGTTATTCTCTGTGGACAATGAGGAGGTTCCATCTCAGGCCCATGCTACAATAGAAAGAGACTAGAGTGCAGTCAGTCCACATAAACCTTATATACTCAGATAGGAGTATGAGGAGCAGAAGAGTGGACAAATGGACATTGTTAAGCAAAAACTTTCTGGTCCTGGGCATATGAAATTCATATACATGCACAGAAGAACCCATCTACAGACCATCACTCAGAATGGAATTCTACCCTTTATAATCCAGACATATGGAAAAAAACAACATTTCTGGAACAAACAGGCACTATAGTGATTGAGAAACATCCATAAAGAAATACATAATTCCTTTTTTAAGAGCACAGTTTCAATAGTGCCATAAATGAGGCATAGGGTCACAACGAGGAGAAAATAAAGCATTGAATAGCTTACCCATTTCGTGAGCACAATCTACACTGAATGAGGCATGAGTTGTGTGGCAGGAAAACTGTTATGTGATCATGTGAATAAATTCTCTATCATAGTGCCTATGCCTAAGGAGGCTGAATTAAGGTTGCACATCCATTTTTTTCCTGTTTCTCCCCCTTCCCTACTGGGAATGGAGGGTGACCCATTCTCTACTCACACATATCTGCAAACAAAAAACAGGACTATGTAGCACTTTAAAGACTAACAAGATGGTTTATTAGGTGATGAGCTTTTGTGGGCCAGACCCACTTCCTCAGATCAAATTGTGGAAGAAAATTGGCACGACCATATATACCATATATATGCAAAGTCCCAAGTCCAGCAATACTCTGTTAATTTTATACTACTCCACACCTATAATAATACTGCCCTGTTTACTGTTGAAATGGAGAAATTCCTTTGGCAGTTTCAGATTTTTTTTTTTTTTTTTTTTTTTTTTTTTTGCAAAATCAACTCTGGATTATCTTGTGCATTTTGTTCTTGTTTCACCTAACTCCCACATCCTGTCTTTTGCTAATTTCAAATACTACGGTTTGTGCATCTGTAGGTCCAATGTAATCATAGTGGTTAAAGACCTTATTATAATGAAAAAAGGAAACAAGTTACAGACCATTCTTCTAGAAACTTGGAAACTATACAACAATCCTTTAGACCCATGGTATACATTTGTAAGATCACTGGCAACATTGTAACAACATGTTGCCTTCCCCAATAGTCTTTGGGCTCAGACTGCAGCAAAGCAAGCATGATATTTAAGAATACTTTCTATGCACTGTTGTTTCACACATCTCAGCACAGAATGGATGTGAACATGCTGCTTGGAATGTAAAATCAGGTCCAAACACAAAGGATTAATACATAATTCTGAAGATTTAGCAGAATTAAGTTAAAGCAAGCTGTTTAGTCTACACAGTCAATTCAGTAAAAGACAATCTAGGAAGAAAATACACTGCTTTTCAACAATATATTGCTTGCTCAGGGAAATGTGCAAACAAAGCAGAAAAATGTAGTATTGTAAGAGAAGTAAAATCAGACAGAACATTTACCCTGTTATCTGAAAATGATTCATGATATTCCCCATGATGTGTCAGAAAACTGCAAAGCAGTTCATCTATTATTGATGGCCCAGTATAACCATAGCCATCTGAGTACTACTAAAGGAAATTTACCTTTGGATTTATTATTTTCTGAACTGAGAGAAAAGGGGCATCATATATGTTTTGCAATGCTAACAAAGCAGTGTCACATGTTTTAGTTAAACTATTGTAGCAGAATCTTGATCAGATATAGCTACTATATAATTTCTGTCTTTCTAAAAGCTAGAAAGCAATCATTAGCATGTTGGACCTGGCAAGCTCATATTAGATATCTGGTAATTATAGAAACCAAGGAAAAGTAAAAGCCCTCAAACTTCTGCATTTGATATATGCCTGATCAAAACACTGTCACCCTCAAATAAAGGAACAACTCTTTCCCACAAAACAATATGCAAAAGAGACACACTTTCACAACTGTAAAATGCAAGAAATTATTATTTACAGAACTGATTATATATTTCACCCATACTTCAAACTCTTAAAATAACAGCTAATGGACACAAATGATATGAATATAACATTTAATATTTCATTCAAAGTCAAGTTAATCTAACTTAAATGGTAATGTGTTAGGGCATTAACACTAACTGAATGACACTGAATTTCCTTCATTTTAAAAATTTGTACCTTGAATATCAGCTAACATATAAATTGTATGACAGCAATTCCTAAAACATGATAGGACTTTTCTAATTATATATGAAAAAAAAACACCTCTCCCCACAAGGGTATAAACTATAAAACAGGGGTAGAGAACATTTTTTCAGTCTGAGGCCACAGAAAAATCAATTAGGAACAATACACGAGTGAGATGCAAAAAACAAACAAAAATAAAGAAATATCTCATTGACCTGACCTCCATGTGAGAGACAAAAACCCACCAAAAAAACCCAAAACAAAACCAATCACCCACACCCAAACCTTGCTGATCTGCCCTCACTCACACTACTCAGGGCATCGAGCTTCCTCCAGCAACAGGGTGAACTGGTGCTTGTGCTCTAGCTCTATGGGGGGAGGCACAGGAGAGGGATATATGTTCACACACACACACACACACACACACACACACACACACACACACTCACTCACTCACGGTGACAAGCAAGGATTTGTTAATTCCATCATTTAAGTTACTTATTTTGTTATTAACAGGCAAAGAAAAGGTGAGAAGGGAATAGCAGGAGGGGGTTAACAGGAGTAAGGGAGATGATAAAAGGAGGAGGAAGATGATTACTGAGAGTGATGGAAGAAAAGAGTGGAAAAAGATGAGCAGCAGGTAAGGAGGGTGGGAGGAAGTTGGGATAAAACCTATCAACACAGAGTAAAAATGCTAAACATCTGTTGGGATCCAAAGAATACAGCAGCAATATCTCATTACTTGTTTATCTCACTGCAGCTGCTTTGTTGTCCGTAGGGCTAGCTCTGCCTCTAGGAAATCTTGTTCTATTTCTCCCAGACCATTCATGGTAGAAATTCTTGCTTTCCACTAGTGCCAGGGTGCAGTTAATGGATCACCTGGGAGCAAGTGGGGTCTTAGCTGGTCCTCACCTCTACTTTGCGACTGAACTTTGTCCCAAGATAGCAAAAAGGTGAAGAATCTCAAAGGAACTTCAGTTTGTGAGGCAAATGAATCGCAGCTAAACAAGACAGCAAAATTGCTGGGTCCAAAGATCCATTTTCAGTTGTACAGGTTGTACCTCCCTTAACCAGGACACTATGGTTTGGCAACGTCCATGGTCCGGCATAAACCACAGATGTTCCTGGATCAGCGAGCCCACAAACCGGGAGGTCTGGCGGTGGGGCAGGAGGACCATAAGGTTCACCGGCGACTCAGCCGAGAGCCCAGTGACGGATGGAGACGAGCAGCACGGTGGGCAGTTCTGGCCCCAGTGGAGCTCTCTGGCTCCAGTGGCTGGGGAACTCCACCTCATCAGCAGCCATGGAGCTCTGGCTGTGGCCAAGTAGCTCTGGCCCCGGGCCCATTCTGGCTCCAGCGGCCCAGGAGCTCCAGCCTCAGCAGCAGCCAGGAAGCTCCAGCCCTGGCTGCAGAGCCTGGCAGCTGCAGAGCTCTGCCCTGGCTGCAGAACTACAGCAATGGTGCTCCAACCCCAGCAGCAGTGAGACTGGTGGCATCTAGAGATCCCTGGGGGGCTTGGGCAGCAGCGGGGACAGGCTGGAGCCCTAACCTGGTGGCAGCACAGACCACAAGGGGAGGGACCTTTGCTGGTCCGGCAAATATCCTTGTTTGGGACCAGTTGGGTCCTGAGGGTGCTGGACCAGCAAGATCCAACCTTGTTTCTGATAAGAACATCCCTACTCTGATATTGGACTGAAAGGTTTGAGGTGCAGTTCTACTATGGCACGTCAACATTCACATACATCCTCAGCCTGGTGGATCTAGTCAGTAAGATTTGGATGCAGTCTCTTTTACATCTCGCAGGGATGTTCTTGTTACTATTTCAGCACAAAAACTGAGATGAAAGGACATCAGGGATTAGGAATGTGAATGGGTAACTGGCTAACCAGTGATCATTACCAATAGCTGGTTAACAGGTGCCTGGGAGCAGCCCCTGCCTGTGGCATGCCATAGGCAGGAGACTGCTCCAGCCTGGACAGGCCCACCACACAGCAGGCCAACCAGCCGGCAATCCTGCAGAGCTGGTGGGGCCAGGAGCCAGCAGGCCTATGAGCTGGTGGCACTCTGGACAGGCTGGAGTAGCGTCCCGCACACAGGATCCTGGTTAATCGGTAAACTGGTTAAACTTAACATTTAACTGTTAACTGATTAAATGAAGTTTTACATCCCTATCAGGGACTGGCTGGTGGGTGGGTAGCTGCGTGTGAGAGTAAGGCACCTATTGACTCAAAAATGGTAATTATAAAAAGACTGGAAATTAATTTCAAAATTGTCATTATAGTATTAAAAACTGTCTTATCTCCTTAGCATTTAAATGCAGTTCTTGCTGTAGTGTGCTCACATATACTTCACGGGCCTCCATAAATGGAACATCATCTCTCTCTAATTTGCACACTAATTACCAATCCCAATTAGACAAATGGGAATTCTGACTGTACAGGAAGATAATGACTGAGCTCCTCCCAAGTGAAATGATGTGTATGTGCTTTAGGACCAGACTATCAAGTAGTGTAGTTCCATTGACTTCAGTGGCACTATGCTGATTTACACCAGCTGAGGATATGGCCCTTTAATGCTAATTTGCATTACTATAGACTTCCATTCTACTTCTAATTTAAGTCCAATGCAAAACTCCATTTACATGGGAGTATAATCCAGTCTAGTATATATGTAGATTTCACATGGGTAATCTCTATTAATAATGCATGCTGTTCTTCTCAATAGGTCAGTATATGTTAATATATGGAGATATGCTTATCTCATAGAACTGGAAGGGAACTTGAGAGGTCATCAAGTCCAGCCCCCTGCCCTCACAGCAGGACCAAGCACCATCCCTTGACAGATTTGCCCAAGATCCTTAAATGGCCCACTCAAGGATTGAACTCACAACCGTGGATTTAGCAGGCTAATGCTCAAACCACTAAGCTAGTCAGTAAATGAATACAGCTTTTTGTAAGCAACATCCTTTCTCATAAGATTCTTTATGTTTCAGCTTTTCTATAAATTTGTCCAGAAGACAGAAACCTATAAAGTTATAAATTTCTATACATTTCTATAAATTTGTCCAGAAGACAGAGACCTATATTTGTCCAGAAGACAGAGACTGTAAAGACTACCATAAAAGTGACCCCTTAAAACTAAACACACAGAGTGTTTAGTGCTAATTTAAAAAAACAAATAGACTCAATTACTGAGTTACACAGTAAAACAAATCTAGTGGATTGTATATATGTTATAACAATATGCTCTGGAGCTTTGGCTTGAACACATTTACATGCAAAAATCACTTTATGCAAATGTCTTTTATGCACTAGTGAAGGCCAGAGACGAGAACAGAACCAGTGGAGTGTACAGGGATTCATGATGCATGTCGGATGGGCAATTTAAGGTAAATCATACTGTTCAGTTGTACAAGACATAACCTGGGGAAAAAGTGTATAGAATCAAAGTCATAAATAATTTATGAATAATACAATAATCTCATAAAATATCCAAGAGGTTAACCTCCCATTTTTTCCGCTATTCTTTTTCACTCACTCAAGTCAGAGAGAAGCTGAAGACACATACCTATCAGGAGCAAACAGGTGTTTGGCAAGTATGGATTTATACAATCAGATGAGTTACAGGTTTAGAGACAGGACTGCACAGACAACTCACACTATGATTGATGCATCTATGTATATGCAAGGAGAGGAGCAAAAGTCAAAAGAATTGGGCCTGTGTGAATACCCACAATAGAAGGAGCTCTGCCATATGCTGACACCCATCCATGAAACAACAGACTACCACGGTCAAAAATATCCTTTCTTCACACCACCTTAACGCCATCCCTTTCCACCACCATAATGAAAATGTCAATTTTTTTTTCAGAAATTCAAAACCAAAAATATTTCTATTTGTAAATGCTGGTGCAGCACCTCATGGAAGATGAAGTGACTCTTGTTCCCATTCTCACCTATGGACTGGGTTTGCTGGTTGAGCTGCATTGCCATAATGCAGCCATGGCCAATCTGAGGCTCGCAAGCTGCATGTGGCTCTTCCCGCCTGCCCCCCACGGTGCGGCTCTTAAAGTCCTCCCCTTTCCCTGGCTCATAAGCCGCCCCCCAAAAATGGACCTCTCCTCCCAGCTCCCTGTGCTGACCTAGGCAGGGGAGCCACCTGGTGCGGCCTTGAAAGATGAGAATTAAAGATGGCATTGGCTGGCATGAGCCTAATGTGGCCAAAAAGCCTCTAAACGTGCGTAAATAAGGGGATAAGGGGCAGAGCTTTTTTTTTGCTCAACAACTTCATTCTGGATCCACTGCTATCTTGGCTCTTTGCCCAGAATGGATTGTCCAGCCCTGCCATAATGCATCACAGTCCTCCCGCCTGGAGAGGAAAATGGGAGAGGAAGACTCCCCAACCAAGATTTGTTCTCCTCCAGAACTCTCATATAGTAGCTGATTTTAAATGAGATTGCCTGCTTTTGTTAGTAGCTCCATACTTTCCTTCAGAACTCGGGTGTCATCCTGTGGCTATTTTCCAGTTTCTTCCAATAAGCTCCCATCTCATAGTACCTCATCTTTGTTATCCAAAAGCTAGGAAATAATTTAATTTTTCCACAACATCCTTGCTATCTTCACTGTTCATTTAGCTCCCAGATGATTCAGCAGACCCATCAATTCTCTTACAGATTTCCTCCTTTTTATATATAAGGAAATTCTTACTAGTTTTTTATGTCTTTGACTATTGGCTCATCAAATTCCCTATTAATTCTTATTTTCATCCAGCCATAGTTTGAATTTACACTCTTTTCTATGGGATTCAATAGGTTTAGTTCTCCATTTTGTGAAGACTACCCATATGGCTTGAATGCAGCTCTTGAACTTTGCCATTTCATCATACTGATTTTTTTTCTTGTCTTCTTGACATGTAGGATTAGCAGGCAGTGACATCTGATTGAAATATTAGATTTTAATCTTGGATTAAAATGTGACACGTGACAAGAAAGTGTTAACCAGCTTATAGGCTGAATGATCCAGGATCGACCTTTAAAGATTTATAATGCATAAATGATAAGTGGGCTGTTACATTAGGTTAAAGTAGAACTTTGAAATGCGAACTTGCATTGCTAAAGCAGTACAATGGTAGGTTTACGTACAGCCGCTCCCTGAGTTACGAACAAGTTACGGACCAACACTTGGTCCGTAACTCGAAGTGTTCGTAACTCAGATCCCATAGAGTTACATGGCGACTGCGCTGTTCATAAGCGCAGATCACCATTCGTAACTCGGATCCGCATTTTTGACTGCTTTAGTCATAAGTGCGGATGGTCGTAAGTGGAGGTGGTTGTAACTCAGGGAGCGGCTGCATTGTGAACAAACAATCCTTGTCTGTTACTATAACTGATTCAAGATAATTTATAATGAAACTTGCCTGAAGTAGTATTATTGTTTATATATCTCTTAGAAGGTTGTAGTAAACTATATGTGAACTGTTTAATGGGTAAACTATGTACTAATTGCCATGATGTTTGATAGACCAAAGCTATTTACATCAAAAACTTATTGTGCTCTCCCAAGCCAAGAGACGTCTGCAAAGGTATGAAGTCCTTTTGGACAGTAAGTCCTTTGAGAAGTAAATATCTTTTTCAGATGTTACTGAAATCTTTTCAGAAGTAGCTATTGTCTATGGGCATGTCTAGACTGCAGAGTTTTTGCACAAAAACTCGCAGAGCATCCATACCACAAGTGCATTTTTGTGCAAGTAAATTGACAGAATGGAGGGGGTTTTGCACAAAAAGGTGTGCGTGCATGGGGAACTGCCTCTTTTTGTGCAAAACACCCTATCAAAAAAAGCACAGGTGCCCTGGTGGCCATTCTGTGAATAGCTATCAGTGCTTTCTTTCAAGAGAGTGTCCATGCAGTCTGGACGCTCTCTTGCACAAAAGCGCATCGCTTTTTCGATGAGCTTTTGTAGTGTGGATGCGCTTTTGTGCAAGAAGTTTTTGCAGAAGATCTCTTCCGCAAAAAGCTTCTTGCGCAAGAAGCTTGTAGTGTAGACCTAGCCTATGTGCATGCAGGCCTGTCAATCTTGTAATTTGTAAAAAACTACAATTTGCAAGAAGCCTTTTTCCAAAATGTGAATCAGAATGTTTATTAGTTTATTCCATTATCCTTATACGTGTGAATCTATCAAACTATGCATTTCTTTTTCTATCTCTATTATATGTAGGTGCCAGAAATAATGAACTAATAGTCACATCAACTTGGCCTTACCAGGCAAAAAAGACCTCTTTGTTCAACCTTTGATTAACCTCATTCTTAACCAGGTTTACTTCTTGGTTCCTGTCTTCTAGGAAAATGTTGCCAAGCATTCCATAGCTCAGCAAGTCTCTGATGAAGCATTTAAGCCCATGCTTCACTTTTTGGATTCAATGAGATTAAGCATGCACTTAAGTGCTTTGGTGAACTGGGGCCTAATTTGGGGAAGGCCAATGTTTAGAGCTGTATTTTGCATCATGCTCTAGAACTCTCTGGTTCTTTTTAATCTATGATTAGAAGTTTTAAAATATCAGATCTTCTACAGAGTACTGTCTGTCCTCAGCCATGGAATTTTTACCTCAGATCCTTACAGCTACCATGGGCATAACAAGGATGGGGCAAGTAGGGCACTCTCCCCAGGTGCATCATAATCAGCAGTGCAAAGACGCAACAAGTACAAATAATAAGCTGCAAAGGTAAAGAGAGCAACGCATGCTACCTAAGGAGGGGGGCGGTGCATAATTAATATTTATTTATCAGAAATAAAACCTTAAGTACTGCAATACTGAGCTTATTATTTTGTTTAGAGAAACATCACGAGTAACATAATGATCAAATCTATTTGGTATGACAACATTACAAAGTGAGCTACTTTATACTGCCCAGGCCTGTTTGTTTTAGGGGATTTTATTAAGCTGAGTGCAACTACTGACTCAATTCATATTTATCAAGTGAGGCATGTCTATCAAATATTAACAGTAAAAAAAAAAAAAGTACTGGTGTGCATTGGCTTGCCTGATGCTTTCACCCAAAATCCTGAACATGGCAGGAAAAAACTTGGTTGAGAAAAAAAAGGAGGCCAAATTTGTTGACCAAAATAACCGACAACACAGGAAACAAAACGGTAGAACAAAAAAAAGGTCGCTACGCCTTTAAGACTCCCCATGTTCCTCACTTCCCCCCATCCACACCAGATGCGGCAGGGGAAGAATGTCCCCACTGGCCTTCCATCCAAGAAAAACAGAAAATACCGGACATTTTACATGTCTGGTATTTTCTGGGTTTTTTTGTTTTACTGGACAGGGGCCAGAAAAAACAGACTGTCCGGGTGAAAACCGGACATCTGGCAACCCTTGGTGTGCAGAATTATTTTTGTAAGCAGTAGCTAAGTATCTCTTTGTCCTCTTTCTAGCCTGCTGGGTAAGTAATTTGTGTGTGATTTCCTCCCCTGCCCCCACAATTTTTTTAACCATTCTTTTAATTTTGAGTTATTTTTCTTTTACCACTGAGAATAGCAATCTAGTAACTAGCAGCAGATGAGAGTTCAGTTCTTCATATCTTTGAAGATGATCATTTCCACTAAAAAGCCACAAGAGGATTATCAAAGGATCATGTGGTAATAAATACCCAACCATTTACAATATTTGGCTACGAATCACATCCCTGTGACTGGACATGTCCACCATATATGCACATAAAGTCTTCTCTTTCACCATAATTTTGCCAAAATTATTCTCCATTTAATCTATACGCATTTTCTGAATTAAATGGAAGACTTTTAATAATAAGAACTGAGTAATAACTCAGTGATGGCCTCAGGATTCAAACCACAAAAAATGCTAATATTCATGTGTAGTAAGATTATGAATCTAAACGGTAATGTGAAAAAGTGAGAGAGTCAAATTCTGCTCCAATTGAAGCCAATGAATCAAGTGGAGTCTTTTCATAATCAGAACAGTAAATGAATTGGGATGCAGACGGTCTACTGTGGTATGCCAGTTAAGCAGATCCTGTTGTAACACACATTTATATAAAACCTTAAAGTAAAAAACATACCCCAATATCCTGACAACTTTAATCTATTAAATTACTGATAACTAACTCATTTTTTCAAAATTGTCAGCCTGGGAAGTATTAAAAAAAATACAGGTTGAACCTCTCTAGTCCGGCATCCTAGGGTTCTGACCAGTTCCGAACCAGAGAATTTGCCAATCCATGGACAGTTAATATTGTCTAGCAGCTTTACCAACACTTCCACTGCTTACTGGGCTCTTAAAAGACATTTAGGGGTAAATTAGATGTAAATAACAGCATAAAACATTGGGAGCCAGGAGTGGTGGCTGTAAACAAACTTTATGTGACCCTGGGAAACGTGGCCAAACTCATGATAAGTGCACATCTGGCTACTAAAATCATGCTGGAGAACAGATGTTACTGGACCACAGACTGCTGGATTAGAGAGGCTCAACCTGTATATTAAATAACCTATTCTAAACATATTCATCACCTCTCCATATTAAGGAGTTATATTTGCAAAGTTAAAAAGTAAATAAGACAAACAAATTTTACACTACAGTGAATAGTCTAGCAGCACCCTAAAGACTAACAAAACATGTAGAGGATATCATGAGCTTTCATTGGCACAACACACTTCAGATTAAATTTCTTCAGATGAAAATGGGTGTGCCTGTGAAAGCTCATGATACTATCTACATGTTTTGTTAGTCTTTAGGGTGCTGCTAGACTATTTGTTATTTTTTAAGTTTTTCCGGTTACAGATTAACTCGACTACCCCTCTGAAACTGATAATTCTACAGTCTACAAAGGAAAAATTCAGAACTTTTTAAAAATCAAATATGTTGGTTACCGAAACTATTAATCAATGTATGACTTATTTTAAAGTAGGGGTCAGCAACCCATTGATCGCGACTGATTGGTAGATCCTGGAGACTCTGCCAGTCAATCAGGCTGTTTTTGCCTGTCTGGGCCTCTGCTGCTTTTGGAAGCAACTGGCTGATTGAGTACAGGAAGTCTCTGCAACCTCTGCTGGGAGAGAGTGGAGGAGTGAGGCAGTTCCCTGCCCTCAACACTGTCCAAGAAGTAGCTTCCATTGACCAGGAACCAGCCAATGGGGGTGGCATTTATGGGAGTGGGCAGCAGTGCAGCACATGGAGACTCCTTCTCCCAGGGGCCACACAAAGACGATGACTGCATGCGGGCCATTTCCAGGAGCAGCATGGGCCCAGGCACAGACAGGCTACCTGAACTCTGCTGCACTGCCGACCGGAAGTCACCAGTGGTAAGGGCCTCCCAGCTGCAGCCTGTACCCCTATCTCCTGTGCCAGAACCATAGACAGAATCATAGGGCTGGAAGAGACCTCATCAAGTCCAGCCCCCTGCCCAAAGCAGGACCAACCCCAACTAAATCATCCCAGCCAGGGCTTTGTCAAGCCGAGACTTAAAAACCTCTAGGGATGGAGATTCCACCCTCTCCCTAGGAATCCATTCCAGTGCATCACCACCCTCCTAGTGAAATAGTTTTTCCTAATATACAATCTAGACCTCCTCTACTGTGACTTGCTCCTTGTTCTTCCATCTATCACTACTGAGAATATCCTCTCTCCATCCTCTTTGGATCCTCCCTTCAGGAAGTTGAAGGCTACTATCAAATCCCCCCTCACTCTTCTCTTCTGTAGACTGAATAAACCCAAATCCCTCAGCCTGTCCTCGTAGGTAATGTACTCCAGTCCCCTAATCATTTTGGTTGCCCTCCGCTTGACCCTCTCCAATGAGTCCACACCCTTTAGCTACGTCTAGACTGGCATGATTTTCCGCAAATGCTTTTAACGGAAAAGTTTTTCCGCTAAAAGCACTTGCGGAAAAGAGCATCTAGTTTGGCACAGATGCTTTTCTGCAAAAGCACTTTTTGCGGAAAAGTGCCTGTGCCAATCTAGACGCGGTTTTGTGCAAGAAAGCCCCGAGCACCATTTTCTCGATCGGGGCTTTTTTGCGCAAAACAATAACGCGTTGTGTACACTGGCCTTCTTGAGCAAAAGCATTTGCGCAAGGGGGCTTTTGCCCGAATGGGAGCAGCATAGCATTTCTGCAAGAACACTGACAATCTTACATGAGATCGTCAGTGTTCTTGCGGAAATTCAAGCGGCCAGTGTAGACAGCAGGCAAGTTTTTCCGCAAAAGCACCTGCTTTTGCGGAAAAACTTGCCAGTCTAGATGCAGCCTGTCTGTAGTGGGGAGCCCAGAACTGGACACAATACTCCAGAGCCAAATAAAGGAGAATAATCACTCTGCTGGCAATACTCCTCCTAATGCATCCTACTATGCCATGAGCCTTCTTGGCTACAAGCGCACACTGTTGACTCATATCCAGCTTCTCATCTACACTAATCTCCAGGTCCTTTTCTGCTGAATTGCTACCTAGCTAGTCTGTCCCCAGCCTGTAACAGTGCTTGGGATTTTTCCATCCCAAGTGCAGGACTCTGCATTTGTCTTTGATGAGTCTGCAACCAAACTCCCTCCCAGAACCCACAATCCTCACCCCGTCCTGCACCTAATACTCTGTCCAGCCTGGAGCCCCCTCTTGCAGCCACAGCATTGGAGTGGAAGGAGTGAGCGGTGCAAGCTCTGGGAAAGAATGTGGGTGCAGGAGGAGGCTCCAGGCTGGAAGAGAGTTTGCCTAAGAGCTTGCATTCCTCACTCCTGCACTCCAAAACTCTGCCCCTGCCAGGAGCCCCATCTCATACCCAAAGTCACTCCAAGAGCGCACACTCCTCACCTATTGCTGTGCCTCAACACTCTGCCCCATGACTACTATTATCATGAGAGCCATAAAACCGAGACAACAACAATAAATCTACATCAAAAAATAATCAGGAAATGCTCTTGATATACTCCACTGAACTATGGATGAGGGGCTCATTTTACTAATCCATGGCTGATTGAATCCAGGATACATGAAGAAATATCCATCAAATGGTCTCCAGCTGTACAAAGGCAGGAGAATAGGGTACTACTGTCAGAATGAACTGCTTATTACAACACAATCTATGGGGCCAATTTTTGAAAATACCATTCTCTGAAAAGGCTAACCCATAGCCCATTGAATATCATAAATGGCTTACTCCTGTACCTATCAGTGAATTAATAAGGTTAAGATTGTGACAAAAAAGCCAATTGTAAAATATCCCTTTTAAATTAGTCATTATAATTTTAACTTCTTGTGTTTGATTGTTGTGTTATGTTCCTATTCAAATCATGCAGAAAAAAATCTGTGAAAAAGTATTCTGCCCAACTAGCCTTGAGTTATTTCTAACATTTTTAGTGTTATCTGACTATTCACAATTCTAATAGACTAAACAGAAAATTCCTTTATTAAAACTTACTAAAACTACACAATAGTTTGACAGTTTCTCAAAGCACAAATTTAATATCTAGTTTCCTATATGCATTTTCCCCAATTCTCTCCTTAAACAATTAGATCGACAACATGCTTCATCAAATGTGTCAGATTAATAAATAATGAGTGATCTACAAACAATATATCTTAAATCATCCATTGCATTAGCTCAAATAATCTACTGTGCTGGATCAATTATTTTGCATTTAATGAGAATAAAGAAATACTAAATTAACTTAATCTGTGACACTGCTAAATTAAATGATACAATCTTGCATATTACAATAGATCAAACAATGCACTTCCTGAAACAGAAAAACAATATACTTTTTACATTGAATAATTGGCCATAGTATGAAGGGCATTACACTGATTCTGTATTTTAGAAATTTGCACAGTATGCAGTCAGTTCTAGTTGTTTTAAAAATAATAACAACAAGGAGATTAGAGATTTAAATGAGAGATTATTTTCAACCCAGGCTTACATCAATGCTTGAAATAAAAATTAAAGCATACTTTAATAGTGGGGTGGAGGGGGGAGAATCTATAAGATACATATATTCTTAATAATTACCATACTCAGCCATTTTTAGTTCTTCTAGTTTTCTAGTAATAAGATTATCTTAATCTGAATGTTGATGCCTAATGTAGAGCGATTTTACTAGCATGAAAAACTATAGAATCCTAGAATATTAGAACTGGAAGGGACCTTGAGAGATCATCATGTCCAGTCCCTCATCCCCTCAGCAGGACCAAGCACCATGTAGATCATCCCTGAGAGATGTCTATCCAAACTGCTCTTAAATATGTCCAGTGATGGAGATTCCACAACCTCCCTAGGCAATCTATTCCAGTGTTTAGCCACCCTGACAGTTAGGAAGCCCATTGTTTCTTGTCCTATTGTCAGAGGCCAAAGAGAACAATTTTTCTCCCTCCTCCTTGTAACAATAGCATCTTGGCATTTTCCATGTAACTAGATTGGCAAGACTGAAGGCATTAATGGACTTCATAATGGACTTCTGGCTCTTCCGCCTTACTGGAGACAGAAAATCCTGCTTGAGGTAGCTAATTTTTGTTTTTGTTATTTTTCAAGAGAAAGACATTGGAGGCAGTTGATATTATAAACGTGATTTTCCACTTAGGGTGGAAATTTTGTAATCAAAGAAGGAGACGTATGTCATTTATCTAAAGCAAATTAGATCTGGGTTCATGGAATCTCTTTTGGAAGATCGTTCCACAGCCAGAAACCCACAGCTGAAAACAATTTGGTTCCTGGCTCCCACACAGTTTATGATATGCACTGATCTCCAGAAGAGTACAATGATCATGGCAGTACATTGACCAAGATCCAGACTCCAACTCAGAATTGAATTCAATGGCTGAATTGGCTTAAGGAAGTACAGAATCAGGCATTCTGACCACAGTGCTATAAATTAGCAGAGTAGACTGCTGTAAGGTAGAAGCACTGCACATCCTGTTACAATAGCCTTAATAACTTTGTTTGCACGGATGGGATGAGGGTTCAGTTTTCTTTAATCTCAGATAGAAGTAGTTTAGCATTTTAAATGTCCTTTCTTCATTTGGTCAGAAACAATATTTTTTAGAAGATATAAATCCAGAGGGAGCCACAAATGGAGGTAGGAGGAAAAGCTGGAGCTGTGAAGCTTGAAATTGAGATCTGGGACTTGCACACTGTTCCCTTTCTGTCACTTCTTAAAACTTGCTGTCATTTGGAAACAGCAAAGTGGCAAGGCTTTTATAGCATTCACCTTTCAATTAAATACAAGTAATATCTTGAACCTTGCATTAAAATAGACATAAGATTTGTTAGGCTCCTCTTTTAATTATGTGATCTTCATATTTCCTGTACATTAAAAAAAATTAGACTATGAAATTGGCAGCAAATAGTAGAAACTTTAAGACTCCTATAGAACTTGGCAAATAACCTCAAAGCAATCAAGCCATCAGTAAGAACTTCTTTCCTTACAGCTAGGTAGATTTCCCATTAAAAATAAGATAAATGGTTAAATTAAATCACAAGTATACTTTATTAGCACTATAAGCAGCATAACGTCTTTTTGTATTTCTGTGGCTGATAAATAGAGCCCAGTCTTGCAAACTCTGACTCACATGAGGAATCCATGCTCATGCATATTGTCCCACTGTAATCAATAATTCTTTATGGGAGTAGGAGCTTGCAGGGTCACACCCTAATATTGTAATTACAACTGCTACAAATTTACACCAAATATTCCTTAATTTGATGTATTACATTGCAGTACGTTAGGAATATTTCATTGATTTAATGATCCATCATAAGAACTTACTCCTGTGAGATCATGAAAAGTAGTTTTAAATACGTACTTAAGTAGTTCCTCTGACACACTGAAACACAGCTTATCTCCACAGGGCAATAAAATGTTTATCCTTTGTCATGCATTTCATTTATGCTATTTAGTTGTGTGCCCTTTGCAGGGAACACAAGAGGCTGCCTTGTGCCTTAATTAAAGCACTGCGGCACTTTCTGTGCATCTAAAAGAACAGTGAGCACAAGGGGGAAGAGGTGATCATTCCAAGAAGTAATGAAGAGATTTTGTTTCAGTGGGTTATCAATTATTAATGAGTAAATCCCCAGATGAATGCATCTGAGGCAGAGTGTTTTTTAAATACCTTTTAATTCTACACATGGTGCAGTATTACTGTACACTAGCTAAATTGGTTTTCTATAGAAGTCAACAAGAAATGAAACAAAAAACAGGACTATGTAGCACTTTAAAGACTAACAAGATGGTTTATTAGGTGATAAGCTTTTGTGGGCCAGACCCACTTCCTCAGATCAAACAGTGGAAGAAAATTGGCACAACCATATATACCAAAGGATACAATCAAAAAAATTGATTTGTCCTTTTCATATGTGTTCATTTTTTTTTATTGTATCCTTTGGTATATATGGTTGTGCCAATTTTCTTCCACTATTTGATCTGAGGAAGTGGGTCTGGCCCACGAAAGTTCATCACCTAATAAACCATCTTGTTAGTCTTTAAAGTGCTACATAGTCCTGTTTTTTGTTTCAGCTACCCCAGACTAACACAGCTACTTTTCTATCACTATTCAACAAGAAATGAGTCTTCAATCTGGACTTCTACAAATACTATTGTACTACAAGTCTTAAACGTTGCAGATTTCTTTTGGGCTCTAACAACAGACGCTGTACATTGCGACTTTACAGAGATTATAAAGACTGGCGAATTACATAAATCTCATATTGGAGAATTTGTGTAACGTTCCTTACAGTCAAGTCTTACACATTTTGATTTTTAGATTCACATTTATTGTGCCATGCATTATTCTCCCACGGCAAAAACGTGTAGAAGTGAAGCACAGTTGGTTGGAATTTTTTCAATGAAAAATATTTATTATATATATCCTCTCTTCCCATAGGTAAGTATTTCATTTTGTTTTGTTTGTACAAAAGCATGGAGATTCTCTTTTAAATTTTCCATTTTTCAAAATGTTTTCAACAGATATTTTAAACAAAGTTGATCTGGTGGTCTATACAGTATAAATAAATATGCACACATGGATTCACATATGTTCTGTCTGACTGTTGGTTATTTGCATCATGCACTGGCATAGTGCCAAAACTGGAACATCCCTTTTGCCAAATTTACTGACTGCAATAATGTAAGAATTGTATTTTTGAAAATAATTGATCAGAAAGTTTGGAAATGAAAGCCAGACTGCTACAGAACATAGCAGGACATGTTCTGATTTACACAAATATCTGTGGAATTCCCTCCTTCTTCACCTTACCCTCCACATTTTGTTTATCAGCTATAGAGGCTGACTAATGGTCCTGAAATCAACCAAAATCATTCTTGACTTCATTAGGCTTTAGATCAGGCAGATGGAAGGGAGGAAATATACAAAAAACTCTCTAAGTTTACAAAAAACTTCCTCCACAAGTATCCTTCTTAAAAGGAAGGTTTGGGGATTCGCACATTGGGCAATGCTGGTTAACCCTTCAGAGAAAGAAGACACTTTCTGCATAGATCCTAAAGCAACTGCAGGACAGAACCAGTTCTTTGAGGGTGTGTTTTACACACTGTAGGTCGAAATAAGATAAGCAATTGGAGCTCTTAATTCAAGGTTATTTTGAAATAGCTTATTTCAAAATTTGGCACTTTCTACACAGCAATTACTCTGAAATACGTCACTATTCCAAAACGTCCCTTACTCCTCATGGAATGAGGTTTACAGGCACGTCAGAATAGCGAACCCATTATATTTATATTTTATATAACAGGCATGCTCAAAAGACATGGAATAGCTATTTTGGTATCCCGAAATAGTGCTGCAGTGTAGATATAGCCTCAGAGTGTTCTCTGGCCTCCTCCTGTCAGGAGCAATGCTGCCATAGAGTTTTACCCAGTGTTAAGAAATTTACTTTATTGCACATGGTAAAATAAATGTCTCTAAGTCAGGTGGCAATAGGTTCACTCCAAACAATCTGCATTGTCTGTCAGCATTAGCTGAAATACATGTATATAAAAACATCTTGAAAGACAAGAATATATGGGTTGGTGGGCATTGATACAAAAGTATCATTTTAAATCGGTTTTTGAGAATTGGGCAACACCTGTGTACAATTTTGTGATACTGCCATGAAATCAATGATCCACCCTGTAAAATTCTGAACTCTCTGACTGCACACTGGAGCTTCTTAAGGCAGGAAAGGATGAAGGCCTAACTCTGCATTATCATGCCTGGAAAACACCCTCATATATGGATGTCATGCTACTGTAAGCAAATAATTAAAAAACGAGCTAAATTTGCCATCCTCTATTTGAAAGCTGATGATCTGAAGAGATCAAAAGTGTCTCTGAATAACTGGTCAACAGGCCACTAACAGATTTCTTACATGGGAATACAGTTTGTTTTAAGCATGAGTCTCCTTAGCAAACCAAGTGAGTAACCAAATGGTGGTTTACATTAATTCTCTAATTCCATAACCTCATTAGCCAGAAAACATAAATTCTCCTATTCCATGTTTTTATGTAGGCAGAATTTCATTTCTTTCATAATTACTGTTAACTACGAGCAATAGATCATATGCCAGTGCTGAGGAAGTAGAAATACAACGTCAGTACTAAACCAATATTCTGCACAATGTCATGATGAAATAGCACTTGACAGTCAGGACAACTAGGGCATTATTTATTGGCCATGCCCATCACTTACTAGTTTGGAAATAAAAATATACCTTTGGTAGGAATCCTAACATGATTTTGTACATGCTTATCATAGTATTAGCCTTAAGTTATGTAAACCTTTAAATTATGCATTCATGGAGAGATTTTTTTTAACACACATTTATACTTTCCCACAGCACACTTCCAGAGAGATGAACACCGTTTGTCTTTATCTTTCATATTTACTGTTCATTCTTTCCTTTGAATATGAACATTCTTTGCATATAACATTGCCACTAACTTGCTACACAACTGACTTGCAGTTTCTGGTCTTGGGCAAATCGCCTCTTTTTATTCCAAATTCCTTTTTCTGTAAAATATGCATAATACAATTAAAAATTTACAAGGGGCTTTCTGAGGATTAAAGTAGTACTTCGAAAATGTAAAGAGCTAATTATCATTAATAAGTAAACTACACTGTAAGATTGTGCTTTTTATTTTCTTGCTTGATATGCAAATATTAAAATACAACGCTGTTTTTTCCTATGTGACTACCCCCAGTGAACTACTTTACTCAAAAAATAAAGGTTTGCAGGACTGGGGCCTATAGCATTACCCAATTAAGGACTTCATCCTGCATCTGACCGCACTCCAGAGAACTGCTATGCACATGTGAAACCCCATTAAAGTCAGCACAGCCTGATATGAGATAGCATGAAAATCAACTGCCTATTAGCTATAGACTTTGGATCTCACTGTGAACTGCCTTCAATTACACAGTGTATCATCTTAAGGATTTGTTTCTATTACACAGAGTGTTAAAACATGTTTAACAACAGACCCGGGCTACTAACCTCAGTATCCTTCCTCCTTCTCCCCATGTCTGAGTTCTAAACCGTACACTCAAAGAACAGCTTTGAAAAACTTCACTTTTTGCCTTCCCCTTAAGAGAAAGTTGGTGGGAAACATTTTTAGCATCAATTAGTTGAGGAACATGCTCATCTGTTAACTTCCTTGAGTCAACAAAGCCAACAGAGACCTTGGGGGGAAAAGTGCTTCTTAGCTAAAAACCAATAACAGCTAACGAAAGGAGCTGAACTGCTTTGTTTTTGTAGCTCCTATAAAATAATGACTTTTTCAAAAATACACTTTTGTTCTGGATTATGGAATACTTTCCTTTTATGATTTAGATCCCAGATGGTCCTTCCTCACAAATTTAAATCATGTTAATGGCAGCTTACATTTAGAGCTTAAACTATTTGATAATATTCCTCTGTATTCAATGTATGAGCTAAAAAGCACATTCACATTAAGATGCCTTGCAATTAGGTTTCTGGAGAGCTTTACATTGTGAAAGGCATTAAGAGAGACTGTGGATTTTTTTATATTAAAATTACATTTCACAAAGGAATTAGAAAAAACATTTAAGCCTGTTAAAGATAAGATCCTGCAAACTTTATTCATACAAGTAGTTCCACTACCTTCAGTTCAACTTTCCATTTAAGAGCAGTGACTATATTTGTTCCTTACAAAGTATCACTTGATAATTACCTATTCTGTTCATTCCCTTTGGGGGACCTGGCATTGACCACTATTGGAAGATGGGCCTTAAGTCTGACCCAGTATGGCCATTCTTACATTCTTATATTTGATTTATATATTATTGTGATGAAACACATAGTCCATGAGGTGTATTGAAATGGAAGAATAATTCCTTGGGCTCATCCTGCAAAGACAGTACATTTTACTGTCATTGATTCCAATGGGAGCTGAAGACAGCTGGCATATGTAGGAAATGCTCAGCATGCTGTAGAATTGGGTTCTTATGAAATAAACATTGTATCCGGATTAATGACTTTTTAGAAAAATGTGGTGATTTTTGCTATAATGATTAATTGTATAACTTAAGGTAGTAGTACAGATGTTTAAAAATTGTTTAAAAATCATGAACATAGTAAAACCTTTGTGTCTACATGTAAAAATATTAGTTTTGTCCCAGATAGTCAGTCACATATACTGCTGACGGTATAACGTAGCACACGCAGAGGTTAATAAAAAATTGTGTTAGCTCCATTGAAGTAAGGAGCCATGACAATTTACGCCGGCTGAAGATTTGCCCATCTGTTGTTTAAGGCAACAAGCAACCCTTATTTTGTTTTGATTAAACATTATACTCTATATATCAGATAAACTCAGTTGAAACATGGCTGCTATGAAAACATCTTTTCTGCCAAAACTACATCTTTGTCTCTTTTTCTGCATTTGAAATAATACTGAGCCACCATGGAACAAACTCTGCTTTTACAAATTTAATTAACTGAAGCATTCACCAACACTGCTAATATGTTGCTCAGCTTAAAACAAATCTCTGGGGGCCAGATTAAAAGGAAATGTTATAGAGTTTTTTCATTCAAAGCCTTACACTTCAGTCACCTATAAATCATTGTGTTTATTTAGATAATTGGGTCCATGAGAGCAAGTGACTTTCAAGCTACTCACATTTCTGTTTATGACTGTTTTTCAGTATGTGGGGTTTTTAATTTTGTTTTTCATACAAATATTAGAAAAAATGTTCCAAGCACACAATAAACTATCTCTTATGTATAATTTGTGCATGCAACACTCTCTGCAGTGCTTTGAAATAATCCATCTCTCTCTTGGTGATCTCTTCCCTTCAAAGAGTTTCCAAGGCGAAAAACAGATGCCACTGTGAAACAAACAGGAGTCTGTCACAATGTAACAGTATCTGCATTAAAATATGGTTAAGGATTCGACTTGGAGCAACAACAGAAGGGAAAAATCAGAGCAGAAAGAGTCAGCCTGCTGTGGATATCTCATTTTATGTAGTGCAAGACAAGAGACACCCGTTCACTTAAGATTTTGGACCTGATTCTTCACTGCTTTGGACCTGGTGCTGTCGTTTGCACCCGTGAGGAGCTGTAAAATGCTGCCAGGGCATGACAGTGTCCTACACTTGTCTAAAGGAGCCTGCTCTACCTGGGGCCACAGGAACTCTGGACAGGGCTTTGTGGATTTATGTCACAACCTCCTGTCATTTGCATACAGCACTTCCCATTTGGGATGACACAGTCCTTCCAGCCCGCCTGCGACACACGACACTTACATTTCTTGGCCAACACGTCAGATACTTTGAGGCGCAGGAATCTTTGCGCGGCTCCTGCTGGAGGGTTAATCCTTATCCGAGCACCTTGCTACGCCCCACCCGAGCCGTGCCCAGCGCCGGGATCACACACACGCCAATCCTGCCCTCCCTTCCACGCTCGCTTTGCCTTCACTAGCCCTGGGGCTTGTCACGGAGTCTCTCCCCCCCCCCCCCCCAGCCGCACCTCAGACACAAGTTACCGCCACCTCAAAGGCAGCCCCTTAGTGCCCCCAGCCCGAGCCGCACCTGCCTGGCTATGGCACCGCTGCAGGGAGCGCGGGCGCCGCCCCTCCGCCCGCGGCCACATGCCGCTCTGCCCCGCCGAGCCACCCGGTGCAGCCACCCCAGGGGGCGCAGGGCTGGTAACGCACCCGCCGCCCCGCCCCGCGCCATCAACTTCGCACCCCGCCCGCTGCCAACTTACCCGGAATCGCCGGGCTGCCCCAGCCCGCTCCGGAGCCCCGCGCCAGCCTCTGGCCGCCCCGCGCGCCCGAGCAGCTCCCGGGGCCACGCAGCGCCCGGCGCGGGGCGGGCTGGCGGGAGCAGCGAGCCCTGAGACCCCGGCGGCGGCAGAGTCCCGCTCGGAGCAGGGCAGCGAGGAGCGGCCGGCCACAGCCCCCTACACAGGGGAGAGAGTGACAGCAGCGGCAGGAGGAGGCGCAGCTGCCGGTCCGGGCAGCGCAGGATGGGCTCCGGCAATGCGCATGTTCCCCAAAGCCCAGCGTGCAAACGCAAGAGATGCAGCGCCGCTGGGGCTGCTTGCGGCGGGGCAGAGCCCGGCTGGACCGTGCAGGGAGAGCGAGACACGGAGCTGCTCAGCACTGGCACGCAGCCGGCTCGCTGCACGCAGCTACAGTCGTCGCTGCCGCTTCATGCCTGCACCTCCCTCCCTTCTTCCCTCCAGAGACTCGGAAGCCCAGGCAGAGAGCGAGCTCTGCATGCAGGCACCGCTCGCTCCCTTGAGTACATCAGTAGCGCTGTCTGTCATGTCTGAACGCCTGCCATGCGCTGCAGTGGGTAGCGCTGACGGCCCAGGCCGAGTGGTCTTTGTAGGCTTCAGTCAAAGAGACCCTCTGCCTCGCTCTTCCAGTAAGCTCGTGCATTTTTATATTGTTTTTTAACCAAAAAATCAAGGACAAGTAAAAAGTGCTGTTTGGCAAAGCTAGAAATAGCGGTATATGCAGCATTAGTACTTAGAGAGGGAGATCTGTATGGGTTTTAACAACCGCGGGCATTCAAAAAATAGGGAAGGTGGAGGCTTGTTTGTGTCCTAGGTAAGGCAACGTGGGAAGGATTCAGAGTCAGATGTACTTACAAAATATGTTTTCTCACATTTCTCTAAAATACTGTCACACAAGCTACACACACTGTAGATAAAGAAGTGTGCCATATGGCCCATTTTTTACAAAGCTGTTCCATGCTTTTATAAATATTTTACTAGCCCTGCCATTCTCAAGCTTCAGCTAGCTCTTAAGTGAATTTTCAGCAACTATCTGCGGTGTGTGTGTGTTGGCTGTGCAGGGAGCATAAGCTCCTAAACACTGTTCTGATCTCCCCGTTTTTCACATTTGCCCAGTCACAGACTAATATTGATCTTCTAATTCCCACATTAGCCACAAGTTGGTATGTAACCCTTCTGCCAGGTAGACCCAGCAGCAGCCAGTGCCAGGTTCAATATCTAGACGCTCCTCTCCATCTATCCAAGGCTGTGTCTAGACTACTCAGTTCTATTGGAAAAAGATATGCAAATTGTGCATCGCAATTTGCATAATTTTTCTGATTGATTTGTCAGACGAGGCTTTTCTGACATTTGACCCATCTACACTGGGCCAAATGTCAGAAAAAAACCCTTTTTGGAACATCCCTTCTTTCTTGTAAAACGAGGTTTGCAGAGTGGCAGAAAAAATGTGTCTGCTTTTCTAGTTTTTTTTAAAGCAGACACATTCTTTGGACTTGGCAGAGGAAAACTCTGCAATCTAGATGTAGCCCAACACAGAAGTGGCTTGAGTCCCCCACCCAGTAACCTGAGAAATTCACACAATACCCTTAGGTGCCTCTGAGAGGCAATGCTTCCCCACTTGCAAGCACAGAGCCTGAGTGTAGAAAACTAAACGTTTAATAAAAGAGGAGGTGGCATTAAATTGGGAAAACATCACAGAGTTCATAACCAAAACCATGAGTAACAGTTCCACCCCAAATAGGCTGGGCAATGTCCTTTTCCTCTCAGGTTCTTAAATCCAGCAATGTAAATGTCTCTTTCACATGCCCAACCCTTCTTTGTACCCCCTTCACAGTTGCTGTCCTTATTCAGGACAGACCTAGAATTCAGAGGTGCATCTGCAGAGTTCAGCTTCCATCCTGAGTGGTGGGGAGAGGGTAAAAAGGCATCTTACTTACTCACACCAATGGTCACTCACCACCCTGCTGCCCACTGCTCTGGGGCACTGCCCTGCTGCCCACTCATTGCACTTTGCACTGCCACCCTGCTAGCCATTCTTCTTAGATCACCACATCTCCATCACCACTGCTTCTGTTGGCTCATGATGGATTTGGCTTTTGGCCCAAAGCACAGTGCATCCCAGATAGTCCAGCATCCACTGGAATAAATTTAAATTAAAAAAAGAGACTCCTTACGGAGCCTGTCTTTAGCTCTATCATTGAAACAGTGCAGAGAAACAGGTTTAACTACTCTTACAACTCATGCCTGAAGGTCATCCAGCCTGATGACTCAGAGTCCTGCCTTTCCTTGCTTAAGCTCATACTGCTCTAGAAGTGGAGCCTCTGTCCATCCATGTTTATTTATACTGATGGTGTCTCTTTCCTTTGTGCCAGGTTAAGTACAGACTTTCTTTTTTTGTATTTCCAAAATAATTACAGATATTGCAATTAGTGTTTACACAGTTTGTGACCCAACACAAGTTGATTACAATAAGCAAAACTCTATTTGGTTACAATGAGCAGAATGCTATTCCATCAGCTGAATATCTAACACATCTAAGCAAAGCAGGGGAAAACTGGGCTCTCTCCCATTCTAGCTGGCTGTAATTAAAACATTGCTTACAGTTATATAGCGATAAGACTACTGTGTTTGATTAAGTGAACAATGAAGAATGAAGTAGTCTATACCTTATGCCCTTTGTAGAAAATCGGGGGCAATATTAATGAATAGACAGATTGTGGTCAGAAGATTCAGGACAGTTACCAGGATTAATGTTGCTGTGAAGTCTCTAAGTGAAAGAAAGTATGAGGTTTGAAACAAAGTGGGTGAGTGTGCAGAATGTTGACAGAGAGGAAAACCACAATAGCAGAGGCAGGAAAAGCTGCAAAGTGAAAATATCTTGCTTGAGTTTCTTTCAAAGGAAATGATATAACTGCATATTAAAATACAAAAATGGCATAGGGAGTAATCCATCAACTATTCAGAGCAATGAAAATGTTCCTATTCACTTCAATGGGCACAGGATCAGGCCCTTATTCTGTCACAAATGTCTTTAGGCCTCAGATCTGAGCCTGACTCTATGATTGATGTGTAAAAGTGAAAAATAAATGTTTATCTACACTAGGGATGTGAATAGTTAACCAGTTAACTGGTAGGCAGGCAGGGAGCTGCTACAGTCTTGCAGGACCCACTGCAGGCCAGGGCTGCTCCAACCAGCCAGCCAGAGCAGCCCCTGTTTGTGGTGGGCCCAGCTCCTCAGCCACGGGTAGAAGCTGCTCTGACTGGCTGGCAGAGTTGCCCTTGTTTGAGAGGGGAGGGGGAAGGAAGGGAAAGGAGCTCCAGCCCACCTGTTCCCCTCTGTAATTGGTTAACCAGTTAAACATAATGTTTAACTAGTTAACCAATTCAACAGGATTTTATATCTCTAATCTACATAGGAAACTTTCAAATACACCAGGAAAATTATACCAGTATTGTAAAACCAATGTAAGTTATGCTAGCATAAGCTCCCAAGTAGATATTCTTACCCAAGAATGTTTTTTTTTCTGGGTAGTTTAAACCTCTTCCCAAGCAACATAAGCTAAAATGAAAAATGAAACTCTTATACCAGAATAGGCCACATCAGTGAAAGTTGGATTTTTTTTTTGTTTTTGTTTTTTGGAGGGATTTTGCCTCACACTTTTGGATGGCCCCTGACTGATTTTTCTGTGGATCAGTGGCTCCCAACCCCCCAAAAAGGTTCACCACTCCCGGCATAAATAAAGACAACATTGAAACCTCTGGCCCCCACCCCTATGCTGCTGCCTCTGTGGGAGGCAGTAGCATAGAGAGTGGGGGATAGGCAGCTCTGCAGAAGCCAGCATGGATGAGGAGCTAGCTTGAAAGCCCGCTTCCTGCACATATTGGGTCCCACCTGTCCCTGCTCCCCTCTGCTGCCTCTGCTATGGAGGCAGGAGGGGGAGAATTGGCTCAGTGGGAGCCGGTACACATGGGGAGCTGGTTTGAAAAGCCAGCTCCCTGCATGTACCATTTACTGCCCCCCACCCCCATTGCTGCCTCTGTAGAGGCAGTAACAGGGGAGGGGGAGGGAAGCAGGTGGTTCTGTGGGAGCTGGTACTCAGGGGGGAGCCAGCTTTTAAACTGACTCCCTGCAAGCACTGGCTCCCCACCCCACCCGCTGCCTGATACAGAGGCAGCAAGGTGAGGGGGACTGCATGTAACCGTGAGGATTAACTGATGAGTCCAGGTTCATCGGCTAATCATGTTCTTAACTACAAGATCCCATCCCTAACCCAGACCTCTCTCTGCACAGGACCTTGGGACCATGTGAAAGGTGACTCTTTACAGCAGGGGGAGGGGCAGAGGCAAGAAGCGAGTGGAGCCTGTGCCAATGGGGGTGTGTGTTGCCCCCAGGGTCCACATCCCCCCTAGAATGGCCCTGGAGGTAGCTCAGTGCTGGGGCTGGTGGACAGAGGCAGAGCTCTTTGCGGCCCTGAGCCTTTCTGTGAGGCTTGTTTAGCAGCTGCGCAGCCGCCTCGCTGCATAGCATAGAGGGAACTTGGGGAACAGTCCACATGCTTCCTGGCTAGTACATGTTTCCCCCTTTTACTTTCATGGGGCTCTGGCATTTGAGCCCCTGGTATAATGAGGTCCTTTGTGCCTAGGGCAATCCCTTCATTTGGGACAGGTTAAGCACAGTTCTGCTCCCCTTCATTCATTCAATAAAAAGAACATTGATAACAGCATTTTGCTACCCTTGCATTCAATACTTTGTAACCCAACACCACCAGCCAAAGTTGATCACTGTCAGCAACACTGCTCTGTCTGCTGGATAGCTACGTAGAGTAGGTTTGCTCCTGAAGTCCATCCCTCCAGCTTGCTGTTTGGAGAGCTCATTCAGAGCCGACTTACAAAAGATTCAGAATAAAATGACATAGCCAAATGCAAAGATCTGAGGTGCAGACTCCTTGGTTTCCTTGCTAGTTACATCACACATGCTTATATGTAATGGGAAAGATAAAGGTCTAGGCTTCTTTGTAAATTCCAGCCTGCGGGAGTTAAGTGACCAGCTACCCTTGAATGACAGTAGAAATTGCAAGTCTAATGCCTTCAGGGTCCTTTGAAAATTGTAGTCTAATTTTTTTTCTTTCAAACTCTTTTTGATGGTGCTTGTGATATCACTCAGATTCATTTAACTAGAGAAATCCATAAGTCTGAGGTTATATTTCAAAACATTTCAAATATAATGCAATGTATTTTAACAAGGAGTATTCCTTACTTGTTACTGATAGCTCACAAATAATTTCTAAAGGGGCTTAGTGATTTAAGAATAATCCTTTGCAAGTCACGTCTAATATAGCCATAGTAACTAATTAAAAACTACAGACAATTTCAAAATACATTCATACAGCATTAGGTTTCAGGTGCTCCAAGCCAGTGGATATATCTAAATGTAAGGCAAACCCAATCCATTAAACAGGAAAGTATTACAGGAGCAGATAATTGAAATAAGCCATATAGATGATACTAGAGATGCAGAAATCAGATACATATGTTTCATAGCTTCTAACATAAAAGATTTTACAGGTTTTCACCTATTTACAATTTTCTATAAAGAAACATCATCATCATCAACAACCATGGGCTCAATACACATTGGTGTCCAATGCCTCCCTCACTATTCCCTTCCATCTTTCCCTGTCCAGTGCGGAGTGGCTTAGTTTCTGTAGATTAGCTCCGCACCAATCTACTATATCAACTACCCATTCTCTTTGGGGTCTGCCTCTCCTATTTGGATTATTCATTATGCTGAATACCAAGGTCTTAACTTTTCATTTGTTGTTCATTCTGCAGATATGCCCAAATAGCTGTAACTTCCGTTGTATAACCATCTGCAGTAGGTTTTCTTTCAGTTGGTATCTTCCTATTTAATTCCTTGTTTGTGACCTTCTGCATCCATCCTATTCTCAGGATCTTTCTATAACAACTCATCTCAAATGCCAATATCCTTCTCTTCCAATCTTTCATTATTACCCATGTCTCACATCTGTACAACATGCTGCTAAATACACACGTTTTTAAGATGCTCAGCTTCATTCCTAAGCTAATCACTTTACTTTTCCAGATCTTATCCATCGCCTTCAAACTCACTCTTACTTTTGTTATTCTAGTCGCTATTTCCTTCTTACAGTCTAGATCATACGTCATGTTGCCCCCCAAATATGTTAACTTCTCTACGTTCTCTAGTTTGATCCCATCTACATTGATCTTCCTTCCTATTTCCTTATCTCCAAATACCATTGTCTTCGTTTCATCGATATTCATAATCAGTCCATACCATTCTCGCTAACTTCTCTTCATCTTCCTCAATGATAACTATATTATCCACGAACCTCAAGTTGTTAATTCTCATCCCATGCACCAATATCCCTTCTACCTCTTCCTTGATCTTGTCCATCATTCTCTCTAAGTGTGATGAAGATACTCGGCAATCTCGGATCTCCTTTTCTCATACCTCTACTCTTTCTAAACCAACTTCCCTACTCTCCGCACGTTCTGACCGCTGCCTCCGCATTATTATTGATATCCTTCAACAACTGTATCAGTCTATTATCCACTCCGTAGGACTCCAACATTGCCCAAGTCACTTTCTGATCTATACTGTCAAATGCCTTCTGAAAACTGACAAAGCAATTGTAGATGTTCTTGTTCTTTTGACGAGCTTTCTCCTCTATCAATCTTAGTACCAATATCTGCTTTATGGTACTTCTATCTTTCCTGAATCCCGTTTGCTCATCTGCTAGATGTTCCTCTATCTGCAATCCCAATCTGTCAGTATCATCGGCAGCACCTTGCCTAGATGACTCGTTAAGGCAATCATTCTGTAGTTCTTGCACTCCAACATACTTCCTTTCTTGTGCATAGTCAATAGCACAGATCTCGTCCATTCCTTAGGTGCCTTCCCTTCCTTCCACACTTGATTGCATAGTCAATGTATTTCCTGAATCATACTTTCTCTGCCGTGAAGAAACATGCCCATCCACAATTATGTCTTTCTTAAAAACCCACTTAGTAAAGTTAAAACATTCACTATTAGATCTTCTCTTTTCCCAATTCCTCTATTTGCCTATCTGTCCTTAGATCATGAGTCTTTCAGATCACAGAATGACCTTTTGCATGTTTGGAAAGCGTCTCACATATAGTAAGCCATAAACAATATTTCCCTTAAAAGAAAGGCTCTACTGCTTTAAAGTATGTTTGATTGTATGGTATAATCTACGTGAAACACATGTGAAGCAAAGCTTTTGACTTAGCACAGTGTTAGGAAAAAATTTTAAGTCTCGATTTTCTGATGGCTCTTCAAACTTTTTAGAGTTCTCCAAGACATTATCATCCCATTCCATTACGATACATACACTCTTTAAAGTCTTTGTTATTACTCCCATTATATCTATCTAACCAAAGAAATACAGAACATAATAGGCCAAATTAATTCCTAAAGTAATTTCACTACACTTACCAGATTTCTTAAAGATTTAGCTGGCAAACCTGGATACACAAATGTAGAAATCATGTATGTGTCACCAGGTATCATTAAAGGATACATTGAGGTATTTAATTGGTTATCTGGTGTTCTGTCTTACCTTGACCTCCCCAGCCATTTCTTTTCCTCCCCCATCTGTAACACTAGTTAATCATACCAATCAGACATCTTAGTAAGTGCTGGCTATGACAGATCAATGGAGATTTTGAATTGCCTGAATATTAACTACATGCCCTCTTATGTAGGACAGCCATCCTGCAGGCAACAAAGTACAGAATTTTCTCTAATAACCTCACTAGTCACTCAAAGCAGTTCAGCAGATCATTTTACCACTACCGTGTTAGTAACACTGTCGGTAAAGGTCTGGAAGAATCATTATGCAAAAATATATTTCAGGAGCTCATAAATGAATTGCAGAAATAATACTCCCTACTGAACTGAGGCATATGTGGTGTCTTCTAATCAGGACCGTGTCCTTAAAGCAGCTTCAACAATAATCTGTTTGTTTTTAAATTATAGGTCAGTTTAAAAAAATCTTAGTCCTCCTTAATTCCATTATTGCTCATGTACAAGGTTAATTCTTTTTGTAGGCTCCTGTTTATCTAAAATGTACTGGCAATAGATAACCTTTTGCTTTCATTTAGAATGGACATTTTTTAACTCAAAGGCTTTGTTTACGCTACCAAACTCTGGGTGGATCTGAGGGCTGGGGATGGGGGTACGCCGTGGTCTGGGCAGCATGGAGGCTGGGCTGTCACCAGCACTACCCCCTCTGTCCAAGACCCCTCCTTTTCCAGGAGCACAGAGCTGCCCCCCCCCACCTTGTTCAGGGGCCCACACAACATGTCAGCCCCTGTGTGTATACAATTGCAAATGCTATATGGGCTTACAATCTAAATAGGGAAGGTGGACAACAAATGAGAAGGGAAACAGAGATAAAAATCTAGATCCACAAGAGACTGAGGCACTACAATGTTGAGATTTCGCCACCACCCATCAGCTCCAGGTTTTTACAAAGCATCCCCACTGGATTAGGCCCCACAAGTGTGATAGGTCTGTAGTTTGCACCAGGGTTTAGATGTGTGATAGGCATCTGATTGCCTACAGGGAGGCTGTGTGCATGCCCAGCATCAGAAATCTAGGCACCAGGGGGCTCGTAAGGCAAAAATTTAGGTGTCTGTAGGGTGAGATGGCAGACGCAAAAGCAGGGGGTTTGGAGGTCTCTATTGCACCTACACATTCTGAACTTAAGCACCATAGTATGTCGTGAATCTGGGTCAAAGTGACTAGTCCAAGGTCACATAGGAGGTCAGTAGCAAAGTCAGTAATAGAACTCAAGCCTCCTGCCACTCAAGACCATGACTTTTATTTATTAGACCACATTGGGTTGTTTGGAAGAATAATTTACTTCATTGTGCACATCATTATTTGTTTGGTTCTTTATGGGTAACATGCAATTTTGTATTCAGGAGACTTTTAGCAATGTTGATGTTTTCTTTAAAACATTAAAACATGTGCATGTGAAAGACTGTGCCAGTTCTCTGATATTTCACTTTATGGACTGTTAAATCGATTCTACACTTGCTAACTTCAGAGCCTTAATTCACTGCCAGTGCATTTTCACCATTGAAAGCAATAGTGGTGCAAACTGTAATGGAAGCATAACTCATGCAGCACAGTGGCAAAAACCTGCTCCTTTTCTATTCTACAGCTTTCACTATTGTTACTATCACTGCCTGGGGCTGTGCTATAGTGAAGTTTGTACCAAATGTCCCAACTAATCTGGCTGTTGGGCATATTCAGCGTATAAACAAATCTTAACTAACTTTTCCTGAATAGTTATTGTCCCCTGGTATTTTCTGGTTCATTGAAAACCCTGGGTCTAATCTTGCAAACAGGAGCAGCTAACAGGGAGTTTGGAGAGGGAGTTCTCCAGGTAAAAGAGGAGTAAATACGGGACCCTTGTGGTAAGTGGCTGTCTGGAGTGTGTGTTACTGTGTGAGGGGGTTATTTGCTGTGTGCTGAGCTTGTGTTTGTCTGTTTGGTTTGTTTGTTTGAAGGAGCTTCTAAAATGTTTGAAATCTAGAAGCCTCTGTTAATTGGCTGAGCCTCAGTCAGGGGGAGGGGCTACCAGGGCTTGATAAGCCTGTGAGTCAGCGACCAGGGAGCTTGCAACCAGGAGCAGCTAACAGGGAGTTTGGAGAGGGAGGATAGAGGGTGCCAGGACTCCTGACCTTCTTTAAACCTAACTTTTATAATCTATATTCCAGACATTTAATAAGCCCAGTTTATACTTAAACTTATTCATAAAAAAATGGAGACAGAAGCCCAGCAGCAGAGTGGGAGGCTATCCTGTTTATGTAACATGCATGACTACCTGCCCTGTGGGCGGGTGGCGTATGTGTGCACCCGTTGCAAGGAGCTCCTGGCCCTCAGAGACCGAGTTCAGGCTTTGGAGGCCAGGGTGGCTGAACTGGAGGAGCTAAGGGAGGTAGAGAGATATGTTGATGAGACTTTCTGGGACACTGTAGTACTGTCCCACCTCCAGTCTGAGAGCTCCAGTGCTCTTAAAGAGGATGAAAGTCTCAAGGGAACAGAGCATTCAATGGGAACAGAGGGAAACCATCCCGTAGTTGGGACCCTCCTTCCAGAGAATGTTGTGGTATCCTCTCGCATTGAGGATACCTCTGAGGGGGAGGGAATGCCAGTTGTTAGGAAGAGGCAGGTGTTAGTAGTGGGTGATTCGATCGTTAGAAACATAGATAGTTGGGTTTGTGATGACCGGGAGAACCGTATGGTCACTTGCCTGCCTGGTGCGAAGACTGCGGATCTCTCGAGGCATCTAGATAGACTTATGTGTAGTGCTGGGGAGTAGCCGGTGGTCATGGTACATGTAGGTACCAATGACGTTGGGAAGGGTAGGAGAGTTGTCGTGGAGGTCAAATTTAGGTTGCTAGGAAAGAGACTGAAATCCAGGACCTCTATGGTGGCATTCTCAGAAATGCTTCCAGTTCCAAGCGCAGGGCCAGGTAGGCAGGCAGAGCTTCAGAGTCTCAATGCGTGGATGAGACGATGGTGTAGGGAAGAGGGGTTTGGATTTATTAGGAACTGGGGACACTTTTGGGAGAGGGGGAGCCTATACAGGAAGGATGGGCTCCACCTAAACCAAGGTGGAACCAGACTGCTGGCACTAAACCTTAAAAACGCCGTAGAACAGTTTTTAAACTAAGAGATGGGGGAAAGCCGAGAGCTCCAGAGTGCGGAGATGCACGTAAATTGGATGAAGACTTCTCTTAGAGGAGAATCCATTGATAGAGATTCTCTAAGCCATAGTCAGAAAGAGAGGAGGGGAGAAGACAAACCATGGGCCAAAGCAGAGAAACAACCGCATATAAAGGAATCCAATACATCAGGGAAGGGAAGACAAAAAAGCAGTGGCAAATTTCTAAAGTGCTTCTACACAAATGCTAGGAGTCTGACTAATAAGATGTGCAAACTAGAGTACCTCGTATTAAAGGAGGAGATTGACATAATAGGCATCACTGAAACCTGGTGGAATGAGGAAAATCTGTGGGACACAATCATACTGGGATATAAAATATATTGAAAGGATAGAGCAGGCCGGCTAGGTGGCGGAGTGGCACTGTATGTGAAAGATAATGTAGAATCAAATGAAATAAAAATATTAAATGAATCAACATGTTCAATAGAATCGCTATGGATAGTAATTCCATGCTCCAATAATAAGAAATTAGCAGTAGGGATATATTACCGACCATCTGACCAGGACAGCAATATTGACATTGAAATGCTGAGGGAGATTAGAGAGGCTACCAAAATAAAGAACTCTATAATAATGGGGAATTTTAATTATCCCCATATTTACTGGATACATGTCACCTCAGGAAGAGAAGCAGAGATAAAATTTCTCAATGGCTTAAATGACTGCTTCTTGGAGCAGCTGGTACAGGAACACGCAAGGGGAGAGGCAATTCTCGATTTTAGTCCAGAGTGGAGCGCAGGATCAGGTCCAGGAGATAACCATTGCAGGACCGCTTGGGAATAGTGATTATAATATAATAACAATTAACATTCCAATGGTGGGGAAGAACACCTCAGCAGTCTGGCACTCTGGCATTTAATTTCAAAAAGGGGAATTATGCAAAAATGAGGAGGTTAGTTAAACAGAAATTAAAAGGCACAATGACTAGAGCCAAATCCCTGCAAGCTGCATGGAAACTTTTTAAAGACACCATAATAGAGGCCCAACTTAAATGTATACCCCAAATTAAAAAACATAGCAAGAGACCTAAAAAAGAGTCACTATGGCTTAACCACCATGTAAAAGAAGCAGTGAGGGACAAAAAGGCATCTTTTAAGAAGTGGAAGTCCAATCCTAGTGAGATAAATAGAAAGGAACATAAACACTGTCAAATCAAGTGTAAAAATTTAATAAGAAAAGCAAAAAAAATATTTTGAGGAACAGCTAGCCAAAAACTCTCAAAGAAATAACAACATGTTTTTAAAGTACATTAGAAGCAGAAAGCCTGCTAAAAAACCTGTGGGTCCCCTAGACGATCGAGATATAAAAGGAGCAATCAAGGACGATAAAGCCATGTGGATAAACTAAATGATTTCTTTGCTTCAGTCTTCACGGCTGAGGACATTAGGGAGATTCCCAAATCTGCACCGTCCTTTGTGGGTGATGAATCTGAGGAAATGTCCCGGATTGAAGTGTCATTAGAGGAGGTTTTGGAACAAATAGAAAAACTTAATGTTAACAAATCTCCAGGACCAGATGGCATTCATCCAAGGGTTCTAAAAGAACTCAAATGGGAAATTGCAGAACTATTATCTGTGGTTTGTAACCTATCCTTTAAATCGGCTTCTGTACCTAATGACTGGAAGGTAGCCAATGTGACACCAATATTTAAAAAGGGCTCTTGAGGAGATCCTGCCAATTACAGACCGGTAAGTCTAACTTCAGTACCAGGCAAATTAGTTGAAACAATAGTAAAGAATAAAATTGTGAGGCATGTAGAAGAACATAATTTGTTGGGCAAAAGTCAACATGGTTTCTGTAAAGGGAAATCCTGTCCTACTAATCTGTTAGAGTTCTTTGAAGGGGTTAACAAACATGCGGACAAGGGGGATCCAGTAGATATAGTATACGTAGATTTTCAGAAAGCCTTCGACAAGGTTCCTCACCAAAGGCTCTTGTGTACATTACATGGCCATGGGATAAGAGGGAAGGTCCTTTCTTGGATTGAGAACTGGTTAAAAGACAGGAAACAAAGGGTAGGAATAAATGGTAAATTTTCAGAATGGAGAGGGGTAACTAGTGGTGTCCCCCAAGGGTGAGTCCTGGGACCAATCCTTTTCAACTTATTCATAAATGTTCTGGAGAAAGGGGTAAGCAGTGAGGTGATAAAGTTTGCCGATGATACCAAACTGTTTAGGATAGTCAAGACAGAAGCAGACTGTGAGGGACTCCAAAAGCGATTGGGACTTTTCAGTTTAGAAAAGAGGAGACTGAGGGGCGATATGATAGAGGTATATAAAATCGTGAGTGGTGTGGAGAGGGCCGATAAAGAAAAGTTATTTATTAGTTCCCATAATAGAAGAACTAGAGGACACCAAATGAAATTAATGGGTAGCAGGTTTAGAACTAATAAAAGAAAGTTCTTCTTCACACAGCGTGTAGTCAACCTGTGGAACTCCTTGCCAGAGGAGGCTGTGAAGGCTAGGACTATAACAGAGTTTAAAGAGAAGCTAGATAATTTCATGGAGGTTAGGTCCATAAAAGGCTATTAGCCAGGGGATAGAAATGGTGTCTCTGGCCTCTGTTCGTCAGAGGCTAGAGAAGGATGGCGGGAGACAAATTGCTTGATCATTGTCTTCGGTCCACCCTCTCTGGGGCACCTGGTGCTGTCCACTGTCGGCAGACAGGCTACTGGGCTAGATGGACCTTTGGTCTGACCCAGTACGGAGATTCTTATGTTCTTATGTTATGTTCTTATGTTCTAATCTGTCACATTGGTTTGCCTCAATTCAGGCATTCTAAATCCATATTTACACAGCTAAATTTGAAAAATTTGGCCATCGAATTCATTAATGACATCACAAGCTATAAAATAATTCTGGTCTCAGTGAATTAATACAATGATTCTTTATAGGGTAGCTTTAGCAAAGCCAGATTTAATGGAGCCAAAAGAACATTCAATAAAATTCATTTTGACTCAATTTTTATATGGAATATCTGCTAATTCCTCATAGGGGAAATATTTATCATATAAACCTGCAATTAACTAAATTTTCATAACTGACAGACTACTCAAGCAGGAGCTCAGGTAAACTTGCATATGTTACAAATATCTGGTATCTTTCAATATTAGCTATTTAAAAATGTATGCAAGTTTACCTATCTGGTATCTGCAGTACATTAAGGTCAGATTTTTAAACATATTTAGGTACTTAAATGCCTTTTTAAATCTGTTTCCAAGATCCCCAAATTCTTTTGTAACACTGCAGTGCTGCTATTACTCAGAACAATGTGAGGGGTTCTCAGATAGCTGTAAGTAATCCACCTCCCAGAGAGGCAGCAGTAGGTAGGGAAGAATTCTTCTGTCTGCTTAGTGCCGCCACCACGAGGGGTGAAGCTGGCTTAACTACATCACTCAGGGGGATGGTTTTTTTTTTTTAAAAAGAAATATTCAAGAAGTAATAGAAGGTCTGCATGTTCTTTAGGACTAACTCAGGCTAAGCACTGGGGATTGTTTGCTTATGCTTAATAGTCCTTGCCCCTCAGAGGAAAAGCAACCTAAAGACACAGTTCCTCCTTATTAGGGATTTTATTCCCCCACCCCTTCTGCTTCGAGATGTAAATTTAGCTGATGGGAGGAATCTACCTGAATGTGTCCCGTGATATTATCAGATTGAAACATTGGATGTCTGATTTAAATGTGGCAGATAGGCAGAAAGGGTTAACCACCTCATAGGATGAATGACCTAGGGTAGACCTCTGAAGAGTTGTTGGAAAGATATATAAATGATAGTTGGGCTGTTACATTAGTTTAGAATAGAACTTTGAAATGCAAACCTGCACAGTTAGGGCAGTAAAATGGTAGGTGTCTGCTTAGGTTTTGTGATGTGAAAAAACAGTCCTTGTCTGTTACCGTAGTCTTGCTTCAAGATCAAAAGGGAATATTAACATTTCTGATGAAACTTGATTGAAGTAGTATTAGTATTGATATGTCTTTTTGAAGGTAGTGGTAAACTGCATATGAACTGCTTAATGGATTAAATACCCTGTGCTAATTGCCACAATGTTTGGGAGACAGAAGACTACATCAAAAGCCCACTGTTCTCCCAGGCTAAGAGGCTGCTAGAAATTAAGTATAAAGGCCCTTTGGACATGATCCTTTTTCATCTCATATCTACTTATCTGCCCATGGGAAAAACTACAAGCCATAAAGATGAGATTGGAGGATTCCCAGGTGCCCCTATAATGGATATTGACTTAATAACTCTGGACGGATGCTTAAAGATCCATTTGCAACTACTAAGCAGAACAGTTCTATTAATCTGACTGCAGAACTTTACACATATCTGTATGTATTTGATTCTTAGAATCAGTTTCAACTTTCATCTTTCCTTTTTTCTATTTACAGATACTTTTTTAGACTTTCAATAGAAAAGGATTGGCAACAGCATGATTTTTGGGTAAGATTTGAGTTGTATATTGACCTGAGTATGTGGCTGATCCATTGGGATCAAAAGAACTTGTTTCATCTCTGAAACCAGAGTTTTTAATGATGTAATAGAACTGGAATACCTTGGAAACTGTTTTTATGACTTCTTGTTAGCTAGTGTGGTGAGACAGAAGTTATTTTTGTGATCAGTTTGGTATATCTTATGGGTAATAACCACTAACATTTATAGATAGATTTGCCCTGTTTCTCAGGAGTGAGACCTGAATTTGACAGTTTCAGTTATGCACCACAATTCCTCTTTACGGAGGGATGGGGAGAGCAAACAGCAAAATTTTTTGTCCTGTGATCTTCTACAATAGTTTGTCTGATGTTGATGGACCTTCTTTGTCAGACAGAACATAACATCTTCTGCTGAAAACTATTTCACATTAATTAATATTTCTCTCCTGCCTAGTGATGTAAGCAATTTCAGTGGTTATTGTACAAATATTTACATATTAACTTACAATATGGGTTACAGATGTTATCAATGAGATCAAGGCATGCAGCAAGTTACAGGCATTTAATAGCATTAGACTAGAAACAGGCAACCCAGGAGCAAATGAGGTAAACGGAATGGCTTTATTGCCCATGCACTTTTACTTCGGACATTCAACACAACATCCAAGTGGCAACAAATTGGCATTAGGCATACCCTTTAACTATTTTAGTATGTTAATTCACACGTCTATCACTACTTTTCCTAAAACCTTATTTGGTAATGTTAACTCCCATAAAATGAATATTAATAAGTAAGAGTATAAGTATAAGTAATAACATCATTTTGTTTAACAGCATAATGGCAATAATGTATTTCTAGGTGATCACAGATTAGTAATACTATTTTTACATCTTGTTCCAATATTGTGATGCTGGCAGGTGCCAGTTTATGTCAAATTCCCCATGCGACACTTGAATACTGGAAAACGTATCTGGATCAATCTGGCTCATCTCCGTGTTAGTATTGTTAAAATAGATATTAAAACTATAAAAATGTGCTCAGTGTTTAGACTCTGTTTGTTGGGATATGTAAAAATAAATAGTGAAATGGCTCTAATTATACTCTAAGGCAGTGGTTCCCAATCTTTTCGATACTGGATACAGTAAACCCATTCACAAGCTTTTGGAGGACCTGTAACATTTATTTGCATATATGCATATTCAATAAGCAAATGATGAATATGCAAATAAATTGTTTCTTGTCCTCCCAAAGCCCCCAGTGCCAACAGGAGCAGGCCTGGTCAACTGCCCTGGGTGGTTTCCCGACCCCAACCCCGAGGTATCTACTTTCACCACTGGTAAGGTTAGAAGGTCCCTCTCAGGCCTGCTGGGTTACTCAGCTCTTATGGGCCCTGGAGATCAGGTGAGTAGCCCTGTGTCCTCTCCCCCAGTTGTGCCTGCGTTCGTGGGTGAAACCGCGGGCCGCACCCTGCCCCGGGGCATGTCGCTAGCCCTACCTGTCCGGCAGGTTGTTCCACCCCCCCTTCTGGCCCCAATCCCAGCTGCTTTATCAGCTGATGCTGGTTCCCCCGGCTGTGTCTGGTGCTGGGCATTCTGTGTCAGTGAACACGGTGCCTGGTCTTCTTCCTGGGTCCTAGTGTCCACTGGATCTAGCCCCGCCATCTGGGAGCATGCCTGGCAGATCTCTCCCAAGAATCGTGCATGAAAATTTTTCCTGAGGACCAGTATTTTTTTTCTAAGGACTGGTACTGGGCCATGGACCACACTTTGGGAAATGCTGGGCATTCAACTTTACTCTAAAACTGTTGCACGCATACTCTAGTACAACAATGGGCAACTTAGACTAGTTTGTGGGCTGCATGAGTGGCCCTCCATTATCTCAGTGTGGGCCCCAAGGTTGGTCTCTCAGAATACAGTAGTTTTGCTAACTGCATTTTCATAACTAGAATTTGTAGAGTGTACCAATGGAACCGTAGCAGTGCTTTCACTGGATGCAGAGGGAGTGCATGGCTCTCACAATGAATGTTGTGTGCAATCAGCTAGCACCTTACACCACATGCCTTTGTTTTACATGTGTGTCACTTTAGTACTACTGGTAGGGGAAAAAAGCTATGCTGAATAAAACCAGCAGAATCTGGCAAGCCTGCACTTTGGCCATGGCAAACAAAATGTCTTGTGGGCCATACATAGAACCCTGATGAGCCACTTGCAGCCCGCAAGCTGTAAGTTGCCCATCAATGCTCTAGGTCATCCCACCTCTAAGACTTAAAGCAGAGATTTAGGCACCTCCATGCTTTCCCAGTTCCTAAGGCTCCAAGCAAAAGGCATCTAACTTTATCCCTTTGTGGGCTCCAAGATTTACTCCTCTGGGCTCCAGCAAGACAGCCATTCCCTGTGGACTCAGGCCTTCTTCTTGTGCAGGTTTACATGGTCTCTTATCAGTGAAAGATCCTTACACAGTAATACCCTACTTATCATCTATTTATTAACAATCACCAAAACAGAATGTACCAAAATACAGGACTATGTAGCACTTTAAAGACTAACAAGATGGTTTATTAGATGATGAGCTTTCGTGGGCCAGACCCACTTCCTCAGATCAAATAGTGAAAGAAAATAGTCACAACCATATATACCAAAGGATACAATTAAAAAAATGAACACATATGAAAAGGACAAATCAAATTTCAGAACAGAAGTGGGATGCGGGGGGGGGAGGTAAAGTCTGTGAGCTAATGGTATTAGAGGTGATAATTGGGGAATCTATCTTTGTAATGGGTAAGATAGCTAGAATCTTTGTTGAGACCCACGCAGAGAGTGTCGAATTTTAGCATGAATGACAGTTCAGAGGATTCCCTTTCAAGTGCAGATTTAAAAGGCTTCTGAAGCAGGTAATTAAGTCATTAAGACAGTGTCCTTTCTGGTTGAAATGGCAAGAAACTGTTTTTTCTTTGTGATCCTGTCTAATATCTGTTTTGTGGGCATTGATCCTTTGGCAAAGTGTCTGAGACGTTTGTCCAATGTACAAAGCAGACGGACACTTTCGGCACACGATAGCATAAATTATATTTCTGGATGCGCAGGAATATGTGTTCTTGATCTTATAACTCACTTGGTTAGGTCCAATAATGGTATCAGCAGAGTGAATATGTGGACAAAGCTGGCAACGGGGTTTGTTGCAAGAGAAGGTGCCAGGGTTGGTATTAGTGTGGTATGTCCTGTAGTTGTTGGTAAGAATCATCTTGAGGTTAGGTGGCTGTCTATAGGAGACTATGGGTCTGTCTCCCAGAGCCTCTTGGAGTTTAGTATCCTGTTCCAGTATAGGCTGTAGTTTATTGATAATGTGTTGGACAGGTTTAAGTTGGGGGCTGTAGGTGATGACAAGTGGTGTTCTATTGTTGGTTTTCTTGGGTTTGTCTTGAAGTAGATGGTTTCTAGGTATTCGTCTGTCTCTTTCAATTTGCTTTTTTATTTCTCCGGGTGGGTAGTTGAGGTTTATAAATGCTTGGTAGAGATCCTGAAGTTTCTGGTGTCTGTCAGTGGGATTAGAGCAGATGCGGTTGTATCAAAGTGCTTGGCTGTAGATGATGGATCGTATGGTGTGTGCTGCATGGGAGCTGGAAGCATGTAGGTAACTGTATGAGTCAGTGGGTTTTCTGTAGAGAGTGGTATCTAATTTTCTATTGTTGATTTGTACTGTTGTGTCCAGGAAATGGATCTCTCGTGTCAAATGGTCCAGGCTGAGGCTGATGGTGGGGTGTAGGTTGTTGAAATCTCTGTGGAATGTCTCCAGTGTCTCTTGGCCATGCGTCCAGATCATAAAGATGTCATCGATGTAGCGTAAGTAGAGAAGCGGTAAAAGGGGACAGGAGCTGAGGAAACGTTGTTCTAGGTCAGCCATAAAGATATTAGCATACTGTGGGGCCATGCGTGTACCCATGGCTGTGCCGCTGATCTGGAGGTATAAGTTGTTCTCAAACTGGAAATAATTGTGGGTGAGAACAAAGTTACATAGGTCTGCTATCAGGTTGGCAGTGGTGTCCTCTGGGATAGTGTTTCTAATTGCTTGTAATCCGTCTTCATGTGGGATGTTGGTATATAGAGCTTCTACATCCATGGTGGCAAGGATGGTGTTATTGGGGAGGTTATCGATGTTTTGTAGTTTCCTTAGGAAGTCAGTAGTGTCTCAGAGATAGCTGGGGGTGTTAGTTGCGTAGGGTTTGAGGAGAGAGTCTACATAGCTGGATAGACCAGTAGTGAGCGTGCCAATACCAGAGATGATGGGACGTCCGGGGTGTCCAGGTTTATGGATCTTGGGAAGCAGATAGAACAATCCTGGTCAGGGGTCAGAAGGTGTTTCTGTGTGGATTTGTTCCCGAGTAGCTGTAGGGAGGCTGTTAAGGAGACAGTGTAGTTTCTTTTGTTATTCCGAGGTGGGATCAGAGGAGAGAGGTTTGTAAAATGTGGTGTTGGAGAGTTGTCTGGTTGCCTCCTGTTTATAGTCGGCTTTATTCATAATGACCACAGCACCCCCGTTGTCAGCTGGTTTGATTATAATGTTCAAGTTGTTTTTGAGACTCTGGATGGCATGGTGTTCAGCGCGGCTGAGATTGTGTGTCGCTTGTTGTCGTTTGCGAATAATGTCAGTCTGTGCATTGTTGCGGAAGCTTTGTATATAGAAATCCAGATTGTAATTCCGACCGTCAGGGGGAGTCCATATAGAATTATTTTTCCTTTTGTGTTGATAGGGGGGATCTGGTAGGTCAGATTGATGTTCATTGGTGGTTTGGAAATATTCTCGGAGGCGGAGGCGGCGAAAAAAAGCTTGAAGGTCATCACAGAATTGTATCCAGTTTGTGGGGGATGTGGGGCAGAAAGAGAGACCCCGGGACAAGACAGACTCTTCTGCTGGATTCAGTTTGTAGCTGGAGAGGTTAACAAAATTATCCGGTGGGTTGAGGCAGTTGCTGTTGTAGCCTGTGGTGTGGAGCAGTTTAGTAAGTTTATTGTCTTTTCTTTGTTGTAGAGAATAGAAGTGTGTATAGTAGATTTCTTGTCTGGTGGAACAAAAGTCTTGCAAGGTGTCAGTCGGTGTGGATGTTTGTCTTGAGATGAGACTCTCTAAGTCAGAAATGTCATTCTTGATGTTTTTCTGTTTCTTGTATAAAATACTTATCAGGTGATTCCTTAATTTCTTGGATAGTGTGAGGCAGAGTCTTTCACTGTAGTCAGTATAGTATGTTGATCTTAATGGATTGTTCACTTTAAGTCCTTTGGGTACGATGTCCATCTTCTTGCACTTGGATAGAAAGATGATGTCTGTCTGTATCTATGCAAGTTTCTTCATATGATTGATGGATTTCCATTCCAAACGGCTAAATGTAGTGCCTTGCATGTAGAATAGTGGTAGAAATGTAGCCGTGTTAGTCTGCGGCTACATTTCTACCACAAAACAGAATGTATGTGCTACGCTTATAATGCTCATCACTTCCTGTACCAATAAGGCAGGTGAACTTTTGATGGCCAGCCAGGATTCCAATGTTTTAATGTAATTTAGATTAAATGACAGGATGTGACTTTCTGCTTCTTAGGCCATGACCGCTGCTTTCCTAATATGGCTGCAGACAAATGCCTTAGGCCTTCAATATGGTTATAGGAAAAGGCCTTATCCCCACAATGCTGCACACCATGACTACTCAGAACTTTATGGTGAAAACAGAGAGAAGACCAAGTCTTCCTACACAAATATCACAGACCACTTGACATAAAGGAGAATATCTGTTAGCAGATTACTGCTCATAAGAGGCAGTTGAGCACTACTACGTTCATTCATTGGGCAGTAGTGGCTTCCATATGTTACAGTTGAGTCTGTCAAGTGATTTAAAAAATTAATCACAATTAATCATGCTTTTAAACAAAAAGGCTGTGTCTACATTGGCACCCTTTTCCGGAAAAGGGATGCTAATGAGACACTTCGGAATTGCAAATGCCGCGGGGGATTTAAATATCCCCCGCGGCATATGCATGAACATGGCTGCCGCTTTTTTCCGGCTCGGGGTTTTGCCGGAGAAAAGCGCCAGTCTAGACGGGATCTTGTGGAAAATAAGCCCTTTTCCGGAAGATCCCTTATTCCTACTTTCCCACCCTTTTCTGGAAAAGGGATGCTAATGAGACACTTTGGAATTGCAAATGCCATGGGGGATTTAAATATCCCCCGCGACATTTGCATGAACATACCCTGGAGAAAAATTCCTTCCCGACCCCAAATATGGTGATCAGCTAAACCCTGAGCATATGGGCAAGACTCACCAGCCAGACACCCAGAATGGGTTGGCCACCCCCCCCTCTAAAATGTTACGTTGTTTTGGTTTTGAGTGCAGTTATATAACTAAAAAAATCTATTTTGTAAGTTGTACTTTCACAATAAAGAGATTGCACTGAAGTGTTTGTATGAGGAGAATTGGAAAACAGTATTTTTTATCATTATTACAACATACGTATTTGTAATAAAAATAATATAAAGCGAGCAATATATATTTTGTGCTGTGTTGTAATTGAAATCAGTATTTGAAAATGTAGAAAAACATTCAAAATGGTGAATAAATTTAAATCGGTATTCTATTATTTTTGAGTGCAATTGAAACGGCAATTAATCATCTTAGGGGGGTAGCCATGTTAGTCTGTAACTTTAAAAAACCAACAAATAGTCCTGTAGCACCACAGAATAGAGACTAACAAATCTATCTAATCTAATCTAATCTATCTATCTATATATATAGATATAGTAGCATGAGGTTTTGTGGGACTGAACCTCCCAAATCTGGGACTCTCTGGTCTGGCAACATCTGTGGTCTGGCAAAGCCCTGGATATTGCTGGACCAAAGAGCCCTAGGAGTGGGAGCGAGGCAGGAGAACGCAGGGTCTGCAGAGTCTCGGCTGGGCTAGCAGCAGGTAGGCAGGGGAACCCCAGGGCCCAGAGATAACAGGGAGTCTTCCCCAACTGGGGAATTCCCTGCCCCAGCAAGGGAATCCCTGATGGCCACCCTGGCCAGGAAACCCTGAGAAATCCCTGGCAGCTGCAGGGCCAGTGGCAGCTGAGTGGTCCAGGGCCAGGGAACCTCAAGGAACCCCTGGAGTTAGTGGGGTTTTCAGCGGCTGAACTGGGCTGTTGGTGGCTGGGTGGCCCTGGCTGTGAAACACCTGGGAACCCCTGGTGGCAGTGGGGGCAGCAGGGCAGGGAGTCCCAGCCTTGAGAGACCCAGGGAGAGAGCCAGCAGCCAGGGAGCATTGATCTCCCTTGGTTCAGCAAACTCCCTGGTTCAGGACTGCTCAGGTCCCAAGGGTGCCGGACTACAGAGGGTCAACTTGTATATATTTTTTGTCAGTCTCTATGGTGCTACAGTACTACACATTGCAATTAATCATGATTACTTTAATTAATCATGTGAATTAACTGTGATTAATTGACAACTCTCGTTACAATATATGCAGTACTGGTGAGGAGACTTCATGCAGGAAACATAAGAGTCACGACAAAGACACACTTCTGAGGTAAAGTATTTCACTCCCAGTGTGCTAATGGACCAGTTTAATTTTCAAGTGCCAAGTCTACATTTATCAATTAATGTAATCATTATGACACCCATTGTCAAAGGAACAAACATTCCTTCCAATTTTAATTGCTTAAAATTAAATTGGCTCAATTTAACAAGGAGTACAGGATCTGTCAAAAAATCACCCCACTGTCAGCAGAACCGCGTCTAAACCATGGTTTCAGGTTTGAAATGGTGCTTGTTCGAAACAGCGCCAGAACATGATTATGCAAATGAAGCACAGGATATTTAAATCCCCACTTCATTTGGGCTTTTGATGTGCTTTATTTATATCCTTCTGCCGACAGAAGGGTGTAGTGTAGACCTAGCCTAAGGGAGGTGTCGTACATACACAGTAACAAAATCAGCTGTTGGAAGCAGGCCCTGGGAGAAGTAGCAGAAGGTTGGGCATCATGTAGCCCACAATGTGTTATGTGGGCTGCAGGGAGAAGACACGACACTCTCCACTAAAACTGCCCATATTTCTCTATGCCCAGCCACTCCAAGAATTTGCAAAATGGTCCAGAGCTGCACTCAGGGGCGGCCCTAGACTAGCTGCCATCAACTGGCACCCTAGGCGAACCATGCAATCGGCGCCCCCCCCCAACCCAAAGGGCAGATATCGACTGAGGGTTTTGGTTCTGTGCTGGGGAGAGGGGGGCCGGGGATGGAGTTCTGTGTTTGGGGGCCGAGGGGCTGGGGATGGAGTTCTGGGGATGGGGGATGGAGCGCAGGAAGAGGAAACAGGGTGCCAGTTGGGAGAGAGAGTCCCCTGTACCCACCTCCTCCCAAGACCCCTCCCCCCCCGAGAGAAGCTGGCATGCGCCTCTCCCAGGGCCAACCCCCCTCCTGTGGTGCAGGGGAAGTCGGTGCCTATCTCCCCTAGGGTCGACCCCTCCCCCGCGGCACAGGGGAAACCCCCGCATTCCTCCTCCCCCGGGGCTGACCCCCCCCTCCCGTGGCACAGGGGAAACCCCCACGTTCCTCCTCCCCCGGGGCCGACCCCCCCCTCCCGCGGCACAGGGGAAACCTCCGCGTTCCTCTTCCCCCGGGGCCGACCCCCATCCTGGCTGCAGGGAAGCCGTGCTCTAGCTAAGGCACCAGAAGGGGAAATGGAAGGGGCAGGGTTTGGAATTTGGCGACCCATGTAACTTGGCGCCCTAGGCGGCTGCCTAGTTTGCCTATAGGCACGGGCTGCCCCTGGCTGCACTCTTCCATGATATTAATGGAGGAGGTTCGGGGTCTGGGATGGAGTTCGAGTGAAGGAGGTGGTTGTGACCTGGAGCAGGAGACTGGGGTGCAGGGTCTGGGAAAGGGTGCAGGGGTTTGGGTTGTGACCTGGGGCAGGAAATTAGGATGCAGGGTCTGGGAGGGGAATAGGTACAGGAAGGGAGGCAGAGGGTTTGGGTTATGAGGGTAGGGAGGCAGGAGTGGAGGGAGCAGAGTGTTGGGGGGGAGGTACTGGGGTGCCAGAAGCAGGCTCTGGCTGGGAGACTGACCTGAGTGACTCCCAGTCAGCAGCTCCTCAGGTTTTTCAGGCAGGCTCCCTGCCTGCCCCGCTCCTGCGAGGGCTGCAGGGGCCATGTGGGTCTGTGAATAGCTGTGAGCCTTAAGGTAGGGGGAAGGGTGCTTCATACACTGCCTGTTCTTCAAACAGGCAGCTCCCATTGGCACAAAGCCACTTCCTCCCATCCCTGGGCTTGCAGCTGTTCAAAGACAAACAGGGCCCCATAGCTGCTTTTCTGAGTGGTGTGCAGGGGGGAGGGTGAAGGAAGGCTAGAAGGGAGTCTGCCTGAGGCTCGCCGCTGTATCCACAGCCAGATCTGGTGGTTTGGGGGGCTGAATTAGGCCTGCAGGCCATATTTTGCCCAGCCCTGCTCTAACTAAATAAAAATATTATCATAATCAAAGATCTTCTTAAGGTCACTGAGTGTTTAAGAAGTCCTTTAATAAGAATAACACATTTATACCTATACAGGAAACCCCCGAGATGCAATCACCCGAGTTGCAAGCCCCCACACTTACAACCATTTTTGTAAGTGCAGAAGAGGCAAAAAAATCCCCAATTTACATCTTCGGCCTGCATTTACGATGGCGCACAACGCCTATCATAAATTAGGGTTCAATTTATTACGCCCCCGACTTGCAATGCTTTCCCAGGAACCAATCGCACTGGAAGCTGGGGGCTGCCTATATATTTTTCACTTAAATTTCCTCCTGGTAAAAAATAGTGCATTATGGTTTTTACTAGTGTCATCAGATCACGATAACATTCAAGTAACATCCACCTTTGTTGCTCTCCATTCTAATTGGATGCATTCAACACAACAGCAGCAGGTTCACAAACCCATCATCAGCAAGCTGTATTTGTATAAGCTTTGTTACACAAACATTATATTTTGGCTTCAGATGTACCTTTAATGTCATTCCAAAACTATTTGAACCCAGGGACCCAGCTCCTCTGCTGGTATAAATAAGCATAGCCCCACTGAATCCAAAGAAATTATGCCAATTTTCCCCAGCTGAAAATCCAGCACACACTTTTTTAAAGAAGATCTTGCAAGAAGCTGAACAGAATTTCCATTGTTACTCTGAGAAGCTAGTTTTGAAGGGTTTTTCCCCAGTATGCACTTTCATAAATGCATTGTTAGTTTTAATTACACAACAGAAGCAATTTCAAAAGACTCCAAGCAAGCCTTGATTACAGCTGTACAAACACTTAAAGCCAAAAATGAATAGTGAGAGAATTGCATTTCTATGTTTATAGGCAGATCAATATCCTAATCTTATTAGAAATGCTTGATATTCAGAGTCACTCTTGCAAGCATATGAACAAAACTGCTTAGAATTCTAATACAAAAATTGATTACTAAAGAGGAAAATTCCAATAATTACCCTTATATAAATATAATTTTTTCTCAGCCAAATTGTCTATTTATCTTTCTATTTGCTTCTGAACAGGTGAAACATTCAATCATTTGTTTGCTATTTTTGCAGGCATTCAAGGAGCCTGATTTTGCTCTCCTATAGGTCAGTGAAAAACTCCCACTGATTTCAATGGTCTGAGATCAGGCCTTTGCCTTCTGGCATTGCAGACAAAGGAAGTTCCAGGTACTCACCATCCTTGAACATTGGGCCATTAGAGTGCATTTCAGTAGCCCTGTCTAGAGGTGCCATAATGCTAATCCAAAGCACCGAATGAGCTGATACACAACGATAGGCTCTCCCAGCACACCTCTGCTGAAGCTGGCTTGGTCAGGTTATACTTAGGCTATGTCTACAGTGCAGAGCTTTTCCAGGATACCTGTGGTATCCTGGAAAAGCTCTGCCGCGTCAAAGGAATGCATCTGCTTTTCCAAAAAATTTTTTGGAAAAGCAGATGTGTTTTTTCGGCATCCCGGTAAATCTCATTCTATGAAGAAGAAGGGGTGATCCAAAAGAGGGCTTTTTTCTGACATTTGGCCCTGTGTAGATGGGCCAAAGGTCGGCAAAGCCTCTTTCGGAAGAAAAGCCGAAAAAGATACACAAATTGCGGTTCGCAATTTGCGTTTCTTTTTCCGACTTCTCTTTGTAGTGTAGACACAGCCGCAGAAACAAAAAGTAAGTCTGTAGCTCAGTAGTGGGCAACCTGGAGCCTATGGACTGCATGCAGCACATTGTGGTTCCGACTGCAGCCCACACACCCTCTGTCTTATACCATCCCCCCATATGCCTCTCAGGCACTGAGGCACTGAAGACATGCACTTCCTATCCCTCCCTCTCTCTGTCAGAGCTTGAATGCTGTGAATCAACTTTTTGTGGCTGTTCAAGCTTTGGGAGAAGGGATGGAGCACGTATCAGCAGATTCATGGTGCTCCGATACTGCTGGGAGGAAGAGGTCTCCAGTGCAGGGCTCCAGTGTCCCAGTTTACGAGAGGCATGGGAGAACGGGGCAGAAAGGGCGTGTGTGGGCATCAGGTGGAACCCCAGTGGGCCACAGACCAGAGGTTCAATGATGCGGTCCACTGAAATGAAGGAGGGCCACTCATGTGGCTCACTCATTAGTCTCAGTTGCCCATCACTGTTGTAGCTTTATGAGATTTTTCATAAAGTGTCAACTGAGCATAGTGGAAATCTTCAGATAACTGAGAAAAACAATGCCGAAGGGCATGAACTGCCTTGCTCATCTTAGTGAGATATTAATTCAGATGACCAGTGATGATAAGTTAGACATCAACGTTGTTAGCTATTTCTTTGCTCATGTTAGAAAGCAGGAGGATCACAGATCTGCAGTTTATTCAGTGAGGTCTCATTTTGGTGCTACAAGTAGATGGGGGTTAGGATATGCCCCAATTAATATTTTCTCCTCCAATGAATGAAGAGCCCAAGGAGCCCAGCAGAGCCCATAGTCATAATAAAACCTCACCAGGTGAGATTCCAGTGGAGTTTAGAGAGCAAGCATTGTCTTATTCGGGAATTCCACTCAGTATACTTGGAGTGTTGTATCATTTATTTTGTAGGTGGGGCATAGAAGAGTGCCACTGCCTTTTTCACCAAAGTTTACCACTCTGACTAAACCTCTCAAAAAAGTGAGCCTTAAAAGCTGTTTTTCTTTTCTCATTCAATTACATACAACAAGGCTATCACAGACTAAAATTGGCTATCATAACAATATTTGCCATTCTGAATCAAGTAATGTTATTTGTATACTAATATTCATCATACAATGGATCTGGAATAACTGACTTCTAGTATGGAATTTGCTTCAAACATCTTTAGTAATTAAAACTACACAGAGAGAATTTGTGACCATATGTTTTATCACTAAAACTTATTTTCCAATCATACTTACAGAAGGAAACTTGAGGGTATGTCTACACTGTGGTGCATGCCTCGAAATAAGCTACGCAATTTGAATAACTTATTTCGAAATCTGGTGCTGTCTACACAGCGTTAATTTCAAAATAAATTGCGATTCCAGCATCTTCCTTAATCCTCATGCAACAAGGTTTACAGGAAGCCAGAATAAGAAGCCCATTATTTCGAATGTATTTTGAAAGAATGGGCATGCTGTTAAGACACACAGAACGCTGATTTGTGATAATGGACACAATCCCAAAATAGCATGGCTGTGTAGATGTACCCTTGAAGGCCATGCAAACAATTCATCACATGTGAATGAACAATGAAAGTTCTCTTTAACATCCCAGAGAATGAATATACATAGCCAGCACACCACAATAGCAGCAGCACTAATGGTATCATTGCCATGGAAGTTGTGAAGGAAACCTCAGTTGGTGAAGGATTCCAAGAATCCTGCTCCTTAAGGACAAAATATTTGTATTTGATCAGCTCTGAGGACCCAAGACAAGAAGCCAATAAGATGAGTACTCATTACGGTATTGTACCTACTCTACATATACCAACCAGAATCTGCAGTACATCTGCATTAACTCCAATAATACATAATTGCTCGATGTTTATCTCAGATCTCTTGGGAAACCTGCTTAATCATAAAAGTTCTTTATTGAAAAGAAATTCACCAAAAAAATTAATGGATTCTCCAACCTTTTTTTTTTTAAAAAAAATGGATGCCCAAATTTAGGCATCTAATTAGCTGATCTGATTCTCAAAGTTGCTGACTGATCAACACTTTGAAAATCAGGCTACTCATTTAGTTGCTTAACTATGGATTTAGGAGCCCAACTTTAGTTTCCATTTTTAAAAATTCTTTGCCAATAGCTTTAGACTTTACTTAATCCCTATTTCTGCAATCAACAAAATACAGCAGACTAGCAAAGGAATACCTATTATTTGTAGGACCACATCATTTACTGCACAAGTTCTATACATATGCATAACAAATGAGCCACAACGTTCTAGGGATATGAATGTTTAACTGGTTAAGGTTAACTGGTTAAGGTGGGGACTGGTTAACCAGTTAACCAATTAAATGGGATTTTACTTCCCTACTATGTTCTAGGAAGGGAATTAAGTGATCTTCTGGTGACTAGACAGATTTAGGAGAGGTGGATTCTATTCCTAGTTCTCTCATCTAACTCTTACGTGCTATTAGGCAAATTATTTAAACCACAATTTTCAGATGCAACCAACCACCAGCTGTGAGTTTCCTCATTTTCTGGGTGCTCAGATTATAAACCAGCATACAATGATGTAACAGAGTAGAGAACCAGGGACTCTTTCTTCTCTGCACCACCCATTCCTGTTGATCTAGGACAGAAGTCAGAAACTAAACTCCATGTCTCTCAAACAAAGCTGTGTAATGGATAGAGATTTTGAAAACAAGTCCATAAGTGAATAGAAGTAATTTATATGTAAGCAAATAATACATTAACCTTTATTATGATACAAATTTTAAAATGTACAAAGTTCAAGCTGGGGGATCTGCAGTTTTGAAATGTCCTCATTCTGATATTTCATAATTTACTAGAGTTTAAGGCCAGAAGGGACAATTAAAATTTATTCTGACCTGTATATCACAGGCCTTTAATTTTCACCCAGAAACTCTGATACTAAAATAAATGACTTTATTTAGACCAAAGCAATTCAGTCCTCAGAGAATGAGAAAAGCCAAAATGCACCAATGCCTGATGTGTCATTGAAATTGCAGGGAATTATGTAGATGAGACATGTCCAGATAATCACAGCAGTGAATCATACCCCATGCTGCAGAAAAAAAGGAAAAATCAACAACAAAAAATACCAAAATCTCTGCCCATCTGACCATAGGGGAAATTCCTCCCCAACCTCAAATCTGGTAATCTCTTAAATCCTGAGCATGTGAGAAAGATACACCAGGTTGGTATTTAGATGGAGGATTCTATATACCACCTCAAGCTTGACTCCACCTCATTTGGTATCCCACATGTAGCTGTGCCAATCTTAGATGCTTTAAAAAAAAAGCAAAAAAAGCATCTCAACAACAATTAAACCCATATATCATCCAAGAATATCGGTAGCCAATTATGCAGAGAAAAAACATCCTTCCTGACCCTTGAGAATGACTGTCTGAAGCCCTGAAGCATGACATTTTATGACATTATTTTAAAGCTGCAAGTGCTATATTCTTTGTTTTATATGTGGCGATAAACACTAGAAAGTCATGTACAAGAACAAAATATAGAAAAAAAATACATTACTGTAGTTTTTCTTACAAGCACATGTTTCAGTCTTAATTAAAATACAATGTAAACAGAATTTGTGCTGTGCCCAAATACTGTATTTAATAAAAGATCTTTGGTCTTAGTTGAACAAAGCAAACTTATTTCTATCTCCACATTTTATAAGTGCTTCTGTGTAATGCATCTTGACTAGCAAGCATATTGTACTTTATCTGAACAATATGAAATCAGCTGTTCACCATCACTTGGAAGATGGAGCTTCTTCTCCTTTAAAAGGAATCATTATATTCAGAAATAGAGAAGCTCATTGTAAGTTATAAATAAAAGCAAGATATTTTCTGCATGGGTCATTGTATTTATATGCAAATGTGCTCCATTAGCCAGAAAGGATACTGCTTCTGATAGATTGCTGCTGAAGTACTCAATTTATATAATCAGAATTAAAAACCCTACCACAATACAGCATGTAAATCAAAGTTCCAGACATTTGAGCTCTGTTAGAGATATATCTTTGAATTCAATTTGTGTATTATGCTGTGATTCAACATAGAAAAATCGGGGATATTTGACTATACTTTTCAATGTATCAGAGCATGTGGATACTTACATTTGTTTTGACTCAGAAATCAATCTCTAACTTATTTCAAATTGTAAAGATCCGTTTCTTTGACAGTTAATTGCTACGCTAGATTGCTACTCACACCATATGGAAACATCCTTTTAAATATGCAAAAAATGCTAAAAATAAATCAAAGCTGTTGTTAGATGGTGAATCTAAAGTTACAACCAAGGCAGAAACAAAAGAGAAGTGACTTGCTTTAAATAAAGCTAAACTGCTTTAACACTGAGAAGCTCATTTTCTGTTCTCTAAATCAATATCCCATAATAGTATCCCAGACACAACTATTAAATATAAAGTGCAGCGAGATAACAGCAGTAATTACAACATGCATGTTAACAGATACAATATTTCATTCTCCCAACCACATTAACTTCAGTAATTTTGCTTTGAAGCACAAAGGTTTTTATATAAACACATTTTTTTTCTTATAGATATATCCAGCTATGGTCAAAATCAATATCTGAATTTTCAGCATATATGATACTTGTAGACAATATACTTGTTGATTTTAGCAAAAAATATAGTACATATCCAATAACTGTGTTATGGTCTCAACAATTTAATATTATAAAATTGCTAAATTGAAACCTGCAACATTACCTCAGATTACCTGTAACCATCACAGTACCTACCAGAGGGGAAAATTATTGCTATCTTAGACAGAACTATTTTGGGAATTAATCTATAAAATAATCTCCTGTGTTCAGTCATTCCAGTTATTTCCTACAGTAGCCATTTAAAAACACGTCACAACGTCTCTTTTGTGTCTGGTTACACAAACACACAAGGGAGGGAGGAGAGAAGCCCCTTTTTATTTTTTCATCTTAATAACTGCAATCTTATCCTTGCTTGAGGGCTTTCCCAAGTAAAAAATGTTAGTTTAATCAGATAGGGAATAATGGAACACCAAGCACAACAACCACTTAACATGTTTCCTTTCACAGTGACTTTCACCTTTTTGCAACAAGGGGAAGAAATTCAGGAGCCTGCATTGGATTTCTAGCACATTTTGCGGGTCACTATTTGTTGATGTTCAAAGGAGAAATTCATTTTTTGTTTTGTTTTTTTATTTCTTTTGTTAAGGCTTGTTGCACATCAGTTGTTACCAGGGCTATCCCTAAAGTAGGGCAGGCCTTGGACAACTCCCACTGTGTCCCAGGTGTGGGGCCTGGGGCAACCCCCCCAACCTACCTCTTCCTGCCCCTGATCTGCTCCCCTCGCCCCCTGGCCCTACCCTCAAGCCCCACCACGACTCCACCTCCAGTTATGCAAAAAACTTGTTTTTTGAAGCCGAGCCCTGAGGAGGGAACCTATTCCCAGTCTCAAAATCAAGGAACCACGCTATTCATGGGTGTGCTGTGCTAATACTGTTATAAACTCGTAACCTTAGAAAAACCCCATGTGAGTTTTGAAGGACTGACTCCTACCACGGCCCTAGTTGGAGTTAGGGGTAACATTATTAGCATGCATGTGGATTCTTCTATTATTTTAAATATATTTTCTCTGCAATTCTTTCACCGTCAAAATAAATGTTCTTGCTTACAAAGAACTGTGTGATAACTTGTGACTGCTGGCAATTACAGCTATTCATACCCTGTGGAATGCAAGCAAAATGTAGATGTTGGCTTGTTTAGGCAGTCTGGCTTGCTGGGACTATCACAGCTTAGGCAGGAAACTCTGCAGCATGGAGAAACCTCAATCAGGAGGAAAGAGGAAAACCTGCAGGACTGGAAACATGGGGGCCTGGGTTGCTGATACCTCTGTATTTTCACTGGAGGCTTAGATTGGACTGCCAGGGGAGGATTCTGTAAGTCTGGGCGTGGCAGGAAGTACCACTCAGCAGGACCTGAGTGGCAGCCCCTCACAGTCCACTGATTGGCTGGTATCAGTACTTATACTAGGAAACTATGAAGAGGAGGTCTCTGAACAACACAGACTTCCTGCCTCTGTTCAGATCCTTGCAATATACATCCTCAACTCTGGCTTCCAACGCTACTTTGTACTTGACTGTGCTCTTCGATTGCAGTCTGTACAGTGGTACAGAACCCAAATCTTCTGGTAATCTGACCCTGCCTACTTCCTGACACCTGAACTTTGGCCTGCCTTCTGGTCTATCTCAGATTCAGACCTCCTGATATATGACTAGGCCTGACTCCTGCTTTGAGCACCAGATCTGAGCATCTACCATGCAAGAGAGGTGACAGCTGAGAAGCCAGGAGCCCACAGTGGGTGATCTTGCTGGACTGCAAAGAAGAAATACAGGTGCAGTTGCCATGAACTGTGACAACTTAAGCAAACCTCAGAATGCTGAGAACTTTCTTCAGAAGTTTCAAATTCTGGATGCTTACTTTGACCTCTCTCATTCTCTCCTTTCCCAACAGGCCTGGTTTCGGTCTCCACTGATGCCTATTTTTATATCAATATCAGATTCTCTCATAAAAATGTCTGGTTTTATTGATATCATTCCTTTTGACCTGTCCTTGATACCCAGAGTCCTTACCAAGTGCCTGGTGTGGAGACCACTCATTAAAGAAACCAGGTGATTCGTATGTACAAGCATGTGAATGACTGGCTGATTGAGCTCTGTGGCAGACATTGAGAACCTCACTGAAGCAGACATGCAATTTGTTCCAGAGGGCAGGTCTCCTCATTAGCTCAAACAAATGCTTTGTCTCATTAGGGCAATTCCACTCTGTGCAAGCAACGGCCTTCTTCCAAAAGAAGAATAATTTGAAACCATGGCAAACCATTCAGATTCCTCGGGACAATTTGTATCAACCAATGCTATTTTGCTTTCTGCCTTCACCAGTTATATGACAATATTCACTCAGCTGAGGACAAGACCTTCTCAAGGCAACCAGTACTGCAGTTGATTTAGAATGTCGACAATATGTCCCTTCTTGTAAACTGTGCCTCTATACATACTTCATTCTGAGAGAGGAATCACTGTCTGCTGCTCCCTTTAATGGTCACCACGTCCATTGGTTGGGAAGCTCCCTTTCAAAACACATGCAGTGGTTTTTGTGCTCCTTATATCCTTAGTCACTTTTCACATATAGCACTCTCTCTTGCATCCCTTCCTGCCTTAAAACATCTATGTAAAAGGATGCAGGAAGTCCCAAAAGAGCCATGTTCTGTGGGCTAAAAGGTGTCTGCATAGCCCACAAAGGCATCCCACACTCTCCCTCCCACATAGTGTGAATGCACTAGTTCCATTATTTATCAGGCCCCTGTGGTATAGGGAAACAGGATTTCAATTCAGAGTGCCATTCAAAGGGTGTGAAATCTTAGAGCACATTAAGATCAACCATCTCCTCACAGGGACCTCTGGAATAGTACACTGCACCTAGTTCTAATGTGTAAGTTGTGAACTTGAATTTACATTAGGACACAGCCAGTTAAGTGTTTCTGAACAGTATTATGCCTTGTGAAATTGCATTTCCCCTCTCCATTGTCATATGATCATTTATACCCATATATTAACTCTGACAGTGGAGTCTGATGAAAATTTAGGTAGCTGAATTGAAAATATACATATAACATAGATGTGTGATTTTCTTCTCTTTTGCACCACTGTAAGATAGAATATACTTCACTGGAGTAGATATAGTTACGCTGCTCACTGTAGAATCAGATCCTACAAACCAAATTCTTAGTGCTTGGCTGCATTGGGAAATTGAATGGCGGAATTGTGTTAGTATAATCATACTGCTGTAGCTATGCTGGTGTACATCCCCATGTAGACACACTGTTCTGGAATAAAAGTGGTATTACTGAAGTAGTTATCTTAGGGTGTGTCTAGACTACATGCCTCCTTCGACGGAGGCATGTAGATTAGCCAGATCGGCAGAGGGAAATGAAGCCGCGATTAAAATAATCGCGGCTTCATTTAAATTTAAATGGCTGCCCCGATCTGCCGATCAGCTGTTTGTCGGCAGATCGGGGCAGTCTGGACGCGATGCGCCGACAAAGAAGCCTTTCTTCATCGGCACAGGTAAGCCTCGTGAAACCAGGTTTACCTGTGCCGATGAAGAAAGGCTTCTTTGTCGGCGCATCGCGTCCAGACTGCCCCGATCTGCCGACAAACAGCTGATCGGCAGATCGGGGCAGCCATTTAAATTTAAATGAAGCCGCGATTATTTTAATCGCGGCTTCATTTCCCTCTTCCGATCTGGCTAATCTACATGCCTCCGTCGAAGGAGGCATGTAGTCTAGACACACCCTTAGAGAGGAAGTCGACTTTCCCCACATAAGCAAGCCCTTAAATATGTAAGTCTTAATAAATACTAATTTTTCCTCTTTTCTCTGGTTAGTGCTCCATACGCACTGCTCACCAGTGCTGTGAAAGAACAAGGGTTTGATTTCCACTGAACCAGAAAGGGGAAGACTAGAAATGTAGAAAAGTTATGGGTTTAATTAGCTGGAATGGAATGGAAGTATCTACTAAAACTGTGTGCCTCCATGCGATTCAAACAGTATCTACTTGTATGTAAATGCTGAGCACTCTAATTTAAGGTTTTTATTATTAAGATTAGAATGAAGATAAGATTCTGAAAGAACTTTGATAGAACTCTTGTATCAAAAATGGGAGAGATCATCTCTTAATTTAACAACTCTATCCCAGGAATAGGGCTTTTTTTGGGGGGAGAGGAAAGGGGAAGGAGAACTTTACAACTCCTCCCCCCCCCCCCCCCCCGCTCCCCACCACAAAATAATTACTTTATTAAAGTCTAAAGTATAAATCTCTTTTCAAATGTGGTGGACTTTCCATTTTGAAATACACCCTTAAGTTACAGCTAGTGCCTTACAACAACATGTGCTTTCATTTGACTTTCACTTCCATTTTATTTCATGTTATATGGGTGCTTTTATAGTAAATTCCTTGAATGTTGCGATCATTTATTCTTTTGAAGATAAGTTCCACAGGTAATGTATCAGTAACTCTGTCTTTGTGATGTGCTGGAGACAGACAGAAAGTGAAAAAGTTTAAACCACACAGAAAAAAAAGGATAGTTTTTAGTTTTATAATTTCAGCAAAAACATTAACATAAAAATTATATCGTAAGAGGATTTGCTATTTCACCATGAAACAACCTTAGGGCATGTCTATTCCAAAATAAGGCAAGCATCCACACTACCATGCCTGGTATTGCAGAATAATGTGCTTGTTATTTCAAAATAATTATTCTTGCTTGTGAAGAGGAATAAGCTTATTTCAAAATAGTTATTTCAGGAGTTATTTTGAAATAACTTATTTTGAAATAATCTGGTAATGTAGACACAGCCTTAAATAACAGCATCTGGAATATGGAATTTTCTGTATGTAATAAGTTGCCAATTTATGAAAATTTTTAGATATTTAACAGTTTTTCATACTTGCCGTTTATCAACTTTCCATTCTTAGCTAAACTGGGGAAACTTTGTGGATGAAATCACCATAGGAAAAAATTAATCAGTAACTTATCCTGTAAATAAATCCTAGAACTTAGCCCTTAAAGATGAGAACTTTAATTTAAAATTAGTGATAATTAATTAAAAAAAGAGGGCTGCAAGCAAGCCCATGGACAGGGATGGAGTGGGCAAAGTTGCTCTGTGGTCAAGTGATTCAAAGGGGCCCAGAGCTCCTGGCTACTGTTATCAGCAACAGTGGCCAATGCCCAGACCTTTTAAATTCCTGCCCGGCGCACCACCTCTGAGAGTTGGGGAGGTGCACTGTGCTGTGGGCAGCACACAGGGCTGGCTGCCCCTTGCCCCGCCCCTTCCGACCAGGGTCACACCCCTTCCAGAAGCACGAAGCCGCCCCCCCTTCAACTTGCCAGGGTCCCACAGAGGCTGTTGGTGCCCCTAGCTAGGAGGAAATTACAAGCACCCAAAAGTTCTTGCTTTTATAATTACAATAAAACAGTAGCTGTGTTTAAAATTCAAATACGCTTTTTTTTTAATTGACCAAGAAAAATTTCAATTTTACTTATTAACTTGGTCACTTCCTGATCTTCTAACTGCTACCTGGAGATATCCAGGCAGCAAATCTAGTCACAAATGTGAACTCTTCTTAGAAATACAAAATAACTCCTCTTTCAAGGCAATTCCATCTGTGAGAATTTGGGAGTTTCATTTTTTCAACAGATTGGTGGCTTGGCAGACTTGTAACACATCTCTGCCAAAAGCTCTCTCCAGCAGATGGTAACAGCTGGGTTGTAACCCTGTTTGAAAAAAAGTACAGACTGAGTCATTTTGAAAGGTCCATTGTACTATCTTAATGATTTTTTTTCTTGTTAGTGAGTTTTCAGTGTATTGTTGCATAATTTACTCAGAAATTTGGGGGAGGAGATGGATTAAAGGGTCTGATAAATTAAACTGGGTTACTGTGCTAGATCCTATACCAATTGCAGTAAACAGGAGTTTACTACCACTGACTTCAATAGAAACAAGATTTTACCCATACTTCTACTATGGTTCTTTTTATTGCTTCATTTGAATTAATTTGTGATATTTCTAGTTAATATGAAAGCAGCCTGATCAGTCAGGCTAGAGGGAGACTGTGTAGAACTCTAGCCAACAAGGAAGAAACTTTTAAGAAGCTGACCAGAGGACAGCTTGCTGGCAGCCCTGTATATAAGGAGAGGCAGTTAGATCCTGATTAGGAAGAGCAAAGGATTAACTCACTGCAGTGAGGGAGAAGCACCTAGAGAGAACAGCGCTGGGGAGGCTTGAGGGAGCAGAAAGAGACTCCAGTCTGACACCTGCCAGGCAAAGGCCTTGCTATAAGGGCCAAGAGGTTGCAAGGGATCACAGAGGAAGTGGCCCAGGGAACTAGGGGAGTATAGGAGGGCAGGACAAAGCTATTACCAGAGGGTCCCTGGTTGGGACCCAGAGTAGTGGGCAGGCCCTCAACCTTACACCTCACTTTGCCACCAAGATATGGCCCATACAGACTGTGGCTTGCCCCTGAGACAGAGGAGCTAGGCTTGGAGCCACCGTTGGCTAGAATGGCAGTAGAAACTAAGGACTGCCCATACAACCCTGGAAGGGGGCACGAGACTGCAGTAGTGGGCACTGCCAGAGGGCAGTGTCCTGAAGAGGGCACCATACTCTGGGAGTGATGCAGGTCCTGAGGGAAAGCGTGGAGCAAAGATGGAGGCGCCCTGCTAACAAAAAACCTAATTTCCTGGAGTACCAGCAGGATGTACACCACAATGGTGAGTCCTGCCCAATGACAAGTGCATAGACACTTTAAATATAAAGAAAGAACAAAATAAAGTTATTTTAATGCATCTGCTCCTATCGCACAACAATTTGATTACACTACATACTGGGGGTATGTCTACACTAGCCCCCTAGTTCGAACTAGGGAGGCTAATGTAGGCATTCGAAGTTGCAAATGAAGCCCGGAATTTAAATATCCCAGGCTTTATTTGCATCTTCCCGTCCGGGAGCCATTTTTAAAACCCCTTAGTCCGAACTAACTGCCCGCGGCTACACGCGGCAGTCAAACGTTAACTCGAACTAAGTCTTTAGTTCGAGTTAACTGTTACACCTCATTCCTCGAGGGACTAAGTTCAGACTAAGGGGATTTAAAAATGGCGCCCAGATAGGAAGATGCAAATAAAGTCCGGGATATTTAAATCCTGGGCTTCATTTGCAACTTCGAGTGCCTACAGTAGCCTCCCTAGTTTGAACTAGGGGGCTAGTGTAGACATATCCTAAGTGATTATTAATACTACAAATCTGGAATGAGGGAAGTAATTGTATTAATCAGCTTCCAGAAATGTCATTAGGTATTTGATCCATTTATTTTATACACATCAACAAATCTTACTGAAGTAAGTTTTCTTATATTAGCTATATGCTCCCTGTACTGTAATATGTTCAAATCTTATTGTGTGAGGATACTCTGGAATAAGCAGGAATTGAATTCAGAGGTTCGTGGTGGCTATCATCTTGTTCTGTAGAATCCAAGCTTCCTTTAATGAAATGTCTAGAAACATTTCTCTTAAGTCAAGAAAACTTTCAGAATATAAACCAATGCAATGATGCATGCCCGAGTCCGTACACAGCCTGAAACAGTGGTTTTGAGAGGTGTGAACTACCCCATTCACCTCACTAGGGTGCTAACTCTGGGGCCTAAAATTTAAATGTCTACATTATAAACTACTAGCATTACCTGTCCCATTGTGACGGTAGATGTACACTCGGGTTGGCCTGGCATAAAGGGCAAAAGCAGACCTGGCCACCATCTTGCCTGTGAAAGACTTACTACTGCCATGACTGTGTCCACCCTGCTCCGCCCCCACCTCATGCTTCCTGTGTATGCTGTGCACTCACACCCACTGGAGAGTGCCATGAAGACGCTAGAGTCTGTCATCCAGGTGCTGGTGGGCTGGATCCTGGTCAGCCTGCCTGGACCAGCCCAATTCCCTGCCTGGACCAGCCCAATTCCCTGCGCTCTCGGAAAGGCATGGCCTCCATTCCACATTCGGCCCATGGGCCACTAACTCATTCTCTGTGTGAAACAGCATCTGGCTGCCACATGGGAGTGACTGTTACAATAAATAAACCCTGCTACAGACAGTGGAGGTGGGGTTCAAGGGTCCCTGCTATACAGACAGAACTCTGCCTGGGCTGCTCTCCTGTTCCAGTCAGGGGACTGCGTAAACGTGAACCAGCTGCTCAGTCCCGCTAGCTCCAGCCCTGGGACAGCTTGTAACTCACCTCCCTATCCTCAGCTGATGCCCTGGGGAAGCTCCCCAGCTGCTCCTGAGGCAGGACTCAAATCCACCTCCCAAAGTGCTGGAAGCTGACACCTTAGCCATTAGGCCAATGGAGGAGCCACACCAGAGCCAGACTTGTCAAGTCTTCCAGTGACTTCTCAAATGTTCTCTAGGACAGACACCTCTCCTTTTCTAATAGTATAGATTTCACCACTGATCAAAGCACACAAGAAAGAAGAGGGATATTATATTTAGAAGAGCTGGGTAACCAACTGTTGGTAGCATCTCATTCTGGTGTCACAGTAGGCAGAGGCTGGTTTGTGATCAGGTCTTGTTTCTTAGATAGATACAATTTCTTTTAAAAAATAATATTTTAGAGGTCCTGAAAAAAAAAATCCAACTAACCACAATTCCACCAACCAATAACCAGAATGAATTAATTCTAGGGAAGTCAGAAACTGTTTAATTTAATAATCATGTAACCACACCAATTCTTAGCGGTTATTGAATGACCCTCAGGGGTGGGGTCGGCAGCCAGTGTGCTCCCAGCCCCACTTTCAGGGAGCCCCCTGTCACTCGGTGCAGGGGGAGCAAGCAGGATGCCAGAGCAGCCTTTGTCTGTCCGCAGGGAGCTCAGCTCCACCGTGGACAGGGACTGCTGCTACCCCGTACTGCTGCCTTTGTATCAGAGGCAGCAGCACAAGGTGGCAGGTAGCACAGGGTGGTGTGGGAGGCAGCAAGGGGTGGGGCAGGCAGACCCATGGAGCTGGGACATGCAGTTCCTTGCATGTATTGGCTCTTGGCTGTACCCACCCACTCCCCACTCCTGCAGGCAGTTCTGTAGGAGACAATGTGCATGGGGAGCTCGCTTGAAAACTGGCTTCCCCCGTGTACTGGTTCATACCTGTCCCCCCCTTGTGCTCCATACTGCTGCCTTTCATCAGAGGCAGCAGCACTTGAGTGGGAGGGCAGGCGGCTCTGTAGGTTTTGGTGTTCATGGAGAGCTGGCTCTTAAGCTGGCTCCCCCTGAGCACTGGTTTCCGTATGCCCCTGGCAATGGTGCCTCTGTGGGAGGCAGAGAGGGGGGGAGGTGGCTCTGATAGAGAGGCAGCAAGGGAGGGGGTTGCGTGTAGCCATTTTGATTAACTGATAAGCCCAGGCTTATTGGTTAATCATTTACAAGGCTATATGCTAACTTCCCTAATTAATATAGGTTGACTTCTCTGGTCTGGCACTCTCCAGATCTGAGTGGTCCTGAACCAGGGAGTTTGCCAGATCAGGGGAGGTCAAGGCTCTGCTCTGGGCCATCAGCCCCACTCTTGGGTGCAAGGAGTGCTCTCCCAGCCGCTGGACTGGGCTGCGCTCCTGCCTTGGCCAGGACTGTACTCCCTGCTGCCAGGCCTGCTGCCTCCAGACCCGACCAAGGCTGAGCTCCCAGCCACCAGCCCAAGCTGCACTCCCAGCCTGGCTGCCCCCACTCCTAGCTGGGCTCTCTGATGTAGCAAGATCCATGATCCTGCCAGACCACAGTTGTTGCCAGACCAGAGTACCAGATTTTAGCATTTCAACCTGTAGTATTTTTCTGTGTTGTCAGTAAAATATCAAGCAGAGAATTATGCAAAATATACAATTCCAAACCATCGTGATTTCGATCATTCAACATGGGAGCTATATTTGTACAGCTCACAAATTAACACAGCTGTTTCTGAAGCAGGAAACCACCTGCTAAAACCCCCAAGCTTTGACAGGAAGTTTGTGAATTCAAAATGCTGCAGATGGGTTCAGGGAGAAGGAGGGAAGTCAATTCTGCTCTAATCTACCCCAATGTAAATCAGGATGGACTCCTTTGTTTTCAGCAGAGTTAACCTAGATTTACAATGAGTAAATATGTTTCATTTGCTTGTAGGCATTTTTTTCCTGATAATTCCCCAACAGCACATTTGTGGCTGTGCAGAGGAGTGACATAACCATCCTTTCCTTTATTATGGTTCTACTAGTACTAATGCCAGACAATTAGAGATTTGTTATTATCCAGATTACAAATGGAATTTGTCCATTTACCACCCTCAGCTTTTCCCAGTGGGCATCTAATTTAGCAGTTTCTGGGTGCACTCAGATGGCAGTTTCCTATGTCGAAAGCTATTACTTAATTGGTTAAACCCTGTCACAAATGCTACAGCCCTCTCAAATCTTGTATTTAATTTGTTTAACAGCCTCTTATTTTTCTAGTCCTCTGTGGAAGGGTTTTCCCTTCTCATCTGCTCGTAAATCTTTACATGTAAGTCAGCATATGAAGACAAACAGAATAAACCATTGTGAGAGAGAGGGATATGCAGAGTTGCATATGCCTATTTTGGCACCCATTACTCAGAGAAATTCTGCTAGTAGAATGGCACCTACACAGCTGGTGGTATATGAAGTTGTTACACTTCTATTTCACTGCCTACTTATGACCTGCAATTCTCATCTAACTACAGGTAAGATATAATTAAGGAGATGAAACATTGGAACTGGTAATAATCTAGAAGAGGCCATGAAACAGATCTGCACCTTTATCATAACCAACATATTGTTCACAGCAAGAGTGCATCATTTCTGTATTAAGAATACATAATATACTGTAGTGAGGAGGCCTGACCTCCCTCAGAGATAGACAATGAGGGACTAACCGACAGATGCTTTCCCTCCACAGCTGGAGCAGGATGCCAAGGACCACTGTTGCCCCGAGGACATGCCTGAGTTTCTAGAGAAGAACACCCTGCCACTCTAGACACTGAGGAGTTGCTGGGACTACTATTATCAGTAAATGCGGCGAGGAGTCCTGTGGCACCTTATAGACTAACTGAAGTGTAGGAGCATAAGCTTTCGTGGGCAGAGACCCACTTTGTCAGATGCATGTGACATGCATCTGATGAAGTGGGTCTTTGCCCACGAAAGCTTATGCTCCTACACTTCAGTTAATCTATAAGGTGCCATAGGACTCCTCGCCGCTTTTTCAAATTCAGACTAACACGGCTACCCCTCTGATACTATTATCAGTGTATCCTGGGGAGATGGAAGATGACCCTTGGACATTGGTAAACCCCCAGGGATGGGGAAGGAGGAACCCTGGGACAGCTGATTACAGTCTGGCTGTGGTGCTGCCTGCAGCTAGGTTAGTGTGTTGTGATTGGATTTCCCACTGAAGCCAATGATACAATCCTTTACCACTGTTAGGGCCCTGAGCTAGATGATATGAATGTTCACAGAGTAAATATAAGAGATGATTCAATAAGTCACATTCTTGTTGAATGTAATGTTTTTCATCAAATTCATCTAGTCACAAAACAGAAACAACACCTTAAGCCTTATCAGACTATGATAAGTACACTGGGCACAAAGGGATTATTTTGGGCTCAGGCAGTCCCATTCTGGAATGTACTATCTGCTGTTGGAATTAAAAGGCAGGGTGGCAGAGATGGAGTAAGCAGACCTGCAGTCCACTGCCTCATTACTGGGAATTCTAAAGGCTGACCCATCTACTCAAAGGGGCTTTCTCTGAGGAAAGGGAGGACGCATCCCAGAGGCAATCAGAGAAGGAAGTATCCCTTGAACGTACTTCCATAGGGTGCAACCCTGGACGTGCAGTACCAGTGAACCCTCTGTCCCATCATCCTGGGGTCCCTCTCACTAATAATGTGACAAGCTGCAAACCCATCCAGGTCCTACACTTATACATCCCCAGGCAGGGACACACCAACCTGAGTTACATAAATGCTTTCACCAGCTACTCCCAAACCAAAAAATAGAGAGGCTCCAGCCACTTCCCCCAGACTGTACGGTCTTGCACTGGTCAGAAATGTTTATTACCTGTCTCTCCTCTCCACATTGAGGGAGGGGTGATGTGCCAGCTCCTGGTCCTGAACAGATTTTTCTTTACATTTCGGACAACACACTGTTTTAGGTAAAAATATAGAAAAGAAGATTAACTACAGAAAAATAGATGTTAAGTAATTATAATTAGTAAGTATACAGCTCAAAGTAGATTACAATCCCAGCCTATGGACTATAAACTAGGCAGGATTTGAATCAAGCAGAGAGCTTACTAATCTTCATACATAGGCTAGGATTCTTCCTTTCCACCTTGGACATCTTCTTCAATCCAAGTTTTTGGCCTCTAGACATGTTTTCATGTGTTCAGTTGCATGGGGAATGAGGCCAGGTGATGTTAGTTCTCCTTTTATAATTTCTTCTAGTTCACTGGAATGATCTTTAGTTTTGACATAAGTTAAACAGCCTTCCTCATGTACATGCTATCTCTGCAAAGTTTCCATTGTATAGTTCCAGGGGTAATCCTTGTGAGTGTATGTGTTGTGGCAAAGCTCTGGACATGCCCCCATGTGTCTTGGACTACTGGCGGATAATATTAGCCTCAGAGACTCACTGTGGCCCATCGCACAGCCTCTGTCTCTTACAAGAGACAGGGTCCTCAGCTTATGAGCCATACTCATCACAGACTAGTTTATGGTTTTGGGGTGAAACCCTTTGATAGTCCTGGTCTCCCCTCCTGGTGTAGTCTCTATGTTGTTGTGGGGGAGGTTTCAGGGTAACCCAGGCCTGCCCAATGCTCCAGTTTCTGGCCCAGGGACCCTAAGCAGCAATAGTCAGGGTTGTTTTTCCTCCTGAACTGGCTGCTTTTTCTCTAGGCCACTTCCCCCAATAGTCCCTCCAAGGCTATGTCTACATTGCAGGATTCTTGCACAAGAACTGTTTTGCACAAGAGTTCTTGTGCAAGAGTGCATCCACACTGCCATGTGTTTTTGTGCAAGAGATGTGCTTCTGCACAAGAGTGTTCATGGCAGCATGGATGCTCTCTTGCACAAGAAAGCTCTGATGGCCATTTTAGCCATAGGGGTTTCTTGCGCAAGAAATCCATGTTGCCTGCGCACACTGCCTTCTTGCGCAAGAGCTCTTGTGCAAAAAGGTTTATTCCACGTGGGGAAGAGGAATAACTCTTCCACAAGAAGCCCTCTTTTCCAACACTGTACTGTAAATTTACTTGCAAAAGAACACACGTGCAGTGTAGACACTCTGCAAGTTTTTGCACAAGAACAGCCATTCTTGCTCAAAAAGCCTGCACTGTATACATAGCCCAAGTGTCTCCCTCTGGTACTTGCTAGCCAGTCCTCAGCTCTCACACAGCCTCTTCTTGTTCTACCCTTCTGGTCTACCACTCTTACTCTTTGTCATCTCCTCCTCCCCCTTCCTGACATGGGGGGGGGGGGGGGCGGGGGAAACCTTTTAAAGCAGCCCCACTAGCTTTAATTGGCTGCAGGTGTTGAATGACTTGCTTGAGGGAGCAATCTAATTAACTAGCCCCAGCTGTTTGCTTTTCCGCATTTCATGGCAGCAGACTCTGGGGCTATGACTACACTCACAGCTTCTTGTGCAAGAATGTGCAGAGCATCCACACTGCCTGCCCGCTCTTGTGCAAGAAGATTTACAGTATGGTGTGGTAAGAGAGGACTTCTTGCGCAAGAGCTGTGCTCTTTTTTTAACAAGTGTAAGACCTCTCGTGCAACAGGGCAGTGTGGATGCTCAGCAGAGATTTCCTGTGCAAGAAAGCCCTATGGCTAAAATGGCCATCAGAGCTTTCTTGCGCAAGAGAGCTTCCACACTGCCATGGGTGCTTTTGCACAAAAGCACAGCTTGCCTATGGTAGTGTGGACATTTTCTTGTGCAAAACTTCTTGCACAAGAACATTTGCGCAATATATTCTTGTGCAAAGAGCCGCCAGTGTAGACATAGCCTAGGAGTTTATTTTGGAAAGAGAAAACCACTTATACAGTGCCCTGTATACCTGCCTTCCATGCAGCTTCTGCAGCTCCTTGATCTTGGGGTGCTGCACATTTTCCTGCACCCCTCTTCTTCCTTTTTGGGAGGGGGTGCCTGTGAAGGGGGGCTGCTGCTTTTGTGGCAGGTAGGCTCTGGCTACCCCTACATTCTGGGCCAGACCCCTTTTTTCCATCTGCCTTTCTTGCAGGCAGCTCCCCCCACCCTTCACCTCACCTAGTTGTTGAAGGTGCTGGGTGGGGTCTCTACTGCCCTGCCTCTGGGTGGGTAGGGGAGAGCCCCCTCTCCCATCCTTCTTGGGAGTCTATTTTGGCCCCTTTTATTTTTCACCTCCACCATTCCTGCTGCTGCTGCTGCTCTCCCTGAGGCAGAGAATGTAAGGGGGCAGCTTTACGGCAGCCCCTGGGGTTCTCTCTCCCCAAAGCCTGCCCTGTGCTGGGGGGGGGGGATTAAGGGGCCTATCCATCAGGGTTCCTGGGTGGGGGCTGGTGTAGCTCTTTTAGGGTGCTGGGGGCAGGCAGTGGTTCTCCTCCCCCGGTTCATCTGCCCTTGCACTTCTGCTGATGCTGCTCCCTCCCCAGCCTCAGTTGCTATAGGGACCTTTCCATTCTCCCTTTTTCTCCTTTGCTTTTCTGGGCCCTGCAGCAGGTGCTGTGGGCCTGCTACTCAGGCGCCTGTGGGCACACTGGTTCCCTTCCCCCAGCTGTGTCTAGCTCTGCCCCTTCACCCCGCCCCAGCAGGCATCTCCTCATTGCCTGCCTTCCCTCTCCACTGCTTGTCCCTCCACCCTCGTGTGCCCATGCCCCCACCCTGTTCTTTTCTTCCGCACCTGAGCTTCTCCCCCCTTTTTAGTTACCTTCCCTGTACACACAACTTCACTTGTCCCCGTGTTCTTTAAATAATTTACCCTCATCTCCCCAGTGCAGCTGGAGGAGCCGCTCTTTGCATCCTGTGCTGGGAGCTGTACCCCTTACTCCTTTATTCCCCTTTTTGCATTGTTGCCCTCCCACCCTGCTTCCAGCCTAGCAGGGGGGAGCGGTAAACCTCCTTCCTTCCCTTCCTTTCCCCCCTTGTTCCCTCCCCTAGCACTTTTGTCCTCCCCCAACTATTTGTTCTTCCTTCCCTGACCATGACCACAATGGAGGGGTTGTCTGGTGACACCCCTGCTGACTCTTCCCCACCCCTTCTCACATCTAAAAACAACTCCTTCTCTGAGGCTGCCGGGCCCCCCATCATGACAGTGGAGATGGTGAACATGGACGGGGATCCTGGAGCCTCGACCGCTCCTGCTGCAGCACCTTCGGTCACCACCAAAAAGGCCCCACTGAGGGGCAGGAAGGGTCAGGGGACCAAAAAGGGTAAGAGCCCCGGCCGGAAGGTAGAGCCTCCTGTGGCGAGGGCTCATTCCCCAGCTGCAGCCCCACTGTCAGCCACAGCTCCCCCGTCTTCCTGTTCCCCTGTCCCTTCCACCAGCTCTAGGGGCAATGGTGTACGCCCAAGTAGCCGCCACCTCCCCGCCTGCCGCCTCCCAAGCCACCTCCCGAAATTCCCTCTCCAGTGGCCACGGCCTGTTTTCCACCCTTATCAGGAGGTACTGGCCTCGCCCTATGTGGAGACCTACGTGCGGGCGTTGGCACGCATGCTGGGGCCCGCGGACATGGATGTTTGGGAAGGTGGTATTCTTCCTGGCGTCCGAGGCTGCTGCCCAGGAGGCGGCAGAGAGGGGTTTGGTGGTGGGGGGAGTCCACATTCTCCTCGAGCCTTTGAGGACCTGGGCGTACGGGTGGTATTTTCCTTCGTTCCTCCCTTTCTCCCCAATGCTGCCCTACTGCCTTTCCTCTCTACCCTGGGGAGGCCTTTGTCAGTCCTAAGTCCCTTTCCTTTGGGCTGCAAAGACCCTACCCGCCGCCACGTCCTTTCCTTTCACTAGCAGGTACAAATCCAACTTCTGCCGGTGGGACGTGGCAGAGAAGCTCTAGAAGGGTCATTTCTGGTGCCCCATCAACGGGCCCAGTACCGGGTGTATTATACCGTGGGAGAGGCCCTGTGTTTTCTCTGTCGGGCAATGGGGCAAGTCCAAAGGGACTGCCCCCAGCCCAGCTCAGAGAGGCATCCGGGACCCCCGATGCCAGGGAGGGCACTGGCCTCACCATCGCCGGTGGCCCTGATGGTCCGGACCCTGGGTTTGCCCCCTCCTCCAACCGTGACGGTCGTCAGTCCTGCTCTGGCTCTGCAGGGCCCAGACAAGCGAGCAGATGCTGCTGCCACCGCCAAAAGTGGCAAGGCTGGGCCCACGAAGGAGAGAGCGGTGGGGTCAGCGATGGGACTCGGACAGGGACTACCTTGGGGGGAGGTCTCCCTTTCCCCTGCTGCCAGCCCCTGTCTTCCCTCATCCTCCCGTCATTTTCCTTGTCCCCTGGCTCTTCCCCCATTTGGGCCCAGTCCTCCTCCTCCGAAGGCTGGGAGCTTGCTATGGGGTGGCACTGCAAGCGTGCCTGGCGGTCCACCCCATCCACTGAGCAGGAGCACACTCAGAGGCTACGTCTTCACTGGCCCCTTTTCCGAAAGGGGCATGCTAATTTTAAACTTCAGAAGAGGGAAATCCGCGGGGGATTTAAATATCCCCCGCGGGATTTAAATAAAGATGTCCGCCGCTTTTTTCCGGCTTGTAGATAAGTAGGAATAAGAGATCCTCCGGAATAGGGCTTTATTCCGGAGGATGGGGCCAGTCTAGATGCTTTTTTCCGGCTTATCTACAAGACGGAAAAAAGCGGCGGACATCTTTATTTAAATCCCGCGGGGGATATTTAAATCCCCCGCGGATTTCCCTCTTCTGAAGTTTAAAATTAGCATGCCCCTTTCGGAAAAGGGGCCAGTGTAGATGTAGCCAGAGAGGCTGGGGCCGGCCTACTGGCATTTCAACAACAGTCTACTGGGGGATGTGCGCTTTGTAGCGTCCTTCTGGGAGTTCTGGCGGGCCTGGAGTGGGCGGCAGTGTGCCTTTCCCTCAGCGCGGCAGTGGTGGGATGTGGGGAAGGTGCGCACGTGGCTCTTCTGCTGCAACTACACCCAGAGGGCCAGATGGCGGAGGGATGTGGTGATAGAGCAGTTGGAACAGGAGGTATTAGAGCTAGAGAGATGGCTGGCCACCCGCCCTGGAGATCTACCCCTCTGCAGAGCGCACCGGGAGAAGAGGGAGGAACTCCGGGCCCTCGACAACCGTCAGGCCCATGGTGCCTTTGTTCGTTCTTGCATCCATCTCCTTTGGGAGATGGATCGTGGCTCCCGCTTCTTCTATGCCCTGGGGAAAAAGTGGGGGGCTAAAAAGCACATCATCTGCCTTTTGGCAGAGGATGGCATCCTCCTCACGGATCCGGTGGAGATGCGCGAGAGGGCTCATGCCTTCTATGCCTCTCTGTTCTCCCTGGATCCGACTGACACCGACGCCCGCAGGGTTCTCTGGAACAAACTCCTGACGGTCAGTGTGGGCGACTGGGACTGGCTAGAGCTGCCTCTCTCTCAGGCCGAGTTCTCAGAAGCCCTCCATCTCATGCCCACCAATAAATCCCTGGGCATGGATGGGCTGACCGTGGAGTTCTACCGTGTGTTCTGGGAGAACGGGGTCTTCCCTTTATCATGCAGGTGAGCCGTGCTCACCTTGCTGCCTAAGAAGGGAGACCTCCGCGATCTGAGGAATTGGCATGCCATCTCATTCCTCAGCACAGACTATAAAATCGTCACCAAAGCCTCAGGCTGAAGTCTGTGCTGGAGGACGTGGTCCATCCAGACCAGACCTACACTGTCCCGGGCCGTACCATCTTCGATAACCTCTTTCTGGTCCGGGATCTCTTAGGGCTTGGGTGTAGGGATGGTCTGTCATTCACCCTCCTGTCCTTGGATCAGGAGAAGACATTCGACCAGATGGACCACGGGTACCTCCTCGGCACCCTGTGGGCCTTCGGCTTTGGGCCCTGCTTTGTGGGGTTTCTCCTGGTGCTGTATGCCTCCACAGAGTGCTTGGTCAAGCTCAACTGGACCCTGACTACATGGGTCAGCTTTGGGTGGGGAGTACTTCAAGGCTGTCTGCTGTTGGGCCAGCTGTATACTCTTGCCATAGAGCCCTTCCTCCATCTCCTTCGCAAGAGGTTGACAGGGTTGGTGCTCTGTAAGCCGGAGATGTGGCTGGTCCTTTTGGCATACGCCGATGACGTGCTCCTTGTGGTTCAGGACCCGGGCGACCTGGCGCAGGTGGAGGCCTGCCAAGCTGTCTACTTGGCAGCCTCCTCCTCCCGGGTCAACTGGGTCAAGAGCTCTGGCCCGGTAGTGGGGGCTGGATGGCAGGTGAGCTCCTTCCCACCCGTACTTCAAGCCATCAGGTGGAGCACGGGTCCACTGCTCTATCTTGGCGTTTTTCTCTCTGCTGCGCATCCCTCTCTGCCAGAAAACTGGCAGAGTTTAGAGTCCAGGGTGGTTGGGTGGTTACGGAGATGGACGGGACTGCTCCAGTGCCTCTTCCTGCATGGGAGGGCACTGGTGCTTAATTAACTGGTCCTGTCCATGCTCTGGTACCGTCTCAACAACCTGGTCCCGCCCCTGGGTTTCCTGGCTCAGATCCAGCAGCTGATGCTGCGGTTCTTCTGGCTAGGACTACATTGGGTCTCTGCAGGAGTTTTCCACCTCACCCTGGAGAAGAGAGGGCAGGGCCTGACGTGTTTTGTGCACATGGGTTCATGTCCTCCACCTTCAGGCCCTGCAGAGACTCTTATTTGATGCAGGTAGTCTGGCATGGAGCATGCTCGCGCATGTTTTCCTTCGCCGCTTCCAGGGGCTTCGATATGACCGGCAGCAACTTTATTTGAAAGGTTTTCTGCGAGACCTCTCTGGGCTGCTGGCCTTCTACTAAGACCTCTTCCGAACCTAAAAGCTGCTTGCGGCAACCAGGTCCTTGGGAGACACCAGGGGGGCAGACCTCCTCGCGAAGCCCTTGCTACACAATTCCCATCTACATGTGCAGGCGGCAGAGTCCCTTTTGGTGTGCCAGAGGTTGGTCCTGGCAGAAATCACCAGAATCAGAGACCTCCTGGACTATGACTGGGGAGACCGGGTGGATCCTCCAGTGCTCGCCCAGTGCATGGGGCTCTCCACCCTCTATACTTCCTGGCACGTATTTCAAGAGGTGAAGGATGCTTTGCCACCCACTGCTCGGGTGTACCTCATTCCACGAGGCATAACAGGGCGGTTGACAAGGGCTTCCCTTGTCGACCACGGAGCGTCCAGACTACCGCGCTATGCTGCCAAACAGCTGATCGGCATAGCGTGGCAGCCATTTTGATGTAAATGAAGCGGCGATTATTTAAATCGCCGCTTCGTTTCCCTATCTCTAGAAACCTCATCTACATGGCTCCATTCATGGAGCCATGTAGTCTAGACATACCCTGAGTAAGAACCATTATGCTAACTTATCACAACTAATCAACAGAGCTCAATTTCAACCATTACATACAGAAAATATTAAATTCAAGGAAATCATGATCTGCTAATGCATATTGAGAGACCAGAAAAAGGCTAAATTCATTAAATAAATTATTCATGGCAAGTTATTCTCTGCAGTCTAATATTAATCTAGAAAGACAGATTAGATGCGATTATTTTACATTCTGTTCAGACAGAAATAATTGATCCATTCAGAATATATAATTACTTAAGATAGATATTGCTCATGACACAGTGACAAGTCTCATGGAATCTGTAAAGGTCAAAACTATTAGGTGTATCATTGTTTTATAGGTCATAAAAGTTGAGCATGCACTACAGAGAGTCCTAGGGATGATCTGTTACACTGGTTACATACTCAATCAGATGTTAAAATGTGTTACTTGATAATCAACATTACTTTCTGAAACACCTGCCCTACGTCTATACTGTACTTTCTTGCACAAGAAAATATGCAAATGAGGCAAAACGGTGAATATCACTGCACCTCATTTGCATACTTAATGAGCCACCATTTTTGCGCAAGGGGCTTTTGCACAAGAGCTCTTCTGCCTGAAAAAAATCCAGCAGAATGGCTCTTGCACAAGAGGGGTTTTTTACACAAAAAGGAGCAGTGTAGATAGCTCCTTTTTGCACAAAAGCCACTTGCGCAAAAATGGTGGCTCATTAAGTATGAAAATGAGGCGTGGCCATATTCACTGCTTCACCTTATTTGCATATTTTCTTGTGCAAGAGAGCGCAGTGTAGATGTAGCCCCGGGGTTTCCCTGGTCAAGTTTTTTTCAGGCCTGTAGCTACTTATGATAGGAGAGCTGGAAAGATTAGAATCCAGCTTCATATTTTGCCTACTTAAAATCCCCTTTTGATTTCTACAAATAACATCAACAGAATACCATCATTACCCCTAATTTACAATACAAGAAAGATGGAGAATGAAAATCTAGAACTATAAATTACTGCCATCCTCTTCCACCATATTGTTTTCTAATTTCTGATTTATAGATTGTAAACTCCTGTGGTTATTGAGTATAGCTGTATATTATATACCACCCAGCAACTTGTGAGTGCTTAATGAATAAATGTAAATTATTAATAATAATCCATCATCATTTCAAATGAAGAGGTATATTCTGTATCTGATCACCCCTAAAAGCTGTTGTATTATTGCAGGTATCAAATGGTTACTTTATTCCACTCCTCAGCTGGTTGTGTTTGAGAGCTCTGGGACTATCTAGCTAAAGGATATTAATGTGAGTCTTTTAAAGGATAAATGAAAAATTCCCTTTGAAAATACTATTGTTATTAAGACAATACATTGTACAGCATACTGCATTTCTACCTTTGGGTGCTGGATCAAATTTCCTGGTTGATGAGCTAAGTCAAAGAATAGAAGCCTTTTTACAATAATATTTCAAATAATTTAAATAGCAGCACAGACCTATTCAGTTACTAAAGAGAATATGAATTGTGTAGCCCAAATATAAAGACTAATATTTTAGTATTAGAGTTGCTCCCTCTTCAAGGTTGTTTTTTCATTGAGGGCTTAAACCTCCCAAACATAATGTATTGCTTCACCTTTAGCCCAAATGGCAACAAGAAACTAACATTTAAATCCTGGTGGGAAACTTTATAACTAACCTCCACTGTAGCCTCTTTTAGTTTTTAGTTACAATCATGGCAATAAACTCTTTACGTACTTACCTACTGCTAGACACTCAAAAGAGTTCATCTGAGGTGCACTTTTAGTACAATACCACAATAAACAATTATTCTCTCTAGTAAGCAGCGAAACATGCCCCATGACTTTCTCCTTTTTTCTTACTGTTTCTTGTCCATACCCTGCAGCTAAATTCTGATGACACATGATAGTACACTGCTAGAAAGTTCAAACTGACTTCCTTTAACCCAGGAAAAAAGTATTTCTAAAGTTTCACGATTTATGTATTTTCCTCAATGTGCCAACAGCTGACATACTATTGTATGTCACTTGTAAAATGGATTATTTGTTAGTCAAAATGGCACAATTTTAGGTTATATTTAATTGTTCTGGGGAAAATAAGTTGGATTTTCTGGCAATCCTCCCCTCTGATTTCATTCAGACTTCTTTCTTCATATAAGATGAAATATCACTGACCTTGTCTTCTTTTATACTTGAGGATTTTTCACAGGAAAACTGTTTGTACTCAATCTGTGACTTGTCACTACCAAGTACGTTAAATATTCTCATCCTTTTATTTTTATCAACTGGAAATGCCTGCCTCAGCTCACAAATGACACACTCCAGAAAGGAGGAGAAAAATATGTAAAATGAAAAGATGCTTTCTGCTCCTTTTCCTTTTTTCTCATTTGAAATGATGTGCTAGCATCTGGACATGTCTCCACTTATTCTCAACCCTGCTGAGTCCCTCTTCACAGGAATTCTGCCTATATAAGTTCTTCAGCTAGAGAGCAATGGGGGAATGGGGAGTTCCAAAGTGTGAAACAAAGCTGTGGTCAGTGTTAGCAATACAGGCAGTCCCCGGGTTACGGGACCAACCGGCAGCGCCCCAGCTGCTGTACCACAGGCGTCCGGAGCAAAGCCGCGGAGCACGGGGGCAGCGGGACAGCCCAGACAGGCCGTGGCTGTCCTGCTGCCCGCGTGCTCCACGGCTTTGCTCTGCTTTGCTCCCTGTCTCCCTGGTCTGCAGACCAGGGGGACGGGGAGCAAAGCGGCTGAACACGCGGGCAGCGGACAGCCCAGACGTGGCTTTGCTCTGCTTTGCTCCCCGTCTCCCTGGTCACGCGGGCAGCGGACAGCCCAGACGTAAGTCGGATCCGCGTAACTCGGGGACTGCCTGTACTGCACGAGTTTTTTCTGTGGATTGCAAATTGGTCTTTCTCCTCCACCAAGGAAGCGTCAGGGCATTGTAGGCCAGAGGAGATCCCAACAATCATAGCAATGTAGGACTGGAAGAGATATTTAGAGGTCATTTAGCCTATTCCCCCACACTGAGGTAAGACCAAATAAACCTAGGCCATCTGTGTTAGGTATTTGTATTTCTTTAAAACCTGCAGTGACATGGATTCCACAACTGCCCTTGGAAGCCTGTTCCAGAGTTTAGCCATCTTTATAGTTAGAAAGCCTTTCCTAGCATCTAACTGAAATCTCCCTTGTGGTAGATTAAACTGATTATTTCCCATCCTACCTTTATGGGACATGGCAAATGGATCACTGTCTTCCTCGTAACATAAAACTTCTTTCAAGATTGCAGGGGCAACTGCTGAGGAGGGACACCGGGGGCCACCAACCACACGACCACTCCCTGCAGCACCCCTAACCCAGGGGAGGGCTGGGACAACCACCCTCTACCCAGGCCCCACCCCTGCCTTGTCTCTCCCTGCCACTACCTCACCATGCCTCTTCCCTGCCTCTACTCCATCCCATCCCTGACCCTGTTCTGACACCTCTCTGCCACCGGTCCACCCCTGCCCAGCGTTTTCCCTCAAGCCCTCTTCCCTGACTGACACAGCCCAAGGGACTAGTGAGGCCTGGGGTATGGTACCAGCAGCCGGGGCTCACTGGCACCTGGACAGGGGGAATGGGAGCAGTATGGCTTCAGCCCATGCTCCCAGCCGTGTGGCTCCACTTCCCACCAGCAAGTATGGGGGCAGTCCCTGTCCTACTCCCTCCCCCAAGTGATATGGCAAGGAGCCAGTGGAGCAGAGTGGGCTGCGGTCATGTTGCTCTATTTTCCCCCACCCCTGCTGGTGAGTGCAGGGTGAGGGCATTGACTTCTGCTGTGAGTGTCAGGCCCCCTGCTAGTCTCCCAGGCTGCCCAGAGGCTCTGGCCCATTGCCTTTCTCCCAGCTTAGCTTGGTGTCATCTGCAAATTTTGTGAGCGTCTTCTCCACCCTGTTGTCCAAGTCATTAACAAAAACATACTGGATCAGCTGGAGGACCCCATTAGGTATGTCTTACCAGTTTGATAGTGATCCACTGATAACTACTCTCAGTACAGTTTTTCAACCATTTGTGCATCTGTTATCTGTACAGTAAATTTAATCTAAACCACATTTTCCTTGCTGCCAGGAGATAGCAAAGAGTGGCAGGTCTAGGAGGGAATGTGAAAGTATAGATTCTTTATACAGTCAGCTACTGCTTTCAGCAGATCCTCAAAATCTATAGACCATGGAGAACTCATTCGATCTGCATCTCTCACACAGGATAAAAACTTGTTTCTAATAAATGAAAGGCAGGGATATAGCCAAGTGAAAAGGTAAAACCTGGAGTTTTTTTACTCTACTTTGGGATTAAGCTTTTGGGATTAAACTTAAGGAAAGTTTAGGGATATAAGAAAAAAAAAGGGTAATGCAGATAGAACAAATGGTACAGTAATTTCATAGAATCATAGACATTAGAAATGGAAATACCCATTAGGTCATCTAATCAGCCAAGACAGGAATGTCTCTACAAGAAAAGTGATTGCAATAGAAAATGATCACATTCACAGACTGGGCTTTGCTTATCAAAAATGAAGAAGAGACTTTGAAGTCCTTTGTAGCATGCCTGATAGTTGGTTATTATCCAACAAGACTCATGCTTTATTTGAAACCTAAAGTGTTGTGAAAAGAAACATGATAGTATGAAACACTAAGGAGAGCAGTTTATTTAGATAACGACAAATACAATTTGCAAAATTTAAAATACTGAGCACATATTTTTAATTTTTTGGCGCAGAATGTCCTTAGGAGTAATATAATTTTACATTCCCCAAAGTATAATCTGAGCTGTTGGACAGTTGTGTCTCCTCAGTTCTCCAACCTGGGGTGCCTTTTACACTGCTTTGCTGGAAGGATGCGTCTACACAGCAGGGCTTAACTTGAAATAAACTACACAAATTGAGCTACGTCAATTGCATATCTTATTTTGAAATAGGGAGCGTCTACTACAGCACTTATTTTGAAATAGAGCACTCTTCCTCCAACTTCCCTTATTCCTGTTACAATGAGGGTTACAGGAGTTGGAGTAAGAAGTCCTCTAGCTTGACTGTATTTTGACACTACAGCTGGTCCCCGAGTTACAAATGAGTTACGGACCAAACACTTGGCTATAACTCAAAGTGTTCGTAAGTTGGACCCAATTGATTTACACGTGACTGCGCTGTTCGTAAGCGCAGGTCGCATTCGTAACTCGGGGACCGCCTTTACAACCACTTAATGGGAAGTTTGGTCGTAAGTGCGAACGGTCGTAAATCGACTGTTCGTAACTCGGGGACCGGCTGTATTTCAAAATAACTGCCTGCTGTGTAGACACTGATTAAGTTATTTTGGAATAGCGCTAGTTATTTCAAAATAGTGTTGCAGTGTAGACGTACCCTAAAGGTACAGTAAAACTCCAATAGTCCGGCATCCAATAGTCCGGCACTCCTGATAGTCCGGCATCAAAATGGCAAGAACCTAGTGAGTGAGCTTCAGCAAAAAATGAGTCACGAGGTAACAGTGCAGCAGCTGAACTGAGCAAAAAGGGTAAAAAAGGCTTAAAAAACCTAAAATAGTACAGTATACTGTATACAGTATGTACAATAAAAAGGGTTAAGAACACTTTATATACAGTATATAATGTATTCAGTATATATATATATATATATATATATATATATATATATATAACCATCTTATAGTACCTCCTGATAGTCCAGCATATTTGATAATCCGGCACCACCTAAGTCCCGTCCCATAGGTTCTGGATTATCAGAAGTCTACTATAGTTACTTCTGGCCTGCTCACATAGCCTCCAGCATGTAACTTACTCTCAGCTACATTAGAAGAGCGCTTCTGCCAACTAGCATGCTACTCTTGAATGACAGTGTAGAACACCACAAGAAAATTCACAGACTTCCTCCCAAGAATGTGAACCCTGAATTGTCAGTAGCCAGTTGGACAATACAAGCTCATACAAAGTCTGTTATTTCATTAATTGTAAATGAAATGCACAAACCTTGTTACCTCAAATGAAGTTTCCCAAACACTTCCATTGAAACACACTGGCTTATATAAAACAATAAAACAAGTTAATTAACTACAGAAAGATAGATTTTAAGTGATTAAAAATCAGAATTGGTTACAAAGAAATAACAGCTAAAAAGCAGATTATGTTGACCAAACATTGACCAAATATTGTGACTTAACTTTGCTTATCAGCTCCTGATAATAGTAAAAATAATATGAAATAATATAATTACTAATAATGCTGGTTATTTATTTCTGGTTTTGTTTCTTGGTTCTCACTCCAGCATTATAATTTATCTTACTTCAGAAGTTCTCAGGTTAACTTCTTTACACCTCAATAATTAAATTGGTGATTTATCTCTGTTCCTTTTTTTATGCCAACATTATTATACGTTAACATTATTTAGCAGTGTTCAGAAGATGATTTTTTCATTTTGCTGCAGTTACAGATTCCATACTAAACGATTTAAAACGATTTTAACTGGAATTTCTCTATCTCTGTATGTCATCTGCAGTAAAAAATCCTTTTCAGATCACCACATCTAATATTTCTATAGAATGTTCATCTCTGTGGCTGCAAAACAATTGGCTGACTTTTCATTCAGATAATGTTCTAGAGAAAGGCATGCTAATCTTGTACAGATCATGCCATTATACGATCAGAACATTTACTGTAATATATTGATAGTGACATAATAGGTTGGTACTATATTTTATTTCAGTATGAATGTTTTATACTTTTAAATCTACCATAATGGTATGTGAATGTGATAGAACAATTAATCACTAAAACAAAACAAAATTATAATCACTTTATTTTACTTCCTTTTCCAGTGATTTCTGAATGTGGTTAGTTATTTAGCCCATTCTTCTTTCTTTTCTATGGTATTTTTTCTTTCCTTATTGCCTCTTTGGTTCCCTCCTAATTATGGGTCAGTCCTAAGTGTTAAGGTAGTGATATACAATATTAGAGTTCTGCATACATGAGTTTATGTGACTCATTAGTTAATATAATCATTAGTTAATATAATGATTATCATATAGTGCCATCTACAGGCACATAAGAATGTCACATTATTCACAAATTCCCATAAGCAATAAAGTTGTTATTGACTTCAGTGGATCACTGCTAGGGAGAGTCTGCCTATGTGGTTTTCACTGCAGGAGAGGGAGGGCTTAAAACTTAGTGCCATGGAAAATGAGTCTGAGGAAAGATCTAGACCAGCAATGGGCAACCTAGGCTAGTGAGTGAGCTGTATGAGTGGATCTCCTTCATCTCAGTGAGCCACAACATTGTCATAACCAAGAGAGTAAAACTACTCTATTCCAGGAGACTAACTGCACATGCATACCTAAAATTTATGGAGTGTATAAACTGAACCATAGCAGCACTTTGATTAAATGCAAAAGGAGTGCATGGCTCTCCAAGTCAATGTTGTGTGCACATTCACGTGCCCTTGCTTTAAATACATAACACTTTAGTAATATCAGAAAAAAAATTATGCCAATGGAAACCAGCATAATCTGGCAACCCAGCACATGGGCAACAGTAAACAGTCGTTTGGGGTATGTCTAGACTACATGCTTCTGTCGCCAGAGGCATGTAAATTAGACTACCCGACATAGTCAATGAAGCTGGGATTTAAATATCCCCGTCTTCATTAAAATAAAAATGGCCACCGCGCTGTGCCGGTTCAACTGATCATCGGCAAAGAGCAGCAGTCAAGATGCGGATCGGTTAACAAGGGAAGCCTTTGTCGACCGCTCCCTTGTGCCTCATGAAATGTCTTGATGGCCGCGCTGTGCCGACGATCAGCTGAGCTGGCACAGCATGGCAGCCATTTTTATTTTAATGAAGCCAGGGATATTTAAATCTCCGCTTCATTGACTATGTCGGGTAGCCTATTTTACGTGCCTCTGCTGACAGAGGCATGTAGTCTAGACATACCCTTGTGGTCCACACATAGAACCCTAAGGGGCTGTAGGTTGCCCATCACTGGCCTAGACAATATGGCACAGTCAGACCCACACATAGGGTTGCCAGGTGTCTGGTTTTGAACTGGACAGTCCAGTATTTGAGCTTTCTGTTTGGGAAACAAATCGAGAAAATATAAATGAGAAAATATAAATGTCCGGTATTTTCTAAATAAGATGTAATGTAGATTGTGATGTAATGGCAAGTGTGTCTGGTATTTTTGTTGAAACCATCTGGCAATGCTACACAAGTGATGAACACCAGGGAGAAATAACTGAGAAGCAGCAAATATGCTATCAGCTATAGCTAGCACCATCCCTGGACCTGGGACACGTCTGCTCTGTCTCAGGCCCTGTCCTGCCATGCCTCTTCCTGCCCCAGTGTCAGTAAGAAAAGGGTGTTGTGCAAACATAGGCCCAACAGATTTGCTAGGTCCCTGGACAAGGGAAGGGCAGGCTGGCTCCATACTCTCAGAAGGGAAAGAGCCTCTGGCAGCAGGGGCAAGGCTGGGGGTAGCCAGCCCTCAGTGCCACCTGGAGTGCACCACATGGGGGCCAGGGCTCCAGCCACTGTTGTCACAGTAGTGGTGGTGAAAGCTGGGAGTCCTGGACCCTTTTGAATCATCAGGCCACAGGGCAGTTGCCTCCTTTCCTTCCCCAGTCAGCGAGCTTGTGTGCTCAGATACTACTGCTGCAAAAACAACAAGACACTTCGTCAGGGTCTTTGTCCACAAAAGCTTATGCTCCAATAAATCTGTTAGTCTATAAGGTGCCACAGGACTTCTTGTTGTTTTTGCAGATCAAGACTCACACGGCTACCCCTCTGATACTGCTGCAAATACACCATGCTCATGAAAAAACTTTTCTAGTGGTACTTGGAAAATGTATAAAGTAAAAACCATTTAATATGAATCATTTGAACATATCGGATTACAAGAGCACACAATATGTTGGAAAACCAACAAAGGTGTTAAAGGTCAGCAGCTGTGAGGAGTTAGACAAATACCACAAGAGGGAGCTCGGGAATCTTCACTTATGAGGCACTTTAATGAGATGAAGCAACATATCATATTTTTAAAGTTCATAAATATTGTCTGTGTTCTGAAAGCCTCAGGAGAGGAGACAGAACTTAAGACAGCAAGAATTACTCTGGATTTAAAAATACCACAAGCAAAGGGCATGAATCAATAACTGAAATGTACTATATTTGTATAAATATACTGGACAAAAGAGTGTTTTTCTGAGCCGATGATCTTTTTATTTGATTTTATATTTATATATTTAGGATTCCTGGAAAACAGGTGTTTTGGCTAAAATTCCTAAAGAAAGGGGATAGGTTGCAGGCCATTTCTGACCACCCCATTCCAGGGCTGTATACAAATCTAGCTAACAAATTACTCTAAGAAAATATCCAGACTCCATATCACTGATTTCTCTTCCAATTGGAATCTGACCATAATAGAGGCCCAATTTAAACTTAAAAGAACACAGTAAGAAAACCAACAAAGTGCCACTGTGGATTAAAAACCGAGTAAAAAAAGCAGTGAGAGATTAAAAAGGCATAATTTAAAAAGTGGAAGTTAAATCCTACTGAGGAAAATAGGAAGGAGCATAAACTCTGTCAAATTAAGTATAAAACTATAATAAGAAAAGCCAAAAAGGAGTTTGAAGAGCAGCTAGTCAAAAACTCAAATAGCAAAATGTTTTTTAAGTACATCAGAAGCAGGAAACCTGCTAAACAAGCAGTGGGCCCCTGGATGACTGAGATGCTAAAGAAGCACTCAAAGATGATAAGGTCTTTGTGGAGAAACTAAATGAATTCTTTGCTTTGGTCTTCATGGCTGAGGATGTTAGGGAGATTCCCAAAACCTGAGCCATTCTTTTTAGGTGACAAATCTGAGGAATTGTCCCATGTTAAGGTGCCATTAGAGAAGTCTTTGGAACAAATGGATAAACTTAACAGTAATAAGTCACCAGGACCAGATGTCATTCACCCAAGAGTTCTGAATGAACTCAAATGTGAAATTGTGGAACTATTAACTGTGGTTTGTAACCTATCCTTTAAATCAGCTTCCATACCTAATAACTGGAAGATAGCTAATGTGATGCCAGTATTTTAAAAAGGGCTCTAGAGATGATTCTGGCAATTACAAACCAGTAAGTCTAACGTCAGTACTGGGAAAATTAGTTGAAACTATAATAAAGAATAGAATTGTCAGACAAATAAATGAACATAATTTGGTGGGGAAAAGTCAACATGGTTTCTGTAAAGGGAAATCATGCCTTCCTAATCTACTAGAGTTCTTTGAGGGGTCAACAGACACGTGGACAAGGGGATTCTAGTGGCTATAGTGTACTTAGATTTCCAGAAAACCTTCTACAAGTTCCCTCACCAACACTCTTAAGTAAACACTTAAGAGTGTTGGTGAGGGAACACCACCATGGGATAAGATGGAAGGTCCGCTCATGGACCGATACCTAGTTAAAAGACAGGAAACAAAGAGTAGGAACAGAGGGTATGTCTACACTAGCCACCCTAGTTCGAACTAGGGTGGTTAATGTAGGCAACCGGAGTTGCAAATGAAGCCCGGGATTTGAATTTCCCGGGCTTCATTTGCATATTGCCGGGTGCCGCCATTTTTAAATGTCCGCTAGTTCGGACTCCGTGCCCGCGGCTACACGCAGCACAAACTAGGTAGTTCGGATTAGGCTTCCTATTCCAAACTACCGGTACACCTCATTCCACGAGGAGTACCTAGTTTGTGCCGCGTGTAGCCGCGGGCACGGAGTCCGAACTAGAGGACATTTAAAAATGGCGGCGCCCGGCAATATGCAAATGAAGCCCGGGAAATTCAAATCCCGGGCTTCATTTGCAACTCCAGTTGCCTACATTAACCACCCTAGTTCGAACTAGGGTGGTAGTGTAGACATACCCAGAGAGAGGTAACTAGTGGTGTCCCTCAAGGGTCTGTACTGGGACCAATACTATTTAATCTATTTATAAATGATCTGGAGAACGGGGTAAACAGTGAGGTGGCAAAATTTGCAAATGATATTAAACTGTTTAAGATAGTTAAGACCAAAGCAAACCGTGAAGAGCTCCAAAAAGAACATGCCAAACTACGTGACTGGGCAAAAAATGACAAATGAAATGTTGATAAATGTAAAGTAATGAACATTGGAAATAATAATCCCAACTATACATACAATATGATGGGGACTAATTTAGCTATAACTACTCAAGAGAGAGGTCTTGGAGTCACTGTGGATAGTTCTCCGAAAACATCCACTCAGTCAGCAGCAGCAGTCAAAAAAGCAAATATAATGTTGACAATCGTTAAAAAAGGGATAGAGAATAAGACAAAGAATATCTTATTGCCTCTATATAAAACCATGGTACGCCCACATCTTGAATACTTCATACAGATGTAGTCGCCTCATCTCAAAAAAGATATATTGGCATTGGAAAAGGTTCAGAAAAGGGCAACGGAAATTATTAGGGGTTTGGAACAGGTTCCATATGAAGATAGATTAAAAAGACTTGGACATTTCAGTCTAGAAAAGAGGAGACTAAGGGGGAATGTGATAGAGGTCTATAAAATCATGACTGATGTGGAAAAAGAATAAGGAGAAGTTATTTGCTTATTCTCACAATACAAGAACTAGAGGTCGCCAAATGAAATTAATAGGCAGCAGGTTTAACACACACAAAAGGAAGTTTTTCTTCACACAGCACTCAGCCATCCTGTGGAACTCCCTTGCCTGAGAATGTTGTAAAGACCAGGACTTTAACAGGGTTCAAAAAAGAACTAGATAAATTCATGGAGGATAGGTCCAACAGTGCTTATTAGCCAGGATGGTAGGAATTGCGTCCCTAGCGCCTGTTTTTTCAGAGGCTGGGAATGAGTGACAGGGGATGGATCACTTGATGATTATCTGTTCTGTTCACTCCCTCCAGGGCATCTGGTATTGGCCACTGTTAGAAGACAGGATACTAGGCTAGATGGACCTTTGGTCCGTTCTTATGTTCTGACTTGCAAGCCCCTCATCCCAAATCTGTTATGACTTAGCAGAGAGGTGACAATATAATAGAAGTGACATATTGTGTTTGTGAATACTTGTTTGAATTACTCTAGAACTATTTATTTTAGCAAAAAGAGATAGGCCACATATTGGCTTCACATTACTTCCATGCTTCCACTCAGCCTCTATTAAGGAGTGGGGCATATGCCAGTTGCTAGGAATCATTTATAGAAACATTTGCTCTTGATTTTTAAAACTGGCAAATAGAACACACTAAAATGTATTGCAAGCAGAGTCATCCCTGGGGTACAGCAAATCAGTGCAACAGCACCTTGGGGACACCGTGCTTCAATGTGTGTGTGTCATGCAGGGCTCTGGCTTGTCTCCAGCATCATCAGCAGTGACCCCAGCCCACCCCGGTCTGCTGGCTCCCAGTGTTGCCCAATATCACACCAGCCTCAGTCTCCTAGTCTATGCCACTAGACTATGCCAACTACAAGCTGACCCCAACCATTGCCCTTCCGCTCCATATCCCCACCCCCTTTTCCAGGACTTCCCCAGCACAGGGGGCCAACTTGTTCTAGCACAGTTGCCACCCTGTGATTGCCCATCATCCCCTACCAGTGGTGTCCCCTCCCCATACCAGATTTCACCTATATAAAAATATTAAGGGGGGCATATAGACTCTCTTGGACCCCACAACCCCCTAAGGATGGCCCTGACTACAAGTATTTCTAGTTTATAGTCTTTTGACTAATTATGGTTACTGTTTATCAATCAAGTTAGAGAGGTGGTAGGAGTTATCTCTGGTCATCTGAAGAAGTGGGCTGTGCCCACGAAAGCTCATGTTACCATCTACATGTTTTGATAGTCTATAAAGTGCTACCAGACCATTTGTTGGTTTTTTTAATCAGTAGTCGGAGTTCATTTCTGTTCAATTTCTGCTCATTTCTACTTAGTTTTGTAAAAAAAAACCCACCCCAATAAAACCCTGGAACTAAAATTAAGGGACCACTATAAAGGCACTGATTTTGCCAAAAATTGTCACCCTCTGAATATAATTGGTTTCTAACATATAGCTTTAGGTCCAAAATTTTCAGAATTGGGTATCTAAACATAAGTACTTACCTCCCTATGAACATAGGGACCTAAATATAGGTCCACCCTCTCAGGGGCACCTGGTGCTGGCCACTGTCAGCAGACAGGATACTGGGCTAGATGGACCTTTGGTCTGACCTAGTACGGCCGTTCTTATGTTATGTTCTTAAATATAATTTAAAGTACATGCTTCAAATTGATTGCCAAGTGAGTTGCCTTTATTTTAGCATTATTGTGTCTAACACTTATCCTGTTCTTGCTAGTCAATTCTAACTGTCTCTGTTCTTCAGGTCTAACCTTGGAGGAGATTGCCATTTTTTCCATACCTCTCAGAGCTCAAGCCATCCAAACCCCAAAATCCATGTGGCTTGCTAGATCAGTAAATTTTGTAGACTGATGAAAGATTGGTAGATAGATGAAGAATAGAAGAGAAGCCTGCAGAACATAGGGGATGTTTATTTCTTCTTCGACATGAAATGAGCTTTATAGCTAATGAAAAGAGTTCTCACTGTAGCCAGCTTCAGGCAAGTTCTTTTCAACTTTTTAAAAAGTGCACCTAGCGTATTATTCTTTAATATCTCATTGGGGACATTATCTACTACATTGCTCATAACTTGAGCAACAAGCCTCAGAATATTTATAAATGAATTTTGCTTATTTTTTAAATGTTGATACAAATATAATCAATAAAACCTCCCAGTGCTTGTCATATTATATCAACTGCTGCAAAACTAAGAAGAAATGAGGGCAATTTATATGCAAGTGTGTGTATGTACATGGTACATATTTAACAGGACAAAAGTCAATAGAGAGATGCACTGAACTGGCTTTGCTGAAGGCCCTGTAAAATTTACACTAGATGCAAATTCTCTGCCTGCTTGTCTTATTGCAAATTTCCAGTGACAATGGCTAGTATTCCAGAACTCTCATTGCTGTAGCTGACACTGTAACATCAATATTATAGTTAAATAAAATTCACTGGAGTTTTTTTTCACTATTATGGAGTAATTGGCATCCTGCGTTCCCTCTTTCATTTGTGTGCAGTAATTTCCCTGGGAACACCTATCTGAATAGTTATCTACTGTCTATTGTGCCTGACATAATTCCTCTCTTCAAAAGAACTCCTGTATTATATTATTCATTCTCTTATATTTTGATATAATTTGTACAGATTAATGTAATTGCTAGCCTATTATTATAGATTAAGGAGATACCTGACAAATACTTCAAAGTGGCTAAGATCTATATCTAATAATGCAGCAATAAATGAGTGCATCTTTGATCACACTGTATTTGGAATTCCTGTATGAAAGCAGAGATACTCTTATTGACTGAAACAAAATACAGGACTATGTAGCACTTTAAAGACTAACAAGATGGTTTATTAGGTGATGAGCTTTCGTGGGCCAGACCCACGTCCTCAGATCAAATAGTGGAAGAAAATTGTCACACCCATATATACCAAAGGATACAATTAAAAAAAATGAACACATATGAAAAGGACAAATCAAATTTCAGAACAGAAGGGGAATGGGGGGAAGGTAAATGTCTGTGGGCTAATGATATTAGAGGTGATAATTGGGGAAGCTATCTTTGTAATGGGTAAGATAATTAGATTCTTTATTCAGACTCAGGTGTAAAGTGTCGAATTTAAGCATTAATAACAGTTCTTATTGACTGGATATTTATTACACTACTAGAATACACTGTACCCACACTTGTATCTCAGTTAATTTCTGATTAACCACTAGGCACCTGTACTTGCTGTCTGCTGCCCCATGTTCCTCTCGCAGGGCAGCAAGCAATCTGGAGACAGCAATCACGGGAACAGAATAAAATAGTGGAAACACCCATATGTACTTGCCACAATAGAATGACTCAGTAAGTGGGAAATTTCCACTGCTCCCTAGGTCATACAAAGACTGTCCCCCAAGACAAGACCTTATATACAGGTACAACAAATCAAACCTCACTGCTGACATATCAGGTAGCCACCCTCTGATGTTGTCAGGTTACTACCCTCTGACGCTTACATACCACCCATAACCCTGTACCTTGTGGTTTGATTAGATCATCTCTATCCATCATGCTGTTATTTTAGACCTTTCCTGAACCAGGGTGTGTATCTGAGGAGTGGGTACCATGGTCTTTTTTAATGAGTTACTGGTACCGTGCGATTTATGACCAGTACCAATTATTGTTCTGAAGTTAGTACCTAGAATCAATTACTGTTTTGCATTCTCAGCCCTGTTTGTGCCAAGTTCTCTGAGCAGGGGCCTGCCTCTTGCTCACAGCTTAGCTTTGCCTTATGTTAGCCACGTTTTGTCCATTGTTAGCTAGGCGTCAGGCATCAAATCAGGCCTGTGCTACATGGACTTATAGGCAAGGTTTAACTATAAAAACAGACCATTAAAATAAAACAATGACTTAAACAGTAAGTTACAGAACCCCCATCAAAACAGCACACAGAGTATTCAGTAGGGTTGCCAGGTGTCCGGTTTTGAACTGAACAGTTCAGTATTTTAGCTTTCTGTTCGGGAAACCAATTGAGAAAATAGAAATGTCCAGTATTTTCTAAATAAGATGTAATGTAGATTGTGATGTAATGTCAAGTGTGTCCAGTATTTTTGTTGAAACCATCTGGCAACCCTACTATTCAGGTACATAGGTACACATTGTTTCCCTTGGCATCATTTCATAGAAAGATTCTATCTTTTAAACGGATCAAGAAAGAAGGTATTGTCTGAAGTTTATTGAATTTATATTCTCCCTTATGTTAACTTTAAGTTGGATGAATCAGGTTCAGGCAAGCAGCTAAAAATAAATTACTGAAAAGGGGATTTTAAAAATACCTTTTGAAGTTATGGTTTAGATCTATGAGGAGGATAAAACTTTACAGATCATGAAAAAGGCCAACAGGTTGATTTGCAGTATGGAGAAGAGGACTGAAAAAGGTTCTCTTTGCCCTGAATTTTGCACAGCAAAACTCTACAAATTCCACAAGAAATTGCTATCAAAACTCAAGAGGGGACAATATAAAGATTATTTTTACCTTAATTATTCAGAGTACTATACATGGTACCAGCACCTGACAGAACTGAGCTTTTAAATATATATTTGCTCCTTTAAGTGCCTGAGCTGCTAAATCACTTTTTAAATCAAAGTGGTTTTGCTCAACAAGTAGGCTTGTTACAATGCTTTATCACACAGACTTTTTTTTTCAAAGACAATGAGATGTAATATAAATTAATGTGAAAACAGTTTAAAATATTTACTTCTGAAATTAGTTATACTATTTAATTTATATTCTAGGCTTCATTTCACTAGGAAACTGGAGTTAACTTAGTGGCTACATTAAAAAAAGAGCTAAAGTTATTTTACAAAGATATCAAAAACTTCAGAGGGTTAGCCAAGTTAGTCTGTAACTAGAAAAACATAAAAAACAATGAATAGTCTAGTAGCACCTTAAAGATCAACAAAATATTTTGTTAGACTTTAAGGTTCTACTAGACTATTCGGTTTTTTTTAAAGTTTTACAAAGATGGCTTAGCATTTACAAATGATGCTAACTTCCTTTGTACAGCACTGGGGGAAAAACATCAGCAGCACTTCAACACAAGGTACAAAAGAAATACAGTATTGAAAGACTCCTTTTAACTTCATAGTATATTTAAATAGATTACCAAAGATGATTTATTCCCAACTCCCATGCCAAAGGTTGGTTAGGATGCCAATAGTGGCTACCAACAATTTCAGACAGCAATTTCCTACAAATTTACAAAAGGAAATTCTGCCATCTAGTGTAAAATGTATTAATTACACAGCTACGCTGCATTCCAATCAATTTCTACCATATTTGTTTAATGACTTTAGTTAGTTGGTTTATCTTACCTCCTTTTATATATTTCTTTATTTCCATTTCTATCAGACTCTTCAGCAGGTCTCTCTTCTATATTCTATAATATTAAAATTATAAAATGCTTGTCTCAAAAACACATAGATATGATCAGAGAAGAGGAGGCTATGCAAACCAAAGTAAGACACATAATTCCTAGGAGAAATGATGGAAGCCTCTTGGAACATCTTTAAAAAACAGACTCAGATCCTGCAATAAGCTCTGAATGGATGTCCCTGTGCACACACAGTGATCAATTGCCTGATCAGGGCCATATATTGCTAGGCAGATAGATCTTTATAACCTATATTCCTACCATTCTAAATTCACTGAGAGCAGAGGAAGATACAAGAAACTATGGTAGGTCCTGATTCTGCATGTGATGACTCATGTGTCATTAAGGGTTATCAATTTTGGTAGAACATATCCCTTGAGGTTTCACCACATGACATAATCAGAAGAATCATAGTTTGTCCAGATGTTTGGGAAATTTAATCCTAAACTCCAAAGCACTTGCTTCCCATGAGGGAGGAGTAGGAGGGGCTGGCTACTCCTTGGGAGCAAGGTATAGAGAGGATTGGCTGATCCCCTTGAGGAGAGTTTAGGGGGATTGGCTGCTTCCCTGGAAGCAGAAATGGGGGCTAACAGCTGCTTCTTGTAAGGGGGAACTTTAATTGAAAATAATTTTTAATCTTTGAAGGCTAGGACAACCCTGGAAATTGGCAGCTCTATTGACAGCCCACACTGAAGCCAATAAATGTCCATCTGCACAAAGCCAGTTGGAGCAGATCTGTGTATAAACCAGTAGTCTCCAATTTTTAAAAACACTGCTTACCTGTGATGGCTCCTGGGTGGTGGTGCAGTGGAGCTAAGGTAGGCTCATCCCTGCCCTGGCCCTGCACCACTCCCCAAAGTAGCCAGCAAACTCCCTGCAAGCCCTATTGTACCCCCACCTCTGTTCTGTGAAGACAGACTATAGCTTGGGAGGGGGCACCCTAACATCAGCACCCCCCCTCTCCTTTTCAGGCTCTGCCCAGCAAGCAGGAAGCTCCTAGGGGTGAGGGAGGCAGTTCCAAGGCTAAAGGCAGGAGTTGTGCAGCAGTTCTGGAGAGGCAGCCGAAGAGCCAGCACTGGATAGCCTCTTGGCCAAACCAGTCAGCATTACCTGTCAGAGGCCCCAAGATCTACTATCTACTGGTTGTTGACCACTGGTATAAACAAACTACCAGGGCACCATCTCATTAATATATAATAAGTTTATAGTTCTGTATTTCAAGCACGCTATTTGATAAGTCTGACAAGGAAAAAGAATGAAAAAATGTTAATGTGAAAAGAATCAAATTTCCAACTAACTGAGCTGAACTTGACTTTTGAAGCTTCAGTTAGTCCTGGTCCTTCTCCCAGCAGCGAAAGCAACTTAACATTTCGTACAGGTACTGTCCTTTCGCAACGTGGGCCCCTGCCGGTTCTTTAAATAGTTCCCTGCTGGTTTTTGCTGCAGCTCTGGCCTGGCCCCAGGGTGACCCGCTGACATTCCCCTCTGCCTCCTCCTCGTTCGGCTCAGCGGGCGCCCGCTGCTCCCGGAGCAAAATCCGAGTCCACTGCTGAGCACTGGGAGAATTTCTTCCAGTGGGTGAAAGCGCCTCTGAGCAGACACAGCGGCCCCGCCCTCGCGCCGTGGCAGAGGCTGCGAGCCCGGCTGCCCGCTAGGGGGTGCTCCTAGGACACGCCGGCCGCAGCGCAGACCGCCCGCCGCGCACTACATTTCCCATGGGGCGGCGCGCGCCGACAGCCGCCCGCGTCTGCGCCTCGCCTCGGCGAAGAGGCTTCCGGGAATTGCAGTTCCAAGGGGACGCAAGGAGAAAATGGCGGTGCCCAAGGCCACGGTGGTTCTGAAACACGTGAAGAGCGTCATGGTCCGGTTCTGCCCTTTCCAAACCAACGTGGAAACCACGCGGTGAGGAGAGCTCGGGAGGGCGGCCAGGCCCCCGCAAAGGCCCCTATTCCCCCTCCCTCGGGGAGCAGCCAGTGCCCCAATTACCCCCCCCCCCCGGCACAAGACAGTCCCCCAATTCCCCCCCCCCCCCGGGGAGCAGCCAGTGCCCCAATTACCCCCCCCCGGCACAAGACAGTCCCCCAATTCCCCCCCCCTCGGGGAGCAGTCAGTGCCCCAATTACCCCCCCCCGGCACAAGACAGTCCCCCAATTCCCCCTCCCTCGGGGAGCAGTCAGTGCCCCAATTACCCCCCCCGGCACAAGACAGTCCCCCAATTCCCCCCCCTCGGGGAGCAGCCAGTGCCCCAATTACCCCCCCCGGGCACCAGATAGTCCCCCAATTCCCCCCCCCTCGGGGAGCAGCCAGTCTCCCCCCCCCATCCCCCTTCTCGGGGAGCAGCCAGTGCCCCCTTGTTCTCCTCGCCCTGTCATAGGGGAGTCGGAGGGTAGAGACCAGCCTGGCCTATCCGCTCCTGGGAGGGGAGGGGAGGGAGGGGGAGCCTGAGTCCATTCAGCCTAGCAAAGGAGGTCTTTGCCCTGCCCCCCGCCGGGAGTTGGGTTTCCATGTGGGAGGAGGAGGCAGGCAGATGTGGCTGTCTGTCTGTGCCAGAGGCACCGAGTTGTTCACTTTTCCCCAGGGCCTGTTCACCCTCTTTCTCACTTATCCTCTCCAGGTAAGGGATGGGGTCCCCCACACTAGCCAGGTGCACTCAGCATGTCTTTGTAGCTCAGATCTGTTTCTGCTTAGTTCCTAAAATGGTATTGGGGGTGAGTGTCTGCTGTTCTGTGCATTCAAGAGCAAGCGATCAGTTCTAGATCAGTTACCAAGTACAAAGACAACTTTATCTAGGCCCAGAGAGTTAACATGACTTTCTTCTCATTATTGTCAATTGCAAGCAGTATTGTCAGACTTAAATGTATAAAAAAATCCAAGTCAGATATCTAAAAATTGAGTTTAAAAACAAACTCCTCTCCAAAAAACAAGCTTTAAAAAACTGCCCTCTTTTTGAGCCTATTCGGTACACTCAGGCCTTTCTCTGTAACCACTGGGCTTACAGTTGTTTTTTTATTTTGAATAATGAGATTTTCTTATCAGTTATTTCCACTAACGAGGGCTTTAATTAATAGGCATCAAGTTTAAAACTAATATAAGGAAGTACTTCACACAGTGCACAAACCACCTGTGGACCTCCTTCCTTAGGAATATTGTAAAGGCCAAAAGTATAACGGGGTTCAGACAAGAAATCGGTACGTTCATGGTCCATCAATGGCTTTTGCCTAGATGGTCAGCGATACAACCCCATGTCTTGGGTGTCTCTAACCTTTGATTGCCAGATCCTAGGACTGGAAAATGGGAAGGATCACTTGATAATTGTAATGTTGTTTTCATTCTCTTTGAAGCATCTGGCACTGGTGACAGGATACTGAGCTAGATGGACCATTGATCTGATCCAGTACGACCATTCTTATATTTCATTTAAAACATCAAATAAAATATCATGAGAACTGGCCAAGTTAAGAATGCAGCAAGACATATGTAATACCATTATTTTCAGACTACTGGTTTAGTGAAATCTCTACAATTGTGTTAGTTTGATTGGCACCCTTTTAATTTATACTCATGTATCAATTGTGTTAATGTAAAAGGAATAGACTCCAAATTGCCACTCCAATGTGCTATCCTTACAACACTGATAATGAGAGTAAAATGTAGCAATGAAAATGGCTGTCTCTCAGCAAGATGGTACAACCCACTATCAGTAAGTAGATCAGTGATAGAGATGTAGCCGTGTTAGTCTGGGGTAGCTGAAGCAAAATGCAGGACAATGTAGCACTTTAAAGACTAACAAGATTGTTTATTAGATGATGAGCTTTCGTGGGCCAGACCCACTTCCTCAGATCAAATAGTGGAAGAAAGTAGTCACAACCATATATACCAAAGGATACAATTAAAAAAAAATAAAAAAAATTTTTAATTGTATCCTTTGGTATATATGGTTGTGACTACTTTCTTCCACTATTTGATCTGAGGAAGTGGGTCTGGCCCACGAAAGCTCATCATCTAATAAACCATCTAAGTAGATCAGTAAGTAGAAATGTTTGAACATACTGAGGAGGCAATTCTTTAATAGGAAGGTGCCATTTTTATTCACTTTAAAATACCGTAACAAGGTTTTGCAGAACAAGTGATCAAAAGAAAGGCTGAAATACAGTTATTCTGTCTTCTGCTTCTCTGTCTTTGGGAAAGACATCCAAAGGGCTGAAAAGTATAAATTCCAGCTTAAGGGGACATATCTGCTTGAAATGTAACTGAGCTAGCCTCCTAAAAATAAGAGTATAGCAGCAGTGAGGGAGAAGCTAGCCACTATCTATCGAGATGCTACGTAGGGATGTAAAAGCCCATTTAAAATATTAATCAGTTAAACTACCTGGTTAATCAGCCTGCCATCTTGAGCTGCTGGAGCAGCCCCCTGCCTGCAGCACAGTGTGGTGGGCCGGGATGGGCTGGAGAAGCCCTTTCCCACAGCACAGATGGGATCTGCTCTGGGTGGCTGGGTGCTGGTCACCCTGGTAAGCATGCTGGTAAGATAATACTTACTCGGTAACTGGCTAACTGATTACTCCTTGACATTCCTAATGTGTTCCTAAGTATGTACTTGGGGCAGCTAGTCTTCCTGCTGCCACAGCTATACTCTAGCACAATAGCTTAGTCTGAATTAGGGTTATGTCTCGAAGGGAAGAGTACTGACTAAGACCCCGGTTCTGCAAGCGCATATGCTTAATTTTACCCTGCTAAGCATAGAAGTGCCAAACCTAAAGTCATTGGGGAGCCATGCCAGTGCAAGTTTCAGCACATGTGGAGTCAGCTGCAAGATAAGGTCCTTTGTAATTAGCATCACAGTGCTTGACATAGTGAGGAAAAACAATGACTGATATTAGTTGGTGATCAAACTTACTAAAATGTACAAATAATTGTACTTCACAAAAGGAATGCAAAATATAGACTTGGAGTATATTTGGAGAGTTTTTTCATTGCCCCCTGCATATGTACAAGTGCATACAGACACAGTAAGGCTAGAAGGGATAATCTGGTCATTTAGTCTGACCTCACCATAGGCTGCCCCCATCTTCAACCAGCTAAACCCAACAACTGAAATTAAGACTAAAATGTTACAGACCTCGTGAAACCAAATACAGGACTATGTAGCACTTTAAAAGACTAACAAGATGGTTTATTAGGTGATGAGCTATCGTGGGCCAGACCCACTTCCTCAGATCTGAGGAAGTGGGTCTGGCCCACGAAAGCTCATCACCTAATAAACCATCTTGTTAGTCCTTTAAAGTGCTACATAGTCCTGTATTTTGTTTCAGCTACACCAGACTAACATGGCTACATTTCTATCATTCTTGAAACCAGATACTGTGAGCCATAGACAGAGACTAGAAGGGACCACAGTGCACCAATGCCTAAAACCCTCACAATGGCAGGGAAATGAGTGAGAGACACCCAGCTAATCCTGCATGTACCCCTTAAACATACAGTACAGAGGAAGGGGAAACACAAGCAGGATCACTGCCAATTTGACCTCAGAGAAAATTCCTTCCTGACCTCACATATGGCAATCAATTAGACTTTGAGCATGTTAGCAGGAACCAGCCAGGCAAGCCTATTGCGAGGGAGAATGTTTGGTGCTATCTCAGAGTTCTGGCTCACCTCATCCAGTGTCATATCTCTAGCTATGGCCACAGCTGATGCTTCCAAGGAATGCAGTAAAAACACACACAGTAGAATATACTGGTATGTGTGCAGGGAATCCCTTCCTGTCTCCTGCAGGTGATCGACCTGGCTTCAAAGGGACCCTATTAATTGATCTTTTAACAAAAAAGTATGTGTTGAAAAACAAATTACACAAACTTCAGCAAATTGTTACCATGGAGTTAGAAAAAATCCAATGAAAACAGATATATAAACAAAATAAACATTTCTCTCTGCTCCAAACATTGACCATGTGAAAATAAAGCTGTTTATAAAGAAAAATGAAACTGACTTGATTGATTGCAATTGTCTTAACTGAAAGAAATTCAGAAAGTAAACAAAATAGGATTTTAAACTGTCTTTGTCTAGTAACATGATCGTGCAATCAAGTCTGCACTTATGAACTGGGGCAGTATATGTAAATTTTAATTGGTTTGTATTTGGGTTAGCTAGCAACATCAGACTATGCAAATTAATTACAGAAACATGTTCAGTATATTCTTATTTAATCTCTACTTAAATCTTTTCAGAATATTTCTTGAACAGGTAAACAGTAAAAAATCTCGTGCCTCCAATATCAACTGTGTAGTGAAAACAGATGTAAGACATGATGGGACCGAACCAGTTGTAGACATCATGTTTGGTAAGGAGTTTATCATTAATTTTAAAAGAAACATTGCCTTACTAGACTCATACTAGAAGATATCTGTGGTTGTTTCCTGTAATTTGTATTGTTGTAGTACCTTCATAGCTCAGTTATGGATCAGAACCACATTGTACTAGGTGTAGTACAAACATGTTTTTGAGCTAAAGCAGAATGGAATCACAGTTAGGTTAATGTGTTGGGAAGGAAATCATAAACATTTCTACGGGATTCAGAACTGTTTTAAAAAAAGGGTGGACTTCATAAAAAACATGACTCTCATCCTGAAATGAGAGATCTCAAGTGAACCCTTGAACCTATGCAGAGGTCTGTTGAAGTCAGTGTGGCTTCATACTGCTACAGAGACTGCTCTACCTCTTTGCATTTCACTTGCAATATTGGTCTGTCAGACTTCTCAGGTTTTGAGAACTTAAGGTCTGATCCTGCAGCTACTTATGTAATTGAATAACTTGATCATGTTAGCTGTCTTACTTAGTTTGGGGGGGAACTATTCACATTTATAAATGTTTGCAGAAATGGGTCTACGAGATGCAGCTAGCTCTGTGGGATCTTCTAACGTATACAGGCAGTCCCCGGGTTACGTACAAGATAGGGACTGTAGGTTTGTTCTTAAGTTGAATCTGTATGTAAGTCGGAATTGGCGTCAGCCGCTGCTGAAACTGATCAGTTTCAACCACGGCTGAATCTGGATGCCAGTTCTGACTTACATACAGATTCAACTTAAGAAACCCAGGCGACCCCAAGTCAGTTGCTGCTGAAACTGATCAGCGGCTGATTCCAGAAAGCCTGGGGCAGAGCAACTCTGCCTCGGGCTTCCTGTAGTCAGCGCTGGTCAGTTTCAGCAGCGGCTGACTTGGGGACGCTTGGGGCAGAGCAGCTGGGGTGCTGCTGGGTTGCTCTGCCCCAGGCGTCCTGATTCAGCCGCTGCTGAAACTGACCAGTAGCGGCTGAATCAGGACGCCTGGGGCAGAGCAGCTGGGGTGCTGCTGGGTTGGTCTGGAGCGGCGCTGTGGGACCAACCCGGCAGCCCCCAGCTGCTCTACCCCAGGGGTAGGCAAGAAAAGCCTGGTCTGCTTGGGGGGTGCACTAGCTGTACTCCCTCCCCCCCCCCCCAGCAGACCAGGGAGACGGGGGTGGCGGGACCGCACAAGTCCTCCACGGCTTTGCTCCGTCTCCCTGGTCTGCTGACCTGGGAGATGCGGAGCAAAGCCGCAGAGCACGCGGGCAGCGGGACAGTCCAGGCGCGCCGCGGCTGTCCCACTGCTGGCGTGCTCCGAGGCTTTGCTCCCCATCTCCCTGGTCTGCTGGTCAGCTCAAGCGCGCCCGGGCTGTCCCGCTGCGGGCGTGCTCCGCGGTTTGCTCCCCATCTCCCTGCAGGCGGCGGCTTTGCTCTGGTGTCCCTGGTCTGCTGGGGGGGGGTCCAGCGGCTTTGTCATGACATGTAGTAGAATTCTAGCTTTGTCAGTCTTGGGTTACTATAGAGACAAAGTGGGTGAGGTGATATCTTCATCAGGCCAACTTCTGTTTGTGAAAGAGCTTGTCTCTCTCACTGCTGGAAGGAGGTCCACTAAAAGATAGTACCTAACCCATCTTGCCTCTTTATATGTGATTTGTCAGATGTGGAATCCACTTCCTTAGACTGGTCTACATTACACAGTTAGGTCAATGTAAGGCATCCTATATTGACCTAATTATGTCAATATCTACCCTACAGCTTTCCTCCTGCCATTGTAAGTACCCTACTACACCAACATTATAACTCCACCTGCACAAGGTGTAAGGGTTATGTCACTGTAGCTAGGTGGAAGCAGTGTATGTGTAGACACTGCATTACTCCACTGTTGGTAGGAGCTGTGAAGTTGACAAGAAATCCAAGTAGCTGTCTGGTTGCCCAGCTTTGCAGGCCATGTAGAAGTAAGGGTGTCAATACTGCAGCCTTCCTAAAATAAACTTGTAACTGCCTTGCAACTTCCTTTTAGAAGTTCCCAATTTGAGAAATGCTGTTCTCCGTTGTGAAATCCGTATAGCATACTAGGGGAAAAGCACACTAAAGACAGGATTTCATGGGGGAAGACCAGATTTTCATGATGGTGAATTTGGTAGGGCCGTTACCCAGGCAGCTGTTCCCTTTACCACAAAGCTGAGCGGGGAGAACCCATTGGGAGTCTGGGGGCAACTGGGCTCCTGTGAGGGAGCTGCCAGGGGAGCTTAGAGACTGGGCTGTCAGCTCCCTACACTGTCCCTCTTAGGTCAGTGGAAGTGCTTCTGGTGAGGACGCGCATCACTGACCCTATACCCCTAGCTGTAAGTTGACTTAATGTAGTTGACTTATTTTTCTAGTATACCATTAGAGTCCGAGTTTGTTGACCTTCAGAGAATAGTCTAAATTACTTTAGGAATATGTCTGTTCTGAAAACTAGTTTATATCTGGGGAGCTTTTCCTTATGTCTGGATGAGGCAGGTCAGAGATGGATGCTAGTTTTATTGTTGTGGGCAGTTAACTTTATAATGTTGCTTGTTCTTAAGGTATGTCTAGACTGCATCCCTCTGTCGGCAGAGGGATGCAGATTATGCAGGTCGACATTGCAAATGAGGCAGGGATTTAAATATCCTGTGCCTAATTTGCATAAAATGACCACCGCGTTTTGCCAACTCAGCACTTTGTCGGCAAAAAGCGGCAGTCTAGACGAGGCTCTGTTGAGAAAACAAGCCTTTTTCGACAGATCCCTTATGCCTCCTGCAGGGAGGTTTACAGGATCTGTCGAAAAAGGCTTTCTTTCTCCACAGAGCCCTAGACGGCTGCCTTTTGCAAACAAAGTGCTGAGTCCGCAAAATGCGACAGCCATTTTTATGCAAATTAGGCACCGGATATTTAAATCTGTGCCTCATTTGCAATGTCGACCTGCCTAATCTGCATCCCTCTGCCAACAGAGGGATGCAGTCTAGACATACCCTTAATGTATGCTATGTGCACAGATTCAAGAGTAATGGGAATATAATTGAATACCTTTAAGTAAATTGAATGAACTGAGTGTTTACACCTATTTTAGTTTGAATGTATATTAAATTGTTTCTTACAATTTTCTTTGTCATCTCTAACACTTATGATCTTTCCTTTACAGCTGATGGAGACAGATTAATAATGAAAGGAGCCAACTTGACAGCAAGAGAAATGTTACTAGCTTTCAACTCCAGATGCATAGCAAAAGGCCTTAAGGCAGAAGAAAAAAACAAGTAAAAGAGTGCTTGAAGATCAAAAGAACAATTGTGTTTAAAATTGTTTAGGCATGTGAAAAGCGGTGAGCAGCTTTTGTCATCAGAACTATATAGGAAACTTCCCTGAAAACTTATATGAAATCATAAAAAGCGATATGGACAAAATGCTGGCCAGTTCAACATCTAGCAGAATGATTCATACACGTTTATATTTTTCCTAAGGAAAATATAATGGAGAAGCTAAAATCTTTAACTCTGGCAGGTTGACAAGTCTTGAATCCACAAATGAATCCTCTTGCCATATACACAAACGATCAGTCTTTTAACCATGCACACACTGGATCGGTACCATGCCTATTTGTGTATGAATATAAATAATGAAGATGAGCATAATACATTTATTACAAATGAAAAAATTAAGTTTAAATGGTGTTTTTAATGTTTGTAAATATAAATGTGATTAACAGGTTTAAAATATTATCTTGGCTTGCTGTCACTGAGGTTCAGTACTTCAGACGAAATTCAGGATAGATGCTGTAGTGTTCTACTTGTCTGGCTCTAAATCACTCATTTTAAATGAAGAATCTCTGAAGATTAATAATCGTATAATCAGCTCAGCAATGAAATCAAAGCCACAAAATAAATAAGAATGTGTTAAACCAGTGGTTCTCAAAGTGTGGTCCGTGGTCCACTAGTGGTTTGCAGCTGTCTTGCAGGTGGTCCGCAGGCTCGGGACTGCCCCCCCTCCCCTGTAGTCGGGAGCCTGCATTAGTGCTCCAGCCCCACCTCTTCCTCCTGCAAAGTTGGAGCACAAGTGACAGCTTCCCACTGCGGGAGAGGAAGGGGGCAAGCCTCATGGTCTGGATCTTGCTCGAGGGGAAAGAAAGTGACTCCGCATGCTGCTGTTCCTCCTTCACTCAGCTATGGGAACAACAGTAGCACAGGAAACTGCTCGCCTGGAGGCTTTCTCTGCTGCTCCCATTAGTCTGAATCATGGTCAATGGGAGCAGAGGGAGGCACAGAGCCAGGTAAGCACCCCCTATCATCCTCATGCCCCCATCTTCTTCATGCACCTCCCTCCCAGAGACCCCCACAACCCCAGCCTGATCCTGCAACCTCCCTCCCACTAAAACCCTCACTTTCAGCCTGCTCCTGTACCCTACCTACTGGCTAGACCCTACATCCTCACCCTCTCAAGTCATCATAGTGGCTGGTGGGCCTCAAAAAGGTCTGTGTTGAGCGGGGTGGGCTGCGGGTACCACTGTGTTAGACCCATCTTATAACAGACTATCCACAGATAAAAAAGGGCTACCTGTAATGAATAAATGTCTCAGAATCTAGCCCAAAGTGAAAGATGAATTGATGTTTTGGGTAGTTTGTGCAGAGAGGTCATTTGCTGTGGTACAGGTATGTTGGGTTTTTTCTCAAGAACAAAGTGAGCCTGATTGTGTATTTTTTCATATGCACAAAATCTGCTGAAAGAAGGGCAGTTTTATCACAGGTTTGTAGGTTTGGGCCCACAGGAAGAAGCACAGTAATGTCAAGTAGGCTTCCTCTTATTTAAGAAAGATGATGAGAGGAGGTAGCTAAAGCTCTTTTTTTGTTCTGTGTTTGTACAGTACCCAGTTCAATGAGGTCCAGGTCCATGACTGGGGCTTCTAAACACCATAATATGCACAGCAATGGGTGTTAGTAAAATGTAAATTTTAAACCTCAGCTATCACTCCTTTAGGCACGTGGTCACCAACCCGTTGATTATGAGGCGTTTGGGCACCCCCACCCCCCATTTTCCCCCCCACCCCCAAGAAGCCCCACTACCTACCTCTAGTGTAGTGCCAGCTTCCCGCAGGGTGGACGGAAGTCTTGTCTGAAGCCTGTGTCGCTTCCGGGGGTTTGGGAAGTTCAGGCTGCTCCCCTCCCACAGCTTTGTTGCGTGCTGGGGGACGGGGCGTCGGCCCTGGAGGAGGAGTGCAGTGGCTTCCCTGCGCTGCCGGTGCTGGAGGGGTGAGTTGAGTGCAGGGCTTTCCCTGTGCCACCAGAGGGAGAGGGGGTTGGCCGCGCCACGCCACGCCACGGGAGGGGGGTTTGGCCCCGGGGCAGGCACCCTTGGGGGTTGGCCACACTGCCACGGGAGGGCTTGGCCCTGCCACAGGAGGGGGATTTGGCCCCGGAACAGGCGCCCGCGGGGGTTGGCTGCGCTGCGGGAGAGGGGTTTGGCCCCAGGGCAGGCTCCTGTGGGGGTTTCGCCCTGCCACGGGTTGGCCATGCTGCGCTGCAGAAGAGGGGGTTTGCCCCAGGGGCATGACTGCACTGCGGGAGGCACGCGCTGATTTCCCTGGGAGGGTGGGGGAGAATCCTGGGAGGAGGCGATAGCAGGGGACTTTCTGCTCCCACCTCCCCCTGTTCTCTTCCCCCCTCTTCCGAGCCTCAGAAACCTGTCCCTACTGGTCCCCTGCCCTCCCGGCTCCCTGTCCAAACAGGTTCCCTGCCCTTCTCAGAAATAAAGACAATGCAGAAACTTTTTGTGTTTGACATAGTATTTTATTTGAAAATGAAGCCTGGCCAACAAACCCCCAATTGGGGCCAAGCCCCCATCTGGCCACAGCATCATGACACTCCTGCACTCCCCTTTCCCCCAGACCCTATATCTCAACCTATCATACACTGGAACCCCCTGCCCTGAGCCCCTCACATACCTCACCCCAAATTCCTGAACCCTCACATCCGGAAGTCTGTGGCTTACTTAGTAACCTAACCCTACATCTGACCCCAACACTCCCCAGCCTGGAACTCCCTCCCCAAGCCAGCATCCCCTTATCCACATTCTCCTGCATCCGGATTTCCTTCCAGAGCTTGCACCTCTCATCCCTTCCTGCACCCAAGTCCCTCATTCCCTCCCCGGAGCCTACACATCCTGTCTCAACCCAGCAAGGGTATGTCTAGACTGCAGGAGTTTTTCAGGATTCTGGAGATATCCCAGAAAAACTCTTCTTCATCCAGGGATGCGTTTGTTCTTCCACTTCTTTTAGTGGAAGAGCAAACATGATCTTTCGGTCACCCCTATATTCCTCTTTCCATAAGGAAGAAGGGGGCTTCCAAAAGAAGGGTTTTTTCTGACATTTGGTCAAGTCTAGACAGGCCAAATGTTGGATAAACTTCTTCCTGCAGAAGAACTGGGGGGGAAAGGCAGCAGTGTAAGGGGCTGGGGATAGCAAGTGATGGAGGGAGGAGAACAGAGAGGGCAGGGCTTCAAGGAAGGGGCAGGGCAGTAGATCTTGGCTTGTTCTGTCGTTTAAAAAGTGATCTTGAGTGTAAAAAGGTTGGAGACCACTGCTTTAGGCATTGTTCAGATATTAAAACCATGGCAAAAGGACCAATAGCCTTAGTACAATAAAAGACTCCACTGCCCAAGTTATTTTAAAACAGCCTTTATACTGATAAACTAACAAGCTCGGTACATAACACAGTAATCCCAGAATAGTCAGAACCTTTCCATGAACAATAAAACCTCACCCCACTTTGTACAAACAAGCACATTAAAATAGATGAATCTTGCAACATACCCGGGTTAACAAATCTAAGTTCCAGAGGCAAGGTTCCCTCAGAAATTGCCCTGTTAGCAGTTCCCCTGCTTTCAAATCAGCCGATTTTTCAATTCTGGTGGCTCCACTGAGTTCCTCAGGGCAGAGTGAAGTCTTGCAGGTAATTGGGCCCCATGCCATTTAGTGCCCTATGGATCAAACCTGACATTACTAGTGGAAATCACAAACATTGGGTGATGCTTTCCCAGGGAAACAATAACGAAACCAGACATGGCTGCAGCTTTCCTTCTTTTGATGAGTAAATAACCCACCAGCTTGTAGTGATGGAACTGATTATTTTTTGGAGTTGAAGGAGGGGAGAGAAGGAGAGGGGATGGGAGATGGAGTTATGATGAATCTTCTGAGTCGGTGCTTAGGGTTAGAGACATCTACGCTATGTCTACACTGGCACGATCTTGCACCAGAAATGTGCAAATGAGGCTAAGCGTGGAATATTGCCGAGCCTCATTTGCATATCTAATGAGATGCCATTTTTGCAGAAGAGGCTCTTGCGCAAGAAGGAGCGTCTACACTGCCCCTTCTTGCGCAAGAAAAACCTTGTACAATGCCATTAGGCTGATTATTTTCAGGAATAACGGCATTGCGCAAGAGGGTTTTTCTTGCGCAAGAGGAGGCAGTGTAGACGCTCCTTGCACAACAGCCTCTTCCGTAAAAATGGTGGCTCATTAGATATGCAAATGAGGGTCGGCAATATTCCACGCTTAGCCTCATTTGCATATTTCTGGCGCAGGATTGCGCCAGTGTAGACAAAGCCCTAGTGGGGGGTGGTGGCTTTGTGATAGTGTTTGGGCATGCTCAGTAAATGTTTCTGAATCTGTGCATAGGATTTTCATTAAGAGCAAGCAGTCTAGCTCAGAGGTGGGCAATAATTTTTGATCGGGGGCCACTTCAGAAATTTTTGAAGTGGCTCCAGGCCACTGGAAGGGGAAGAGCCTGGACACTTCTGTGCTTCCTTACCCACAGACCCTGATTGGTCTGGGGGTGGGGGAACACGCAAAGTCTTTGTCCCTTCCCTGCCCAGAGAGAACCGCCAGCGGTTCTGAACAGCTGACGGCTCCCCCCATTTGCCCTCAGGCCAATCAGGGCTTGGGGAGGGAGTGCACGTGATGCCTCTCTGTCCTTGCCCCCGCCCTGGAAGGGGGTGCCTCAGAGTCAATTGCAAGCTGAGCAGCAGCTGATGGTTGACTTTAAGTGCTGGGCCCTTTGCAGGGTGGGAGGAAACTTCACACGCTCCCCCGACCCCCAAGTCCTTATTGGCCTGGGGGGGGAGGGAAGAGTGCTATGACTCCTCCCACCCTGACTGTCCTTCAAGGAGTGTGCGGTGCTTAGAAGCACTGTGCCTCTCACAGGGTGGGAGGAGAGTTTGTGTGCTCCTCACCCCTCCTGCCCTCAGACCAATCAGGGCTTGTGGATGGGGGGGGGGGGGGGAGTGTGCGAAGTCTCCTCCTGCCCTGCCAGAAGCACCTGGAGGGCCTAATTGGCCTGGGGGTGGGAGGAGTGGCAGGGCCTCTGCGGGCCAGATTAACTCACTTGGTGGGACAAATCTGGTCTGTGGTAGCCCTTTTGCCCATCCCTAGTCTAGCTGGTTGCACACATTCACCATCTATAACAGGGGTGGGGAACCTAAGGCCTGGGGGGCAGATGCGGCCCCTGACTTGTCTGTATCTGGCCCCTGAGGCTCGGCGCTCCCTGCCAGTAGTGGGGAGCCCACACTGGTGCTCCAGTCTCCCCACTGCCCACCTGCAGGGCTGGGGCACACACAATCCACTAGCCTGGGACCCCCAACACTCTGGTGTGCGAGGCAAAAGTGGAGAATGTCTTTTTCCTTCTCAGTTGGGGTGCTGTCCCAGTGAGGGGTTTGTTTTTGGAGGGTGGGTGTGTTTTTTTTTTTCTTGCTTATTTGTGCATGGCCCTCAACTGATTTTTCTGTCAGTGGTCCCTTACCCAAAAAGGGTTACCCACCCCTGACCTAGAAGCTAAGTCAATCAGGTGTCAATGGGAAAACATTATAAATGGGGGAACTAGAGACAGCCCTGTGAACTCAGTGGCTGAACAATGCATAGAATCATAGAACTGGAAGGGACTCAAGAGGTCCTCACAGCAGCACCAAGCACTGTCTAGATCATCCCTGACAAGTGTCTGTCTAACCTTCTCTTAAATATCTCCAGTGATAGCGATTCCACAACCTCCCCAGGCAACTTATTCCAGTGTTTAACCACCCTGACAGGAAGTTTTTCCTAATGTCCAACCTAAGCCTCCCTTGCGGCAGTTTAAGCCCATTGCTTCTTGTCCTATCCTCAGAAGCTAAGGTGAACAATTTTTCTCCCTCCTCCTTGTGAATGAAAGTATCTATCCCTTTTAGATACTTGAAAAATGCCGTCATGTCCCCGCTAAGTTTTCCCTTTTCTAAACTAAACAAAGCCAATTCTTGTAGTCTTCCCTCATAGCTCACATTTTCTAGATCATCAATCATTCTTGTTGCTCTTCTCTGGACCTTCTTCAATTTTCCAGATCTTTCTTGAAATGTGGTGCCCAGAACTGGACACAATACTCCAACTGAGGCCTAACCAGCACAGAGTAGAGTGGAAGAATGATTTCTTGTGACTTGGTCACAACACCCCTTTTAATGCATCCCAGAATCATGTTTCCTTTTTTTGCAACAGTATCATACTGTTGACTCATGTTTAACTTGTGGTCCACTATTACCCGTAAATCCTTTTCAGCAGTACTCCATTCTATAAAGTCACTTCCCGTTCTATATGTGTGAAACTGATTGTTCCTTCCTAAGTGGAGCACTTTGCATTTATCCTTATTAAACTTCATCCTATTTACCTCAGACCATTTCTCTAGTTTCTCTAGATCATTTTGAATTTTGACCCTATCCTCCGAAGAACTTGCAACCCCTCCCAGTTTGGTATCATCTACAAACATAATAATCGTACTCTCTGTGCCATCATCTAAATCATTGATGAAGATATTGAACAGAACCGGTCCCAAAACTTATCCCTGTGTACTTCCAGCATGATTGTGAACCACTAATAACTACTCTCTGAGAATGGTTATCCAGCCAGTTATGCACCCACCTTATAGTAGCCCAATCTAGGTTGCATGTCCCTAGTTTACTGATAAGAAGGTCATGCAAGACTGTGTTAATGCTCTACTAAAGCCTAGGTGTACTGCGTCCACCGCTTCTTCCTTATCCACAAGACTTGATATCCTATCAAAGAAAGCTATCAGATTGCTCTGACATGATTTGTTCTTTACTGGTTGTTACCTATCACCTTATTTTCTTCCAGATATTTGCAGATGAATTCCTTAATTACTTGCTCCATTATCTTTCCTGGCATAGAAGTTAAACTGACCGGTCTGTTGTTTCCTGGGTTGTTCTTATTTCCTTTTCCAGTATTCTGGAATATACTTGTAGAACATCTTCTTGTTACCCTTTATGTCTCTAGCTAGATTTAGCTCATTTTGTTCCTTTGCCTTCCTAATCTTGCCCCTGCATACCTCTTGGCTGTGTCTAGACTGGCAAGTTTTTCCGCAAAAGCAGTTGCTTTTGTGGAAAAACTTGCCACCTGTCTACACTGGCCGCTTGAATTTCCGCAAGAACACTGACAATCTCATGTAAGAAATCAGTGCTTCTTGTGGAAATACTATGCTGCTCCCATTTGGGCAAAAGTCCTTTTGCGCAAAAGGGCCAGTGTAGACAGCTCAGATTTGTTTTGGGCAAAAAACCCACAATCGTGAAAATGGCTATCGGGGCTTTTTTGCGCAAAAGCACGTCTAGATTGGCACGGACGCTTTTCTGCAAAAAGTGGTTTTGTGGAAAAGCGTCCATGCCAATCTAGATGATCTTTTCCGCAAATGCTTTTAACGGAAAACTTTTCCGTTAAAAGCATGTGCGGAAAATCATGCCAGTCAGACGTAGCCGTGTTGTTTGCTTATATTCATTCTTTGTAATTTGACCTAGTTTCCAGTTTTTATATGACACCTTTTTGATTTTTAGATCATATAAGAACTCCTGATTGATCCAAGGTCGTCTCTTGCCATACTTTCTCTCTTTCCTATGTGATGAAATAGTTTGGTTTTGGGTCCTTAATAACGTCCCTTTAAAAAACTGCCAGCTCTCTTCAGTTGTTTTTCCTTAGTGTTGCTTCCCATGGGACCTTACCTACCAGCTCTCTGAATTTACTAAAATCTGCCTTTCCTGAAATCCATTGTCTCTATTTTGCTCTTCTCCCTTCTACCATTCCTTTCATTTATGAACTCTATGGCTACGTCTACACTGGCATGCTTTAAACGGAAAAGTTTTCCATTAAAAGCATTTTTGGAAAAGCATGTCTAGACTGGCAGGATGCTTTTCTGCAAAAGCACTTTTTGCGGAAAAGCGTCCGTGGCCAATCTAGACGCAGTTTTCTGCAAAAAAGCCCCGATCACCATTTTCGCGATCGGGGCTTTTTTGCGGAAAACATTACTAGGCTGTCTACACTGGCTCTTTTGCGCAAAAGTCTTTCGGAAAAAGACTTTTGCCCGAACGGGAGCAGCATAGTTTTTCCGGAAAAGCACTGATGATTTTACATGAGATCGTCAGTGCTTTTCCAGAAATTCAAGCAGCCAGTGTAGTCAGCTGGCAAGTTTTTCCGCAAAATCATCTGCCAGTCTAGACACAGGCTATGATTTCATGATCACTTTCACCCAAGCTCCCTTCCACTTTCAAATTTTCAACCAGTTCTTCCCTATTTGTTAAAATCAAATCAAGAACAGCCGCCTCCCCCTCCCCCCCAGTAGCCTTCTCGACCTTCTGAAATAAAAAATTGTCTCCAATATAGTCCAAGAACTTATTGGATAATCTTTGCCCTGCTGTGTTAGTTTCCCAACATATGTCTGGATAGTTGAAATCCCCCATCAACACCAAATCCTGTGCTTTGGATGATTTTGTTAGTTGTTTTAAAAAAAAGCCTCATCTACCTTTTCTGCCTGGGTAGGTGGTCTGTAGTAGACCCTTAGCATGACATCACACTTATTTTTTACCCTTTTTAACGTAATCCAGAGACTCTCAACAAGTCTGTCTTCTATGTCCATTCTACCTCAGTCCAACTGTATTCATTTTTAGTAAGGCAACATCTCCTCCCTTTTTCCCCTGCCTATCCTCCCTGAGCAAGTTGTACCCTTCTATACCAATATTCCAATTGTGCGTATCATCCCACCAAGCCTCTGTGATACCAACTATATCATAGCTGTGTTTGTTTATGACCAAGACATCTCTTTTGCGAAGGCTGCATCTGAGACTCTAGGACTGTAATTGCTGCTGGATATGGAGATTATTGGATTGTTTTGTAGAATGGATTTTGAAGAAGTAACTGTGGGAATTTGAGAGAAACTGTGGGGCTCCATTCCCCTCTGGCTTTGAGGAGACCAGGTAACACACACATGCTTTTGATGTAGTGCTGCAAAGACTGAGAAGCCATGGCTGTGAAAAGATCAAAGGGAAGTGTTTATATATGTATGTACATTAAGGTACATCTTGTGCCAAAACTTTTGCAACTGTAACAAAGCAGGGATGTCTGTGTGGGGAAAACAACAACAGAGTTATGGCATAGAGTTGCTTAAGTAAACCTAGTACAAATATTCAAAATGCTGGTTGTAAATAAATACAATGTAATTTAAATATCTATATGACACATTGCCTTTATGGCTGAACTGTGTGATATGTTTTTTTTTAAGTTAAGTATGCGAATAAAGTTAACGATAGCCTAGGCATAAGTACTTGCAGGACTGGAGCCCTAGACTGTAAAATATTCTGGACAGGAACATGTCTCTTTCTCAGTTTTTGTACACTATTAAGCCCAGTGCGGGCAAGATGCTTGTTGATGACTCTAAGTATTACAAATAATAATCAGTCTATGCATATGTGCATTATGTTGGCTAACATGAACTCAGCTAGTTCATAACAAATTTAAAAGAAAATACTTAAGATGTGTTCTGAGATTACTACTTTGGCACACTGAAATGCATTAATATAACCTGACTCTACAAAGAGTGGGATGAAGTGGAAGAAAATAGAAAGGGTAGCAGTGAGCAACTCTAGAACAATATTTTAAAGGATTAAAAGGATTAAAACCTGATTTCCCTTCCACTTCTTATACAAACAATGGGAAACGTTGGAGCAATTAAGGTTTTATCTACATATTAAAGCTATTCTGGAATAAGGCAGAGTGTGAATTGAATGTGAAATAGCTAATCTTGAATAACTTAGGCCATGTTTACATTACAATGTTAATTCAACTAAAGTTATGTCGATGTATAGCCACCACTGTAATCAAACTGCTGTTGCATGTCCACACTGTGCTTTTGCATTGACACAGACAGCAGTGCATGTGAATAGCTATCCCACTGTGCAACTGGCTGCAGGGTGTTTTGGGAAGGCTTTGTAATGCCTGGGGGCAAGTTCAGAATCACATGATGTAGTTTTACTCTGTTTCTTGCTGCTTTTCAACTGCCCTGAGAACCTGTGTGCCAGTCATCTCATATAATCCAGATAACACATGTTCATTCCAATTCCAATTCTCAATGTGTAATGGAAATACAGTGTCTGCCCATGGCACTGACTTTTAATAACACTGCATAGAACCACGTAATGCTGCAATTTATATTAATGCAACACAGTTACTCAAGTAAAGATCTCTAGAAAACTAGGTCATGTTTTACCACAGAAAAGAAGTAAATCTCTTTTCTTTAATGAATAATCTACAGTAGTCATACAAAAAGTGCATGAATTTCCCACTCTCCATCAGGAATTTAACCCTGCACAATTTTTATCTATATGAAAAAGGGAATGCCAGTGGTGTCTTCCTTTATTGATCCAAGAAAAGTTTTAATTCTGTTTCTTTTCATTCTTCTGTAAAAACATGTCATTTCCCCCCTATATCTTGAAGCTAAGCACTCCAGCCTCTTTACTTTGACTGCTCCCCCCACCAGCCTCCTACCCATATAACATCACACTGATCCCTGCCCCCTCCTTGAAAAAAGCGGCATGTTTGATTCTCCAACCCAGACTATTTGCCTCCTTGCCTTCTAGTATGCCTGTCATGGATCCTTCATTTTTACATGTCTCTGCTGTGTGTCACAATGATCGTTCTTTGTGAAGCCACAGCACATTCTTATGGCTGAAGTGGAGCTGTGACTGCACAGTCTCCCCATAGACTCAGGAGATCCATCACCTCCTGTGTACTCCAAGTAGGAATGTGTTTGCATGGAGCTGGCATGTTCAGCTGGGCAGTTGGTGGGTGAGCAAACAGGAAGAGCAATTCATTGCTTTCTGGGGTGTGTACAGTTGTGTACCTGGCTGCAGGGCAGGGAAGTTCAATATGGTGACCAGAGTAGTCCCAGTAGTCATTGTGGTATATCTCCTGGAGGCCACTTAGAGTGAGGTTAGCAACACAGTACAAGAGTGAAGGTACTGTCGTATTGCACACAATCCTCCTCCTCCCCTCCCCCCCGCTGCCATGGGGGGCTCACAGTAAGGAGATGGGGGAAGAGGGGATTTGATAGGACAGTACCTGTAAGAAATGTAAGTGTTCGGTCGAGTGTGGGGGACAGAGGATTGTGGTGTGGGGGGGCTCAGAGCAGGGGTTGGTGATGTGGAGGATGCAGGAGTCATGGCAGTAGCTTGGGGGCGTGGGGACTCAGAGCAGTGGGCTGGGTGTGTATGGAGGGATGAAGGAGTCAGGATTGGGATGTGAGGAGGGGGTCAGGGAAGGGGCGTGCAGAAGACAGGGTTAGGAGTGTGAGAAAGGGTAGGGAGCTGGGATATTTGTGTTTAGGGGGAAATAGGTATGGGTGTAAGGTTGCTATTTATGAAATGCCTGGGGGACTAAATTCCTCCCCCAAAATTTGAACCAGGATGCTGCTTGCTCTTCTCCTTCATTACAGTCAGGAAGCAAGTGGAATTGGGATGTTAAATTTGGATTAATTAACTAATCAACTAGTCGATAGTATTTCCATGGACCATTTGACTAGTCAATAAGGACTAGCGTGGTGTTCAGCCTTTGAAATGTACAAGAGCCCCAGTAGGGACTCTTGTACATTTCAAAGTTGGAACACTGCTGCTGCACCTCTCCCTCCCTCCCACAGTGCTGGAGATGGGGGAGCCAGCTTTTAAGCCAGTTCCTCCCAGTACCCCATCCACCCCCCCCTTCTGCCTCTTAATGACAAAGGCAGCAAGTGGGGGGAGGGACCAACTAGTTGACTAGTGTGTCGACTATCCCATAAGCTTTTGCTTATGGGATAGTCAACTAGTCGATTAGTTGCTTACATCCCTAACATGGAAAGTTCACAGCGTGGGTCACTCACTCCTCTGCCCCCATGCCATTCCCAGCAAGGAGGGAGAGGAATGCAGGCACTCTGTGTGCTTTCCTCTCATTTCCTGAGAGTGACAGAAGGTGAACAGCAAGTATCATCCTGGTACGAATCTTATGGAGGGCTGGGGGCTTTAGCGCCCCGCTCCCCTCGCTGCCCTCCCTAAATGGTGCCTTGGGTGGGCTTGGGACTGGGGCTATTCTGGACTAATGGGGGGGCATGGCCCCCGATAGCCCTTTTCACCTGCCTGGATGTCTGTTGCTTACTTTCACCTCTGACACTGACACACTGTCATTTTAACTATGTCACTGTGACTCTCCTTGAGGTGGTTTTATGAAGTCAACATAGCTGTGTGTACACCTCCATAGTTAGGTTAACATAAGCTGCCTTACATCAATTTAATTTTGTAGTGTAAACATGCCTTCAGTGGGAAGCCCTCATTTATTCCAGAGTGAATGTGACTTTTTCTGATTTAGTTTAATCTACTTCTAAAGTAGATTCCTATTCTGTAGCAGACACACCTTGGCTGTGTCTAGACTGCATCCCTTTTCCGTAAAAGGGATGCAAATTAGACACATCGCAATTGCAAATGAAGCGGGGATTTAAATCCCCCCTGCTTCATTTGCATAAAAATGGCTGCCGCTTTTTTCCAGCTCGGTGCTTTGCTGGAAAAAAGCACCAGTCTAGACGCGGATCTTTCGGAAAATAAAACCTTTTCTGAAAGATCCCCTATTCCTCTTAAAATAAGGAATAAGGGATCTTTCGGAGAAGGCTTTATTTTCTGAAAGATCCCCATCTAGACTGGCGCTTTTTTTCCGGCACAGCTCTGAGCCGGAAAAAAGCGGCAGCCATGTTGATGCAAATGAAGTGGGGGGGATTTAAATCCCCGCTTCATTTGCAATTGCGATGTATTTAATTTGCATCCCTTTTACGGAAAAGGGATGCAGTCTAGACACAGCCCTTAATGCCAAATGTAGACAGTCTATTAGAATATAAAGTAAGTTTTTCAACTTTGTGACAAACTATGCTTATAAATATCCTTTTCATTTAGTAAAAGTGTCTATGCTAGCATGGATGCTGGAACAATATTTATATAGGGGTGGTGCTGAGAGACATTAAATTAAATTGCGAACCTAATAGAAATCACTTCAAACTGTGGAGGGTGCACCCTTAATTCCAGCACCTATGTGTGCTAGATGCTAAGAAAAATACACGATTATGAAGATTTTGATATTTGTAATCAGATCTCTTTTTGATACTTGTTATAAGTGTAAATGGAGTTAGTTATTAGACTGGTTACATGTTTTCCATATCTGATTTGAAAGTTGAAAAGGCCTTTTGATTAGCATAAATGATTGACTCATTAGCAGCAGAAGAGAGGAGACAGTGCCAAAGATAATGGTCTGGTATTGCGCTTCAAAGGATGCACAGAAATCTGGGCTAAAGCTGCACTGATAAAGCCAAGTAAAATTCCAGGACATGAAACAGTGAAATCAATGGCAGGTAAATTGAGAACAAATATTGGTTTAAAAAAAAGTACTTCTACACACAGTACGTAGTCAGTTTGTCGAATTCACGCACGCAAACAGATTTTAGCTGGGTTTTTAGAAGTATTTTAGATCAATAACAACTTTTCTGGTTATACACACTGAGGCAAAGTTAATGAAATTTCATGCTGCGCTGGGGACAATCTGAACACTGCAAAGGGGAGAAGAGAGCCGCCCCCCTTCACAACATGCCACATTTGTTATTTGAATAATCATTTATTGTCCAGAAAGAGACAAGATACTACATTTTGTGGACCTGAGCACTGATGCTTTACTGAAAACCCTTTATTTAAAGCCCAAATACATTAATCCATTATTAGTTTCTGGTTGAGTTAATATGAAGATGACCACAGGTTGGACTAAAGTATACAGTCTCTTGGAAGAAGGAACAAAAGTAACTTATATTTCTTACAGGTACCATCATCATATTTCATATCGCACACCTTTTAGGGGGACTCAGGGTAGCAGGTTGAGGGAGAGTTGTGATATGTGTGGAGGGGTGCAAGAGTCAGGGCTGTGGAGTGTGAGGAACCATTCGGCAGAGGATTGGGATATGTACGGGGGTGCAGGATTCAGGGAAGGGGGTTGGAGGTGGGGGGGGCTTGGCAGGAGGGATAGGGGAATGCAGATGTCAGGACAGGGACTGGCAGTGTGGGGGACTCAAGGCACGGTGCGGGTGTGTGTAGAGGGGGGAATAGAGTGCGGCAAGGATGACATTTAGGGAGGGTGGAGAGGCTGAAGTTCCCCTGAGATTCATACTCAGACATTGCTGCTCCTCCCCTTTCTGTCACTTTCAGGGAACGAGAGGAAAGTGCTTAGTATGAGTCGTTATCTCCTCTGCCCTCCCCTATCCCAGCCAAGAGAAAGGAATGCAGGCATGCTGTGTGCTTTCCTCTTGCTCCCTGGCAATGATAGGTAGGGGGAAGAGCAAACAGCATCCTGTTAAGATTATCAGTATCGACTCCCTTGCCCTTCAGTCCCCCTGCCCTCCCTAAATGGCACACTGGGAATGGGGCTTGGGGCTAGAGCAGTCCCAGACCAGTGTGGGTTGTGCCCTGAGCCAGCCACTTTCACCTGCCTGGTTGCCTTCTGCTTAGTGCGACAGCCTGCATATGAACTCTGGGAGCCCAACTGGAAGAGCACCCCACCTCTTCCTGCCATCTCCTTCTTGCTGGCGCAGCACACTGGGGCATACCACCTTCCTTTTGATTGCTATCCTTCTTTCTGTGTTGCCGCCTTCAGAGCTAGCCTCTCGTCAGCAGATGCCACTCTCCAGCAGCCCAGCTCTGAAGGAGGTAACAGAAATATGTGTAGCATTTTATGGTATTGCTGCCCTTATCTATGTGCTATTGCTAGCAGAGTGATGCCTTCCGAGCTGGGCACCTGACCAGCAGCCACTGCTTTCTGGCCACCCAGCTTTGAAGGCAGCATAGAAATAAGGGTGACAATAACCTTGCAACCTCCTTTTATGATGCTTAGTCGTGTTGGGCCCCCTAGTTTGAGAAAATTCATCACAGACTATGAAATCTGGTCTCCCCTGTGAAATTTGTAAGAATCTTTTGAACACCAAAAACAAACAAACCCAAAAACAAAACCCAGATTTCATGGGGGAGACCAGATTTCATGGTCTGTGATGCATTTTTCACAGCTGTCACTTTGGAAGGGCCTTACGTAGACGTAAAACTCATTGCAGTAGGAATCACACCCACATCTTTCAGCTTCTTCCCAGAATTCAGACACTGCTGAAATATCTGCTAACTAAAGGATGGGGAGAATACTGACAGGCAAATCACAGAACCATTGTATACTAGAAATAAAAGGGACCTTGAGAGGTCATCAAGTCCAGTACCCTGCCCTCACAGCACAACTAAGCATCATCTAGCAGCTGAAGTGCTTTGTGTGATTGATTTGTGGCCTATTTGGGAAAGGTCTGCAGTCAAGGTCTGTAAGTAGCCCTGGTTTTGGGCAATTCGCCCTGAGTTGATGCCCTCAGTGGTGCCCAGACCCATCCCAGTAAGTTACACTTGCCCTTAATTGTTTTAACCCAGGGTGCAGTTGGAGCAGATTTTCAAGCTTTGTTTTGCAAACTAGTGGGGCTAGATTATTTTTAAATGAAAGCCAAGATTACTACAAATTCTCATAACTCCTTGAGCTTTTAGAGTTTTAATTTAAGAAAAAACACCAAATATCATAAGACTCATGCTAAAACCAGAAGAATTATCATTGCCACTGTAGATTATGGATAACTAGATCTGTAGCTGTATACCTATATTTCAAAAAAAGGAATATTGTCTCACCACTAGATGGAAATAGAGTGTTTTCATCACCTTGTTGTATTGCCAAGCAGGTGAAACAGAAGTTTATGAGCATATAAATCCTTTGCAAACAGGAAAGCAGACGTTCTGGATCAAGAATTATTTTGCAATGGCAGAGTACTTCTGCTTCTAGTGAGGCATAGTCCTATGCTCAGTCATAAGATAGAAGAGTCAGTGCTTACATGAAAGATTGTAAAGATCAGATGTTCTGTTTGATCCATAATAATTAGATGAGTTTTAATTTATTCTTTTTTGAAATCAAGACTGCGAGACCTACAGCACAGTAGCTGCTGTGACATTAAATAGATAGTAAATATCAGGCTAATGCACTCCAGATCCACTTGCATAAGCAAGAAAGATTAAAGAGGAAGGAAGGTGAAGGGTTTGTTTCAAGTTAGCTATTTAATGACAAGAAAACCATATGATTTACTTTCTTATGAATAGACTTTATTCACATATTTTTAAAAATAGGGTTACTGAAGATTTAAACACATATTGAGCAGTAATTGACAACCCAGTGCCACCAAAAAAGGGAATATTGATCTGATTGTTTGGTTTATGGGATTGAACGACAGGATTTGTTCAAGCTTTTCTTTTAAAAAGCCTGATTGATACAAGATCAGGTCAAAAACTGACTGATTTTTGGTGAAAAATCTGTCCCTTTTTTCAAGGAATAATTTGGGAATTTAAATTTTTCCAGAAAGCTTCATGAATTAGCTTTACTGCAAATTCTAATGCCTAAAGAGAGAAGAACACTAGTTGCTCCAACTGCACCAAAACAATTCAGAATCCTGTCACATACTGGTTCAAAACCCCAGAACCAGCACAGGGATCTTACTGTACTGATTTAATTTTTGATCACTTCTACAACACACCCAAACACCCAAGATCCTAATGCATCTTGAGATTTGCTAGAGCATGAATTTTTCTGGTCAGATAGGAATGACACCACAGCAACGTCTAGACTGGCATGATTTTCCGCAAATGCTTTTAACGGAAAAGTTTTCCGTTAAAAGCATTTGCGGAAAAGAGGGTCTAGATTGGCACGGACGCTTTTCCACAAAAGCACTTATTGCAGAAAAGCGTCTGTGCCAATCTAGACGTGCTTTTGCGCAAAAAAGCCCCGATCGCCATTTTCGTGATCGGGGATTTTTTGCGCAAAACAAATCTGAACTGTCTACACTGGCCCTTTTGTGCAAAAGCTTTTGCGCAAAAGGACTTTTGCCCGAACGGGAGCAGCACAGTATTTCTGCAAGAAGCACTAATTTCTTACATGAGATCGTCAGTGTTCTTGCAGAAATTCAAGCAACCAGTGTAGACAGCTGGCAAGTTTTTCCGCAAAAGCACATGCTTTTGCGAAAAAACTTGTCAGTCTAGACACAGCTCATATGTTTGTCTATTTTGATAGCTCAGGATTCCTTCCCTCCCCCTCCCCCCAAAAAGTGGCAGGATCCAACCACTCCGGAACTTAGTGAGCTTTTGAGCAGGGATGAATTGGGATTTGTAGTTTTCAGTGGGACTAGAGCAGACGCACTACTCTACTTGGTAGAATTATGGGAACAAAGCCCGAGTTTGATTCATCTTGATTGAGGCCTGACATACATTTTTGTGGTGTTTCTGTGCCACTCTGCGGCAGCTAATAGTTGCTTTGTTTTGTCTTTTGGAGCAGAATTTGGGGGAATTTCCATTAAAAAATTGGCATGGACCAGGTGTCAAATGTGTATTGCCAGTGTTAAGCTGGAATGAATGACGGTTTCAATTTTTCCAATTTAGATATAGAGTCTTCTGGGCAGGAACTGTGTACTATTCTGTATCTGTATAGTTCCTAGCACAATGTGGACCAATTCAAGGATGGTCCGGGCATGGTTAATAATAAATGATATAGTTTGGTGGCTGGTACCCCAAATTGCTAAGCTCTATGGAACCAGATGCAAGATTTTGGTTTTGCATCAACTTGTGCATGGAAGTGCATTATGAACTATTTTCCAATGCTGTCAGAGTGGCTCTGCTTGTTCTTTTTACATGCCTTGAAACGAGAGCCAAAACTGGGTGTCTCTAATAGGATCCATGAGCTAGACTCTTTTTGCCAGAAATGCACAATGGTTCAAACGCTTGCAGTGCAGCAAGAGCAGCTAGTTAGTCACTAGCTTGGGGCCAAGATTTACCTTGATCCATCAGGATGCAGGTGCTGGATCAAGGTTTTTGCTGCATCAGGGTCTGGATGCGTGCCTGTGTGCAGCATCTGCAGTTGCACTTGTTCATTCTAAAAGCAATGTGTGGTCCTGTGGCATCTTAGAGACTAACAAAAATATATATCAGGAGCTTTCATGGGTAAAACCCACCTGATCAGTATTTTCTTTCTTGTAAACTTCCTTCCAGTTTAAGTTCATTTGGATTGCCAACCTCAAATGTTCAAAAATAACAAAGGAGCCCCCACCCAAATCTTGAGACTGAATTTTAAAATGTTGGAGCCCTTTGAATTGTGGGCTCATGTTTTCAGATGAAGTGGGTTTTGCCCATGAAAGCTCATGCTACTGCACATATACCTAAGGTGCCACAGGACTACTGTTGTTTTAAAAGTTACAGTTACAGACTAACAGGGACTTGTTCACTCCGGTGAGAGCGGAGGGTCCCTCTGGGGGCTTGGTTACAAAACCTGGCAGGCTCCAGCGGGCTGCAGGTGGGTCAGCGGTACCTTTCCCCGGCGGGGCGAGGAAGGGAGGCGTTTAGAGGTGCAGCTGTCCGGAGGGGGGGAGCGGCGCTGTTAAACCCTGAGCACCTGCACGTTCCCGTCGGGCTCCAGCAGCCACAGCACTTGGCTCGCGCCCGAAACGCCGACGCTGCGCTGCAGCAGGTCGCAGCTTGCAGGCGCTGACTGCGCGACACCTCGCCCAGCGCCCCGGGACAGGCAGCGGTGTGAACCCCACCCGCTCCGGCTCCGCGAGCCAAGCCCTGACGTTGCCTCTCTCCATTGGCGCCCTCCAGCAGCCCACGTGCGGGGCAGCTGCATAAAGGCGCCTCTGGCGGCGGGGCTCTCTTTACAAGCTCGCACACTCCTCCAGCGTCGGGACGCCTCTGCGCCAAGCCGCCAGCACTGTAGCATGGACTGTTTTATAGGCAAGTGGAGCCTCGTCTCCAGCGAGGGCTTTGACGAGTATATGAAAGAACTAGGTAAGGAAGCTTGCGCGGGCAGAGAGCGCGCGTGGGATACAGATCCTGCCTCGCCGGCTGAGGGAGGGGAAGGTGGGCAGGCTGGGGGCTGGGGCTCCGTGTTTCTGCTATGGGGTGGGAAATAAAGGTATAACTCCCCCCATCCCCCAAACATTCAGGGCTTCTCTGTCTGTTACGTTTGGGCGAGGGGGAATGAAGTTTGTTGGGCTCTGATTTCTGAGACTATCTCCCTAAACTTTATTGCTGCTGCTCGCTGTAAGGAAAACGCGCTCCCCGTGCTGGGATATGCGTGTGTGAGAATGTATTTGCGTCTGTAAATATGGGTTTGTGCGGGCGAGGAGATACGAGTTAAGCTGCCCCTTCCTTGGACTCCACTCTACTAGCTCTTCTAGGAGCTACAGCTTTTGTGCCTGGCTTCTTTAACTCCTTGGCTGCTCTGCCCAAATTCTGCGGGGGGCGTTTCAGTGTCAGGTGCTAGGAGTCGGCTGGGCTAGGCTGATCGGAGACCAGGACAATGGGATGCGGTTTCGGACGCAGCATAGGGCTACGTGTGCTAAACGAAAGGAGACCATGCCCACGGACTCAACATAAAAGCAGCCATGCGACATGGAGCTGTGGGTAGAACAGCAAGAACATCTGTCCCTGTTGGCTAAACCAACCACTTCTGGGCACAGCGTGCTCTCCTGGAGAGTGGACATCTTGGACTGACTTTGGCCCTGCTCTGGAGTTAAGGGACTAGAGAGGAAAACAAACTCCAGTAAAGAGACAATGCATGAATCTTCATTATACTGCACCTGAGTTGGGTACAACTGTCATCTGCCTTCATTGCCCAAACAAGGCATTTGCTGTGAGGCATTTGTAATCTTTGTAGCTTGCTGTCTTTCTAAACCACTGGACCATAATCTGCTCCCAGTTCCACTGAAGTAACTTGCTGTCTTTCTAAACCACTGGACCATAATCTGCTCCCAGTTCCACTGAGGTAACTGGACTTCCTCTAGATTCACAGCAGTGGGAGTGAGAGCAGATTGGGACTGCATGGTATAATCACCTTGACTTTCTTATTGTAATACAGTAAACACAGTAGCCTGCCTATTATCTGGTGGACAGAACTATGTTTTGTATTAAATCTTCAAAATCAGAATACACTGGATTGAAAGGGACTACAATCACAGTTCTCTTTATTAACACTTCAGTAAGATTGTAAATGTGTGTGCACAGTGGCATGCTTTTAGTTAAATGACAGTGAATAGTGTTTAGTGCAGGTGGGCAAATGATGACATGCTGAGTGATTTGTGTTGGAAATCCACAATTATCAGCTTCTTCCTATTTTCTATTAAACTTATGCTCTTACATGAATTTGTTTGACAACCAATTATTAGAAGGGGTTATATTCATACAGCTGCTACTGGGATACATTTTACAACTAGGTCAGAATCTTTTCAGTGATATATTGTACACATATTCCTTAACTGTTCCAGTTGCATAGAAAGTGACCTGCTAGTGCTACAAGTGTCTTATTTCTTGTAAACTTCCTCCCACTTTAAGCTTACAAGACTTGCCAGCCCCAACTGTTGAGAAACACAAGGGAGTCTCCACTCCCCAAAATCCTGAGATTAGTTAAAAATGTTGGGATCCTCCTAATTTTCCTTTATGGGTTTTGAATCTTTTGAGGTCATGTTTTCGAGATGAGTGATGGGCTATTTGGATATGGAATTCTTTCCATCTTCTCTGTTGAAGCTGCTTCCTTGTGGATACATTAGAGTGATTGGAGTGAGGGGACTGGGCCCTGGGGTCTCCTGCCTACTAGATTGGGGCCTTAGCCATTGGGCTACCGAGTCTTTTCTCTTTGTGCTGCTCCCAGTGTCTTTCACTGAGTATAAATAGTCATTGCACCAGAGAGGAAATGATTCTGTACTCCAGTAGTTGGCGCACCTATGTGGGATAGCTATGGCCAGTTCCCTTCCCCCAATCACTTTCATTATTGATCCATAGCAGAGCAGCTTCACCAGGAGACTGAAGGAGCCAAACTAGACACAGAGCTAGGTCAGGTGAGTGCTTTCTTGAGAAATGGGCTACCACTGTTCAATTCAATTATTTTCCCCTGCCCTTCTTAGGTAGCAGGGAACTGAACCTATATCTTCCACATCCTAAGCAAGTGCCTTAACTACAGAGCTAAAATTAAGCAGGCAGCTCCTTCAGCTATTTCATAGGCAGCAGCAAAGCAAACATTTTACTCTTTCCTACAAGAAACAGGTGCTGGAGCTGCTTGATTCCAGGTGGTGGCTTTCTGCTAATGGATCACTATTGCTAAGCAAATATAGGAATCTCCTTGCAGCTCACATTTGGAAGCCTGTATCTATAGAAGGGGAGGGGCTTAGCACACAACACACACACACACACTACTTTAGCATCTCCCAATGGCTAACTTAAGTGGCTTCTGATCTGTCATGTTGGCTTTTGTAGCTACCATTTGAAGGCTCCTCTTGCTCCATGCATTTGTAGCCCCTCCTGCTCAGTATTAGGTTATTCAACACAGAGGAAGCTTTTTGGCTTCCCACAACCCTGGGAGACTAGTCCTGAGGCTCTTTTGTGTACTCTGTGTGCACTTCAGACCAAATCCACTCAGGCAAATCACCAGGAACAGGCCTTATTCGCTAAGGAACCTAGAACAGGATTACAGTTCAGCAGCCTCTTTTCTGCTTGCATATGTGGGAGAAAAATCAAATAACTCCAATTGTGTCTAAGGGGGGACACTGGAGGAAATCAAAACTCTCTAAAAGAAAACTGCTGTAAGGGTTAAAAGTCTTCCAGACCTCTCTCCCTGTATCAGAGTGAAATCAAATTAACTCTAATCAAAGACCCTTACAAATGCCTATCTCAAATTCATGGATACTCCTAGTCTGTCACAAATTATCATGTATACTCTTATCTTTGTCACAGTTTGCCTTGTAAGACCACTCACTCCACATTCTCATGTGCCTTTGTTTTGTAAAATAGTGATAGAGATGTAGCCGTGTTAGTCTGGTGTAGCTGAAACAAAATACAGGACTATGTAGCACTTTAGCACCATCTTGTTAGTCTTTAAAGTGCTACATAGTCCTGTATTTTGTTTTGTAAAACTTTCTTCTAGCACTCCTGGGGTGAACAGAAGTCTCAGAGTACTTCTGCTGAGACTTTGATATGTTAAAGAATAACAATCCACAACTGAACTGTCTAAGCATTCTGTATAAAGGATCAAAAAACCTGTAACTCAGGGCTGACTGCTACGGCTGCCAGCCTGCATGCATGCATAATAAAGTTTTCCCTTCTAGATTTCTCTCCTGCCTCACTGATTTGATTTGATCTCCGGCCTCGGACACTTCTGGGGGCTCTGTACCCCAGGGGAACGAGATTTTTCCCCCTCATGTACTGCATGCTCCTAGGGTTGCCAGATGGTTTCAACAAAAATACTGGACACTTGACATTACATCACAATCTACATTACATCTTATTTAGAAAATACTAGACCTCTATATTTTCTCATTTTGTTTCCTGAACAGAGCTTAAATACTGGACTGTTCAGTTCAAAACCAGACACCTGGCAACCCTACATGCTCCCAGCTCAGTCTGTGCTGGGTGGGGGAAGGGACAGAAGCGCAGAGGCAGGAACCAGGAAGTTCTCCCAACATGCCACAGTTTGTAGGCCAGAGCTTGCAGTTTCAAGGGTTGCTCCTGAAGCACACTGAATAGGAGGAATCCCGTTAGGTGCTTCACTCAGGCTTGGTGGATTGTAGCATGTTTCTTTGAATTTTTTTCCCTAGGTGTTGCCACATTGAGCATTACAATGTCATTGTTGGTCCAAGCCTTTCTGTTCTGGATTCCTATCTCATCACAGTGGCATTCATTAATGTTTTTCCCATTCCTGAGTGGGATGCACTAATATGGAGGGGATGTGTGACACATCACTTTCATTGTAGTGCACATAACTTGTGTGGCAGGAGTGGGGTCAAGGGTTCTGAGTCTGAGGGGACTCAGGGCTGGGGCAAGGCTCGGGGGTGGGGCTGAAGGTTTGTAATGCAGGTGAAGAGTCAGGTCTAGGGGCTGGTGTGCAGGAGGGGGACCCAGACTCTGGGCTAGTGTCAGGGTACTGCACTGATGGGCAGTGAGTGGGCTGCATGAGTAGCCCTCTCTCAGTGGGCTGCAAGATTGTTGTAACCAAGATGGCCTACTGGGTTAGGGTAGTTTTGCAAACAGCAGTTGCGTACCTAGTATTTGCATGATGTGCCATGATGCAACTGTAGTGGTGCTTTGGTTGGATGCAGTTGGAATGCACAGCTCTCGGTCAATGTTGTGTGCAATCAACATGCACCTCATGTTCATCAGGCCAGGGCATGTGAAGTGTCACTTGTACTGGTGGGGGGGGGGGGGGGGGGAGACTGTGGATGGAAACCAGGAAACTCTGGCAACCCCAAGCATGGGCCACAGTGAAGCAAATGTCTTGGGCCACACTGAGAACCCTGATGGGCTTCAGGTTTCCCACCCCAGGGATACAGGCTTCGGGCTGGGCATGAGGATGATCAGGGCTGGAGAGGAGGACTCAAGTTGAGGCTCAGGGTGACTTGGGTGTTGCCTTGCTAGGGATGGTGAGGAGGGGCCCCTTTCTCTTGGCCATGCCTGGTGGCAGCTTTTGGGCTTGAGAGTCCTTTTTCCCTGCTTCACCCCTAAGCTCCGATGCTTAAGGGCATACATCTAAGTTGCCCCTATTGGCTTCATATTAGTATACTACCCTGTCGGGGGGGGGGGGGGCACTTTAAGATTATTCAAAGTAGGATGTTAAATATCGGTTAATTAATAAAACATCATCAATTCTTATTGGTTAGCTGACTAGGCTATAGTCCCTGGGCAGCCCCTGTCCAGTGGGGAGAGGTCTGAGCTTCCTGGACCCAGAATGAGCCTGCCTGCGTGGCTCCTAATATCCCTGCTGCAGCTCTGCATTTAAAGTGTAGGTCCGGGACCCAGTGCAAGCTGGGCTGCTGGCCAGCCTGCTAAAAACTGTATTGGCAAAGGGTGGGGTGGGAGGGGGAAATGCATGTCATCTATAGCATTAACATATAAGCTTTTGCTTATCAGTTAATCAATTGTACTATTTCAAAGTACAGCTACTACAGAATGCAGATACTTAATTCTTGTATAAAGAATGTCATCCTAGGACCTAGAGATCTGTGCTGGCTTACGATTTGCTGTTGAATGCAGCTTAAATGGATGGTTAAGAGCTGCTATATCAAGGCCAGCATTACACAATTCTTGAGTAACCCCAAATCCCAGCACCTGTTCAGTGAGTTGAGGTGGGTGAAGCACTGAAGCTAGTGAGTCACTGGATTAATCAAGAAGGGATTGGAGGCAAGGTATCTTTTGATGAAGGGATCTCGATAATTATTCTAACAGTGTACTGAAGTCCTAATTCAC